>NC_041816.1:25980901-26288132 GCF_900964775.1 Scleropages formosus
TACAATACTCTGTTTGAACAAATGTTATTGATCATTAGTGCAATTAAAATGAAATTGTTTTTATTTGTCAAATATTCTTGGTTTTTAAATATTATTTAGGGATGCTTAAATATTCTTTGCGGGTGTCGATAATTTTGAAACCTGTGGAAAAAATTACACTGCTTAGGCAACTTGTTAAAACATGTTAAAAATACATGGCTTTACCACATTTAAGTGAAAAAACACCCATTATACTGTATGTGTTGTTCATGTATAAATTGATTTTTGCTCATTTTCGTGAAGGGTGCCAATAATTATGGAGTTGACTGCACAGTTAGTCAACATAAATGATAGGAATTTGTGTTTTTGGTTTTGTCCACAGTCTCAACTAGATGGGACTAAAGCAAATATCCAGCAGATGATCCAGGACAGACTTAAGAAGGTGGAAGAAATAAAGCACACAATGGTGCTCACCAAGGTGCATACTAAAGAAAGTCTCACTTCCCTTTTTAGTGACTTTTTCATATTTCCTTCCATCGCTATACAACTTACTTCCAATTTCATATGTTTTGAACATAATTAATGACTGCTCTACAATCCACCTGTAAAATCTGATGCAATCTAAACTGCCGGATTCTTTCAGCCCAATGAGCCCAATTTGACCAAATTATAATATGGTTTCAACAGGAAAAAATGGAAAGACAGGGTAAATATTGTGCACACATCTTCACTGAGGTGGTGCACTCTCTTGAGGAGAGGAAGGCAAAACTCCTTGAAGTGACTGAGAACAAACAGAGGGCAGAAGAGGCTAGAGCCGAAGAGCTCATAATGGAGCTGGAGCAGGAAATCGGAGAACTCCAGAAGAGAGATACTTTGCTGGAGCGGCTTTGTCACACTGAGGATCACCTCCACTTCTTACAGGTCAGTCACTTTATAAATGCATCTGCATGCAACGATATGTTGTTCTTGATGCTGATGGATGTCTCCTGTCCTATGGCAGGACTATCTATACTTGTCCACCTTTCCAGAAATGAAGAAGTGGTGTGACCTCACTATCTACACTGACCTCTTCATAGGGACTATAAGAAGAGCTGTGTCTGGAGTCTTGGAAGACGTACAGAAAAAAGTCAAACTGCTAACAGAAGCTGGTAAGTTTTCAAAAGTTTTAAGATGGTTTAAAGCAGAATAAAAGCTATGAAAGTCAGGGGATATCTAAACTTTGCAGCAATAAAGCATTCAGACAAGTGTAAGTCCACACTCCACAATACTCATCCAGATCCAACGTTTGTTTCGCAACTGACATTCAAAAAGTCATTTCAAAACACTAAGAAATGTTTATTGTTTAAAGAATTATATTACTAAATTTAAAAAAAAAAAGATCTGAACCTATAAGTATTTGAAGAAGTGCATTGTTTTACTTTAGGGAAGATCCAGGTTCGTTTGATCTCAATCTCTAGAGTTGGAAAAAAATGTGTTTACATTAAAACCAGTTTTATAATGCAATCATTTATCTTCTTGCATGGCTACCATACTGTGCTGCCTTTTTACAACAATTCACATGGGTCTGGGTAATTCTGATGTGTCACTGTAATGAAATTAAATAAACTTTCTAGAAGTTGTTAGTACTGCTACACTTTTCCACATCTGCCCACTTAGTGATGCTACGCGCAAAAAGCAAAGCACAAAAGTTCCTGGTTCTTGCTCCATTGTGGTGGAACAACCTCCCCTCTCACTCAGAACTGCTGAATCTTTGTCCACATTTAAGAAGGGTCTTAAAACTCACCTCTTCCAGACTCACTTTGCCCATGATCTCTTAGGTTCTCACACACACACACACAGTATCTGAACCGCTTGGCCCATACGGGGTCACAGAGAACCAGAGCCTACCTGGCAACACAGGGCTAGAGGGGGAGGGGACACACGCAGGATGGGACGCCAGTCCCTCACAAGGCACCCCAAGCGGGACTTGAACCCTAGACCCACTAAAGAGCAGGACCTGGTCCAACCCACTGCACCACCACGCCCCCTTTGCTTAGGTTCATGTAAGACATAAATGTTCATGCACTACAACTTTAAGATCATGCTCCAATAAACCTTTTGCACAGCTACTTCTGTAATGTAACATAAATGTTTATAAGTATCTCCAAAAAAATAAAAAAAGAAAATTACCAGGAAGGTGATCAGGAATCAAGTTTTATACACTTGATCAGAATATACACTTTTATACACATCCCTTGTGTGATGAACTTTGGATCATATGGTGGAAAGAAACAAACTAACTGCACTTAAGGATCACACATCTGCATCTAAGTGTCTCTTTCTGCTAATATGATGAACGCATTATATTTTCTATGAGATGAACGTCACTTTGGAGAAAAGCATCTGCTAAATAAACACATATAAATGTACTGGATAGTTAACAGTCTTGCTGTTTCATTACAGAGCTTAAGCAACTGCAGAAGTACAAAGGTAATTCCTTATCCTTTTTTGGTAGTAATTTGGTAGCTGCCCTCATTGTACTCTAAGTACTCTTTATGAGGGCTGAGACTTTGGCCTTATGACGATTGCTTTTATTTTGCTCAGTTATAATCACTGTCATGATTGTGGCTGTTAGACTTCACTGGTGGCAATGATTTTAAGCAAAATTCTGTTCCCTTGTTTATTTGTCTTCTGCTGCTCAGCTAAAATTACGATGGACCCTAAAACGGCAAGCTCTTGGGTCATGATAACGGAGGGTGGGAAGCGCATGAAGAACAGCAAGACAGAGCAGGTGGTTCCAGACAATCCAGAGCGGTTTGAGACTTCCCCCATGGTCCTTGGGGAACAGGCCTTCAGCTCCGGCCGTCACTACTGGGAGGTGCAGGTGGGAATGAGACACAACTGGAAAATAGGGGTTGCCATGGAGACGGTCAAGCGGAAGGGTAGCATAGAGGTGTCCACCAAACACGGCTTCTTCGTGTTGTCAATGGAGGGTTTTGGAACGAAGTACAGTGCTGAAACCTCCCCTTCTACTGTGCTGTACCTCAACCCAAAACCACGGAAAGTGGGGATTTACCTGGACTATGAGGGCGGTCAGGTCTCTTTTTATGATGTGGAGGCCTGTTCTCTTATTTATACCTTTGCTGGTTATACCTTCACTGGAAATCTCTATCCGTACTTTTATCTGTACAGCAAAGCGAAGAAGTCCGAGGCACTGACCATTTGCGATGTTTATGAGTACAACTTGGCATTTTTCAGCTATTTGGGCTCTTCTTCGGCAAAATCCTGACATGTTAACGTCGATGCCGCAAGAAGGCACCTTTTAGGAGGAGGAGATCTGGGGGACATTTTTTTTTCTGTCTGCTTTTAATCTCAAGGGGGTGTGGTGGTGTAGCTGGTTTGCCTGGGTCCTGCTATCCGGTGGGTCTGGGGTTGAGTCACGCTTGGAGTGCCATGCAACGTACTGATAGCCTGTCCTGGGTGTCTTCCCTCACTCTCCAGCCTTGCACCCTGTGTTGCCCCGACCCCGCTTGGGACAAGCGGTTTCAGACTGTGTGTGCGTGTGCTTTTAATCTCTAAATCATTCACGCTCTTGAATAAGACTGGAAATGTGAAACTACGAAGTGCAAAGACTGACATAAAGTAAAGTCTATCTGATGTAAAGCAAAGTGTATCAGATGTAAAGTGAAGTCTGTCTGTACATGAAATGTATCAGTATGTCTTTTGCTGCATGGTTGCACAGCGAGTAGTGCTGCTATCATGCAGTGCTTGGGCGGTGTGAGAAGATGTGAGTTTAAATCCCACTCGGTATGTGTGGAATTTAAATGTTCTCTCCATGTCTGCATAGGTTTCCTCCAGGTGCTCTGGTTTCCACCCACAGTCCAAAACCATGCTGTTCAGGTTCACCCATAAAAGAACAGTTCTTCCCAAATGTCTTGCTCATAATAGTAATTCCAAGTGCATAAAATTATCTTTTTGCTGTTACTTAGCTCTACTTTAACACTCACATTTCATTTACCACTCTTGAGTATTCCATATCACCTGTAAAATGAGTTACCATTACAAAACCCCAGGCAATATAATTATTTGAAGATGAGATGTTTCATTTGTTCTGTCAGGGAACTTTACAGAAATAAAGTGATTTAGTTAATTATGTATGTGGTGCTTTTCATTATAACAGGTAATGTCTTTCAATATATCCATTCATACTATTCTATTCTCATAACATATTAATAAAACATATTAATATGTACCTCTGGTCTTGGTCAAACAGAAGGGTATTCATTTGGTACATTGTTATAATTTGAGCGGTGCCGTGTTGCGGTGGGTAGTGCCGGCAGCTCAGAGCTCCAAACCGAAAGAGCAGCTGCTGGAAAAGGATGTTATTAAAGTGCAAACATTTTATTCATTTCAAACGTTCGCACAAGAGCGACTTCGAAATTTTAGTTCAGTGCTGGCGAGTAACACGGTCCTTTGCGAGCGTGGAACTTGTGATTGAATGTGTTTCGTATGAATTCACTGAAAGACAACTTCGAATTTCCACGACTTCCATTCTATAGGTGTACGGTAAAGGGGCAGCAAGAAATTGGATGAGTCAGCTACGTACTTCCGAGTAAATTATATCGGTGCAGAATTGTGTCCCATTGGTCTGATAGCCACTCTTACGACGCCCTCCCCATTGATTAATAAATGACTGTGTTCTTTCAATTTATTTCCTGTTTGCACTAAATGGCTTGTTATGAAAGGAAGGAGATCACAGGACTATGTAGAATATATCTATATTTGGACTTCTATAAAGGACCATGGTAGGTGGAGAGGAGGCAAGGTACAAAGTCTGGGACTCCACCCCTTTATATGCCACGGCACCGCACGTTTCCGATTCGCACAGGGAAAGGGACCGATGTGGTCGTAATGCTGCATTGAATCATTAAACTCCGGTAAATAAAGAGAACCGCAGAAGTGAGTCACGGTGAGTTTTCTTTGTCCTCCACGGCCCACAGAGTCACCCTCTGATCCGATCTCTGAAACAGCTGATTTACACACACACACACACACACACACACACACACACACACATTTTCAGAACCGCTCATCCCTTACGGGGTCACGGGGAACCGGAGCCTACCCGGCAACACAGGGCGTAAGGCCGGAGGGGGAAGGGGACACACCCAGGACAGGACGCCAGTCCGTCACAAGGCACCCCAAGCGGGACTCGAACCCCAGACCCACCGGAGAGTAGGACTGCGGTCCAACCCACTGCGCCACCGCACCCCCCTGTCAGCTGATTTACATTTCCTGGAATTCCCGTGGTGGACACATGCCTCAGATGACGTAACGAGAAGTGACAGGTATTTGAAACCTGTCGCAACACTTGTGGGAGTATTTTCTTTTTACTGGAAGTGTAGACAAGTAACATCTTGTTTTGATGTGTACGCTTTTCTTTAAATAGACGAACGGGGTGAAGAGTGTATTTAGAGTCCGTGCCTTTGCCTTCCTCGTAAAACATGTGTGACAGACAGCGCCAGTGTTCCATTTGCCTGGACGCATACACCCGTCCCGCATCCATCCCCTGCGGACACACGTTCTGCCTGGCCTGCATCGGGGAGTGCTGGAGGCGTGCGGAGTCCTGCCTCTGTCCGCTGTGCTTCACCGTGTTCCCGCCAGAGTCAGAACTCCAGCCGCACCAGGACCCGGAAGACTCGTGCTTTGGTGGTGAGGAGTCTGTGAATGATCGCACACCCGAACCACATATGCTTCTAGAAACTGGAGACGTGCCCTGTGACGCGTGCCCCAAAGGTAGGGCATACAAGGCCCAGTGGTCCTGCCTGGAGTGTCTGTCCTCATACTGCTCTGGACACCTTGAACCTCACTACCAGAAGGCAGAGCTGAGGAGACACCACCTGGTTGCCGTGTGGAAGAACCGGGGCGACTCCTTCTGCCAGCAACACGGCCAACTGCTCGATCGCTTCTGCCGGACCGACCGGTCCTGCATCTGTGCCTCTTGTGCCCGCGATGAACACTGGGGCCATCGGATCATCCCAGCCGTCACAGAATGTAGGAAGAAGAAGGTATCGAAAACCGAACTATTCTCGATAAAAGCAGGAGAAAATTGGTTCTATCAAATAAAAAGAGAGACAAATGACGGTGGATGAAACATTTCTAGATAACAAAGGAAAAGTTGTCAAAATAAGGATTAGCATTTTATAGGATCTTAATTAGAGCTGATTAGTATAGTAGTATGAGTAGTAGCAATATACATCTTAAATCATTTTTAGCAAGGTAATTTACAGAATCTGTTAGTATTGAAGTATAGTAATGATCTCTAACAATGTGACACGGACAGCAAATTGTATCGTGAAAATCTGTAAATGTTTCAAATTGCGATAAACCAAGACCCTCATTACCTAGCAAATTTAAATTCACTCAGTAAGTGAACCATAGTCTGGCCAGCAACAGCTGACCAAAAGGTGTGGGTAATTGTTTTTATTTCGTTGTCTTAACACGGTTGAAAAATTCTACATCTGCTGCAATCTCTGGTTTCAGCGCAGCAGCAGAACAAGTCTTTATCCAAAAAAAACATTAAATAAGTGTAAAATAATGTCATCGCGCGGGGGTGCGGTGGCGCAGTGGGTTGGACCACAATCCTGCTCTCTAGTGGGTCTGGGGTTCGAGTCCCGCTTGGGGTGCCTTGCGACGGACTGGCGTCCCGTCCTGGGTGTGTCCCCTCCCCCTCCGGCCTTACGCCCTGTGTTACCGGGTGGGCTCCGGTTCCCCGCGACCCCATATGGGACAAGCGGTTCTGAAAATGGATGGATGGATAATGTCATCGCTTTATGCTACATTGGATAAAAGTTATCAGCTAAATACTACATATTATTCATTTTAAGCTGCTTTGGAAAATAGACTTTTACTCACAAAAGGTGTGAGTAATTGTTATAATTTCATTGTTTTAACACTTTTAAAAAATTCTACATCTGCTGCAATCTATGGCTATGGTTTCAGTGCTGCAGCAGAACAAGTCTTCATAAAAAAAAAAAATTAAATAAATCTAAAATATTGTTATCACTTTATTCTACATTGGGTAAATCAGCTAAATACTACATAATATTCATTTTAAGTTGCTTTGGAGCATACACTTAAAATAAATGTAAATACTAAGAATTAAAAAACTAAATTATCTATTAATTAGTTCTACGGTAAATGATGGACTCAAAACCCGAACGTCATTTCTACGTCATTCCTTTGTACTGATCTGTGATCTGTGATATGTCACAGCAGCTTGCGTTGGAATGTTGAACGTTAATTATAGTGAACTGAAAACCGCCCCGAAGTCTTAGTCTGCAATATATATGACATTGTAGGAACAGCTGAACATATTGTTTAAAAAATATATGCATTAACTATCAAAAATGACATACATTAAAAGAACATATTTGATCTTTAGATACAGCTGAGGAAAAGTATGCAGAAGTTGCAGAGGATGATCCAAGACAAACTTACGATGCTGGAGGAGGTGAAACTACCATCAGCACGCGGCAAGGTATGAGTGGCCAATCTTCACACAGGGATACGATTCGCCTTTACGTTCACAGGGAGCCTTGAAACTTAGTGCTGAAGTGAAATTAACAAAAGGGAGGCACTGGACTATGGAAGTTGTGTGTTCAGTGCAATTTTTCTTACGTTTTTTATACATAATTCCAAAACAGAAGCCAATGAATTATGCATGAGACATAACTGCAAGAATCAACAGTCATAAACAGGCAGATAATTTTGCAAGCGGATCAGTTATTTGGTTTTATAAATGCTCTTCAAAATTGATTTTTATACACCTGTACTTAAATTTACAAAAGAATTTCTTTTCACACTTGCACCGCAAATAGAACTGGGATCGGAGGTCTGTTCGTAACTCAAATTATGTTTAAATCCTATGACTCCATCTTAAATAATAAAATATTAGTAATCTGTCTTAATCCCTTAAGTGGTACACATGTTAAGTTCTGTAAGACTATTCTGTTTTCATAAGCAGTTCATAAGATGCAGAACCTATGAGCCTCTCTCCTGGAAACACGGAGCATGAGGTGGTTGATTTTATTATATTTTCCTAAGATAAAACAATTTTTTTTTTTTTTTTAAATGGCTGGAAAAAAATTAATGCCCACAACCTTGAATGAATCAGTGGAGTACAGACAGCAGTAAAATGCAGTGTAATGGAACATGTAATGGAACATTGCGCATTAAAAAGCGTTTCACCGTGAACGCTGATTATGTGTCTCATTTGTGTTTGAGGACATGACAGAACTGGCCATGAGGACGTGCCAAGTTCATTACATAAACGCGTTTTCAATATCTGGCCACTTGACGACAAAATTTAGTAATAGATAAGCGCCTTTATTCACTGGGTACTTTTTGTAAAAGTCTGGGATGTACCTATAATAGAAAATATCCAGAATGAAATTGTTTCCCTCCCACCCCACCCCACTCCACTAAGTCCAAGTGTGTTTTTCTGCCATCTAACAGCGGGAGGTGGGAACACAAGACATTTTGTTCTGCAACAAGAAATTTTAGAAAAATACAATGAAGAAAATGCAATTAAAAATACACAGCTAAACTGGGAAATGTCTGTATCCGTGAAAATTCTGTACTGCAGTGTACAAGTGTACATTCTTTTGCTGTTGTACGAAAACTTGGGGGTCTCAAAAAAAAAAAATCCAGGGGCAGCCAGTAGCGTAGTGGTTGCGATTAGTGCCTTTAGATCTAAACGTCAGGGGTTTGATCTACACCTTGAACAAGGTGCTTATCCTCAATTGCTCTGAAGATGTTACCCAGCTGTGCAAATAACTGTACCTTTATCACTGTTAAGAGGCTTTGGAGAAAAAGTCAGCTAAAGGATGACATGTAAATCCAATAATCCTTTTTTTTGTTCCTCTGAAACAGCAGGGTAATGTAGGATGCGGTGTGCAAGGCTCCTCCAGTGAGCTGGAGAGGTCTGTTGAGAGAAGCCAAGCAGAACTTATTGACGTGACGGTGGAGGAGCAGAAAGCAGCTGAAAAGAGGGCTGAAGAGCACATTAGGGAGCTGGAGGAGGACATTGCAGACCTTCAGAGAAGAAATGCTGAGTTGGAGCGACTCTCTCATTCTGAGGACCACATACACTTCTTACAGGTGTGTAACTTTTGCTGCTCCTCCTTGGTCAGAAATAAATGCAAGAAAATTTTGAGAGGCACCCATGTAAATAATGTCTCCTGTTCCTTGCTGTAGAACTTCCCTTTCCTGCGCTTTCCTCCACATACCAAACTGTACTCTGAGTTCTTCAAGGGTGAGAAGAGAGACGCAGAGAAGTAGTGGACACTGAAATCGACTGAATCCGAAAGCCCATGGAGGACAGAGGCCATGTTCAGTTCATGCTTGGCCTTTGACTACTTGCCAAAAAATAAGGTCATTGAACAACCATGCGCACCTTGAAAGTTAAACTGTGAATATAGAATATAATATAAATTATTAATTCGTTATCGTTTCATATTTACTAATACACAGGTGGTTCCCGATTTACAATGGTTCGACTTACGTTATTTTCGATTTACGATGTGTTTCGTGAAACATAACCCCGTCGTAAATTGGGGATCACCTGTATTAATTAGAGGACTACTATGAATGGCAAAATTAATGAATTTAAATCTCTTCCTTGTTCAGTACTTCCTTTCACTGGCATCACTGGGGGGTGCTGACCGCATTGGGTGACACCATCAGAGGGGGTGACACCAAAATGACTGTCGAAGAAATTTTTGTGCAGTGTTTCAGCAGAAATGTGGAATTTGTTATAAAAACTACTCTGTGGTTAGTTAAAAGAACGAAAAACATTTTTCGTAATAAAGCCCAGCTTACATGTATTAATATACCTACAGGCATACAACTCTGTGCTCATTTACTTTATGAACCTTCCAATGTGCTCAGAGCACTCAGTGTTACCCAATTACAATTACCAATTACAACTACAATTACATTGGTGCTTTGGATCACGTGGTTTCGTCTGCAAGCGCTCTTGTTTTCGTCACCACTGCTGTTTTTACAGTCGCTGTTTTGTCACTTTTTCTGGTGTTTTAGCTACAATATTGTGGCAATTAGTGTTTGTGAACCTATATGGATAGCATAAAAATAAACATAAATTTTATGTAGTTCTTAAACATTTTTACTTTCAATTCTGTTTTCTTACCGAATTTTCAGTTTAACCACATGAAATGATGTAAATGTAAATACATTTAAGCTGTGCGTATGATATTGTAATTTAAAGGTGTACTTTTAGTTCTGCTCGTTGGTTATGTCACTACTATTGCCATTACATTCAGTGACATACGGGAATTAGGATTTACGAGTAACATTAGTACAAAAAACATTAATACGGAGTTTGTATGGTCTGGTACAGGAGGAGGTCCATGGGGAAGTGACACCATGAGTTACCGCACTGGGAGACACAAACCCTAGTGACGCCACTGATTCCTTTACCTTTTTTTCCATATTTTGTTTCTAATTTGCATTGCAAAATATTGTTCAGACTCTTCTCCAAAATCACTTACAGGTTAAGGGTCTGAAGGAACATGAGTGCATTACAAAAAAAAAAAGACAAGAAAACGGTTATAAATGTAAAAAGAAATGGCAAGTGCAATAAAATAATTACATTCTGCCTAAAAACGACCAAAAGTATCACAGCAAAACCTCAGGGTCATTTTTCTCCTACCTTCTCTCAGGAAGGATTTAGCAAACTATTAGCACTCGCACCAAAAGATTCAGAGACACCTTCAACCTACAAGCTCTCAGGTTTCTCAGCATACACTCAAACATTTTTTGACAACTCCACATTGTCTTGACTATTGTGCATAATGTATCAATGCTATGTAGTTATTGCTTGTTCTATTATCTGTATTTTTCTACTATCTGCATCTATTGTATGAGTTTGTATTTACACTACTCTATTTATTTTCTGAATTTATTCTTGTATTTATTGCTGGGGGCTGTCTGTGTTTACTAAGTACGTGTTGTGGAGGAACCTCATTGTGCTGTGCACAGGTGCTGAATACATGATAATACATGACTCTGTAAACAATAAATTAAATTAAACATATTGTGTGCCGCTGCACCTGGATTTCTTCAGCATGGATGAGCCCTCTGTGCCTCTGTGATATTGTGAATGAGCAGGAACACTTTACTGCTTAAGAACAAGCATCAAGAAAGAGACTTGATCTACACGACTATCTGCAAAACTTGATCATCTGCTACACTTCAACCAGACTGCTACGCTCTTCCACATCTTCCCGCTTGGTGGTCCCACGCACAAAAGGTAAAGCACGAAGGTTCTCGGTTCTGGCTCCGTTGTGGTGGAACGACCTCCCCCTCTCACTCTGAATCTCTGTCCACATTTAAAAAGAGTCTTAGAACTCACCTCTTCCAGATTCACTTTGCTCATCATCTCTTAAGTTCATGTAAGGTGTAAATGTTCATGCACCATAACATCATAAACTTTTATGCAGCTACTCCTGTAATGTAAATGTTTACCAACCAGCATCAACAGCTGCTTGTTCCTGCAAGCCAGAGTCTTGGCTCGCAACAGAGAGTGCAGGGGACACACCCAGGACAGAATGCCAGTCCATCGCAAGGCACCCCAAGCAGGGCTTGAATCCCAACCCCACCACCAGTAGGCACCAGCGAAGCCTACTGCAGCACCACACTCCCCCAAAGGTATATGTATATTTTTAAAAAAATTATTTCTAGGAAGGTAATTAGAAATCGTCGACATTCTGATAAAGTTTTATGCAGCTACTCATGTGATGAACGTTGATTCATATAGTGGAAAGAAAAACTAACTGTACTTAAGAATCACACGTCTGCATCTAAGTGTCTCTTCCTGCTAATATAATGGACACATTGTGTTTTCTATGAGATGTGTGTCGCTTTACAGAAAAGCATCTGGGGCGAATCATGGAGTGTGGCAACATGTGCTGCTGGAAATTTTATCTCAGGACTCAAAAGTTTCACTGCAGACGTCATTGGGATATTAAGCTACCTCACCCAGTGTTTGTCTTCTACCTGGTCTTGGAAGCAGTACAGAGCTGTGGAACACTGGAGATCCCAGGAAACTCTCTGCAGACCATTAGAAACTCCCCATAAAAAGAAAAAAAAGAAAAAAAAAAAAAAACTGCCAAACCAGTTAAGTTTGCGCAAGTTTCCAGAGGGTGGATGATAACAAAGACGAAGAGGATCAGCACAGAACACCACAGTCACAACAGAAGGAAGTTACCTCCCACAAACCATCCGAGAATCGAAACTTAGAAACACTGAAATTTACTGGAAAGTAGGGGGAGATGGAGACAAGAGACAGAAACACAGAGAGAGACACGCAGCAAAGCATAGATTTAAAAGCAGGGCAACGGCAGAAGGTAATAGCTGATTATAAATTTCTTTTGAAAAATCCAGACTTTTATTATAATATATAACATATATAATGTATATATGTATAACTGTAATGCTCTCATTGAATGTTAATGTAACAGTATTTAATTTATTCTCCACTTACAGAATGACATTAAGCAGTCAGTGTCAAGATACCACTGTAGTTTTTAGACCTAACTCAAGCTTTTAGAGCATGTTTTTTTTTTTTTTTCTTTTTTTTCTCGTGGTACACGAAGATAAAATGCAAGACAACGGATAGTTTTTGTATAAATGCTTAAAAGAGTTTAAGCTGATTAAAAGTTGATTAATGCTTTACAGGTACTGTTGAATTCTACAGCAACTATACATATCCTTTCACAGCTACGCACATAAAAAGGGCTATTTAAAATGTTTCCTTCTTTACCTTTCGGATACTTTAGTATGATTGTCACATGGAAGATGTGTTTGGTTTCAGGTGTATTCAGTGATGTTTATTTCAGATTGCTGGAGGGTGCATGTGGTGTCTCTTGTAATGATTGCTTTCAGAATATTAGATTCCTCTTAGATTGTATTTTCCTGTTAGTGTGATGGATATATTTCTGAAATTTCAATTCCTTTGTAGCTACGAAGGAGAGCTGGTAGTGTAGGGGTTAAAGCTATTGCCTTTGGATCCAAAGGATATATGTTCCATCCCCATCTTTGGCTGCAGTATGCTTGAGCAAGATACTTGCCCCAAACTGTACCAGTAAAATTACTCAGCTACCTAAATGGGCAAATAATTAACCTTAATTTTGTAAGTTGCCTTGGAGAAAAGCATCAGCTGAACGTAATACTGACATTTTCATTAAGCAGACACTTTTCGCCAAAGCAACATGCATTTCAAAGAACAATGCAATGCTATTATTGTTTGCTGACATTATTGCAATTTCCAGGAAGTCTGAGAAACTACCTTTATTTCAAATGGAACAAATAATTAGATAGATGAAGAGGTCTATTTCGAAAAAAATAGATTGTAATTAGTACATACAGTATGTGAAACCTTTCTATTGACCAGTGACTAAGACCCCATAGATAAAATAGGACAGAAAACAAATCAGAATATCAAAGTGTTGTTGGTTATTGACCAAAGAGATTCTTGGCACTCATTGCTCTCCGAAGGCAAAAAAAAGCATATAACAATGTGCCAACACAGAAAGAAAAATAATTAAAAGATGAAGTATTATTATGAGGGGGGCGCGGTGGTGCAGTGGGTTGGACCAGGTCCTGCTCTCCAGTGGATCTGGGGTTCGAATCCTGCTTGGGGTGCCTTACGACGGGCTGGCGTCCCGTCCTGGGTGTGTCCCCTCCAGCCTTACACCCTGAGTTGCTGGTTTAGGCTCCGGTTCCCCGCGACCCCGTATGGGACAAGCGGTTCAGAAAATGTGTGTGTGCTATTATGAAAACCAAATTTTAATTTGCCAAAAAAATTATATTTTCGCATTGATTGCTTAAATTTTCTGAAAAAAAAGGTGTGACATCCATAACCTCCTATTTAATGTGCTGTGTTCTATTTAATAGATTAAACAAAACAGTGCTGTGTTCTTCCTGTACACAAGGAAGCAAAAATGAATTAAAAAGCAGAATGGGATAAAGTATAATGGAGGATAGTGTTGGGAGTTACCCTGCTTTGAAATAATGTCATCACTTTATGCTACATTAGGTAAAAGGAGGATTTCAGAGCAGGGTAACTCCCAAGAGTTACTAAAAGTTTTTAATCTTATGTACTAAAAGTATACTAAAGCCTAAAAGTTTTTAATCTTATATACCAGCCGTGTATCCCACTTAGAACCAAGGACAAAAAAAAATTGTGACAGACTGATTCATCGTGTAAGCACATGCAATGTCAGCCAGAATCTGGGCACTTTACTTTATCATCTTATACAATTAAAAACAATAATAGACACATCCCTTTATTTTTTTCCATGGTGGTTTCTGTAAAAGTCCCTGATAACACAACTGGTTCTATGCTGAGTGAAACTTTACAATCTTCAAAAACTCTTAATTGAAATGTTCATAACATGAAGTGCCAGTTTATGTTAAAGTCCCTCAAGGGAAATTGTATTTGTTAAAAGAAAATTACTGTGGCCAACACACTCACCCCCTTATATTTACATTACATTTATTTACTTAGCAGACACTTTTCCAAAGGGACTTCCAATGAACTCTATGTAGTGTTATCAGCCCACACACCTTATTCATCAAGGTGACTTACACTGCTAGATACACTACTTACACTGCATCACTCATCCATACATCAGTGGAACACACACTCTTTGTCAGTCACACATATGGGTGAACCTAAATAGCATATCTTTGAACTATATTATACTATATTCCCTGTGAGTCCCCACAGCGGTTGAACACAATTCCATTGCACCCACAATGCAATACTCTTTACTCTTTAAATGCTCTTTACAATATCCAACATTCCCACTGAAACTCCTAGTAACGTGATTCAATACATTACAGTTTCTTTAAAAATGTGACGCAGAGGAACCTTAGTACTCTCACTTGTTTATTCAGCTCCTGCACTTCTCCTTCCTCCAGGCATGGCGAGTCCTACACCAGCTTCAGAAATGTCGGAAGATTTCCTCAAAGACCATCTGAAGTGCTCCATCTGTCTGGACATGTTCGATGATCCAGTCACCACATATTGCGGTCATAGTTTCTGTAAATCCTGCCTGGATCGCCATCTTCAGTACAATGACTCTGTTTGTCCACTGTGCAAAGCCTTCTGTGTCCGGAACCCCAAGGTTAGCGTGGGACTGAGGGAGATAGTCCTGGAGCTTAAAAGCCCCCGGAAGAGGAAAATACAGGAGTGGCAAGCAAAGGAGGGAGACGTGCCATGTGATGCCTGCCTTGAAGGGAGGAAACTCAGAGCTGTCAAGTCCTGCCTGGTGTGTCTGGTGTCTTACTGCAAGGAGCACATTAAGATGCACTTGAGCTGCAGGAGGCTGCGTGGCCACAAACTGGTGGCACCCATGAGGGATCTGGATGCAAAGGCGTGCCCATCCCACGGGCGACCCTTGGAGCTATACTCTCATGAAGAACAGAGATGTGTGTGTGCCCTGTGTGTGCGAGATGGACATGATGTAATCCCTGCTGAGGAGGAATGGGAGAGGAAGAAGGTAAGGAGACTTTGTTTTCTGGAACACTGGTAGCAAAGATGCCCATCGTGATAGGAGGGAACAGAAAGTCTGAAAGTTTGACAGTAACGGGGTGGAAGTTTCAGAAAGCTGATACTAGATGGGTACAGAGTCAAATTTTCCAACCGGGAAAATGATCAGAGGATAAAGCTTCTCTCCTCATGAGAAAGATTCCATGACCTCTGTATTTCTACGGCAAAGAAAGACTTAAAAAAGCTGAAAGCTGGAAAAAAAATTAGATGATTAGGTAATGAATTCAACTGCTTTAGTGACATGTAATACAATGAGTTCCGTTTTACACTTCAGACCATAGCAACCTGTGGCTTGTTTTCTTCAGAAAAAACTAGAGGAGTTGAAAGACGAGATACTGCTGAAGATCTGGGAGAGGGAGAAGAAGGTGGATGAAATCGAACAGGAAGTGGAGCTTAGCAGGGTAAGAACTTTTACGTGACTATCATGTTATTTGCGATCGGTAATAAATCCAGATAAGCTACAGTTTATTTCAATTTTTTTTTAGCTGATACTTTTCTTGTAGAAATTCACAATGTTACTCTACTTATAAATAATTAACCATTTATACAGCTGGATAATTTCACTGGAGGAATTAAAGGTAAGTACCTCACTCAAAGGTACTACAGCTGGAATTTAATCTAGAAGCTTCAGATCTAAAGGCAGTAGCTCTAACCAGTACATACCAGCTTTATTGTGAAAGGCAATACAAGTGGATAAATTTCATGGGTCAGGGGTCTCATCACGCATGTCTTCCTAGATCCTGGAAATGGTAAGTCATAAATTAAGTGTCTACTAGACTGTTGTCAACTGTGCATTTGTGGCCTCATTGCTTTTCAGACCCATATTGACAAGGAAATGAAGAAGATCCACGAGGTTTTTGAGGTAGTGCAGACCATTGTGCAAGAGACCCAAGATGGTCTTCTCAGGCCACTTCAGAAGAAGCTGAAAACAATGGAACGGGATGTGCAAAACCTCACAGCGGAAATCTGGAAAGAGATTAAGGATCTGAGAAAAAAGATTGCCCAATTGGATAACATCTCAGAAGACCAAGATCACATCAACTTCCTGCAGGTGAGATTTCAGAGAGGATAGTGACCAGATTGCTTTGAACCAATCTTCTATACCTTTCACCTGATATTATGGTCACTCTTGTTGGTGGTGTTATGTGCCATCGAGTCGATGTGGACTCGTTCTGACTCTATGGATAGTTGACCTGAAGAGCGTCCAGTTTTCTGCCAACCGGCTAAGACTTCAATAGTCACTCTTATCCGCTTTATTTCTCATCCTCCTTCCAGAGCTTCCCATTGATGGCTAATAGAGAGGAGGACAAAGACTGGACTTCTGTTTCTGTAGATACTCAACTGTCCCTGGGAACTATGAGGACAACACTCTCTTTCATGATGGAAGAAATCCACCAGATGCTGGATAGCCTTTCTGGCATTGGTAAGCACTCATGCAACGATAACTAGAAATCAGTTTACTGTGGTGAATTCACAAAGACACAAAGTATGTGAAGGAAAAGAAGTTTAGTTTGAGGAACCACACATCAGTTTTCTTTCCACAACACAGCCATGTAAAAGACACAACTCAGACACCATTTTTTAAATTTCCAGCCTAGCGCCCTGTGTTGCCAGGTTAGGCTTCATCTTGCCGCTACCCCACATGGGACGAGCGGGTTCTGGCAGTGTGTGTGTTGTGTATTTCTGCTCACTAGAGGGCAATATTAATATACTGCAAGCAATCGAGATTCCACAGTGCTGAGTAAATTTTACAATTAGACATATTTAATTCAATGTACTTTTACAGAGTGCCCTTCTCACACAGTGACGGATTTAACCCTTTTATTGTGTAACTGCGTCTGTTTTGTCCCACAGAACTGGGAAGAATCCAGAAGTTTTCAGGTATGTACCACATCAGCTGCACACTTTTAATGATATAGCCCCAAATGTTCACGTCTTGGCGGAGGCCTTACCTCTTTCTCCAACAGTTGACGTGACGCTGGACCCCAGCACAGCGAACCCGCTGCTTATCCTGTCCGAGGACAGGAGAGAAGTGAGATGTGGGGACATCCAGCAGGACCTTCCTGACAGTCCAGGGAGGTTCGATGTTTTCGGGAGTATCCTGGGATGTAATGAGCTCACTTCCGGAAGACACTACTGGGAGGTTAATGTTGGGGACAAAAGCGGCTGGGATTTGGGGGTGGCTGGAGAGTCCATCAGCAGGAAGGGACTCATTACTGTCAACCCCCAGAATAGTTACTGGGCTTTGGTTCTTTTCAATGACAACCAGTATACCGCCCTGGATGACAACCCACTCCACCTGTCTCTGAGGTCTAAACCCACATATGTGGGAGTGTATGTGGATTATGAGCAGGGTGAGGTTTCCTTCTATGATGTGGAAGCAAGGTCTCACATCCACACTTTCACCGGTTGTGAATTCACTGAGAAGCTCTATCCGTACTTCAGTCCACATCTTAAGCAGGGAGGCAAAAATGATGCGCCACTCATCATCACCCCTGTAATGTCATCTTTCTGACCAGTCCTGCTTATAGCAGTCGGCAAGAATTGTTCACAAAGTTCGTAGAAGGATCGTTGACTCGACACAACCAGTGGATCTTTGTAGGGGATGGTTGCGGAATTTGTAAATGTAATGTAACTTGTTTTAAACCCATACTGACGTGCCGATTCCATTTCTTTGTGCTAAGAAAAGTAAACAAAATCAGCAGCAGAAATTTTACTCAAAATACAATGATACATGTGAAATTTTTACTTCTGTTGGTATGATGATGCATAGATGGAAGTGCATACAAAGCAAGTATACGCACACCCACAATGTCTACAACCGCTTGTCCCAAGCAGGGTTGCGGTGAGCCAGAGCCGAACCCGGCAACACAGGGCACAAGGCTGAAGGAGTAGGGGACACGACCAGGACGGGACACCAGTCCGCCGCAATGCACCCCATGCGGGACTCGAACCCCAGACCCACCAGAGAGCACGACCAAATTCACTGCATCATCGTGCCCCCAAATTTTAAACATATAAACCAAAAGTCAGCCAATTTACCACAAAGCTATGTTGCTTTCATACAGAAATAAATGATAAAACTTGTTTATATTAGAAGCTAACGTTCATGAATAGTAAATTACTACTAAATGGATATGTCAGTGTTTACTGGTGCCCCTTAAATGACAGATGTAGTATATATACAAGTCCTTGCAAATATATGTTGATGTGCTTTTTTATATATGTATATCTATGTAGTCTTATCCACATTGCACATTGATCATTGTAGGATACTATTAATCAGTTTGCTTTTAATTCTATTTTTTTTCTCATTTTTCATTGGACTGTAATTCATAATTTGCACAATTATCCTTCATCTTTATACTACAGCTATGATGTGAACCCTGATTGCTCTAGTTTGTCAGTTTATGCTACAATGTGTTAAGTAGATTCTGATCTTTACAGATAATATTACTCCTGTTTGATTGTAGATGTTCTTGTTCTTAATAAAAAAAATAAATTGCAATAAAGCTGTATCAACCACAAAAAAAGGACCACAACTAATATGGGGCGCGGTGATTTGGTAAAAATGTCAGACAACTTTCCTCCACAAGATGGGGCAAACATTTCAGCTGCAGGAACATCAGGAACAGATTTTGGACTCTTTCGCGTGAAAGAATTTCTGTCGTTGATGAGAGGCTGATAAGCAATATGCAGAAGAACTCAGAACTGACACAAGTCCAGCTGAGATTTCCAGAACTCTGTTTCTGTATTTGAATACATTACTTTGAAAGGTTCCCTACAGAAATATAATAATAATAATAATAATAATAATAATAAATTTAAATGTAAATATGTAATGTATTTAACCACAGCTCCGTGAGAGGAAACAAGACCCAAGACCTGAATATTTTATTATATATCACCTTACCAGAGATCCCTCCTTCAACTCTGCAAAGTGAAGGGTAATGCAAAAACAACAAGAAAAAAAGTAGACCTCCTTGCAACTAGTTCTAAGCATTCTGCTAATTACATTTATTATTCTTCATAAACACACACACATTGTCTGAAACTGCTTGTCCCAAGTGGGGGTCGCAGCAAACCGGAGCCTAACCAGACAATGGAGGGCACAGAGGGCACAGAGCTGGAGGGGACACACCCAGGAGAGGACACCAATCCATCACAGGGCACCACAAGCAGGACTCGAACCCCAAACCCACCAGAAAGCAGGCACATGCCAAACCCACTGCGCCACCACACCCCCAGTTTTTCATTTAAAAATAAAAATGATTTTTTATTAGAACTGCTTTGATTAATAATTAAAACAACATCATGAAGTCAACATTGTAAGCTACTTCTGGAGAGAAATAAATTCACTTTGGGCAATAAGCGAGATGCCCCTAGAGCACTCATTAAATGATATACTGTATTTCCAACCGTTATATTGTGTTCACTACTGAACCAGAGTAAAAAATCTGTTCCTGTTGGTAGTTAGTCACATTGACTCAGGTCCTGCTCACCTACAGCTAGTAATTACAAAAAAATGCACTGCATTGTTCACAATTATATACAAGTGTCAGCAGTTATGATTTATCAGCATTTTACCATGTTGTCACTGTCCCAAAGCCCTTACACCTTCATTAAAAACTGGTTAGATTAAATTATTTGCTTCTATACCTGTGAATGTCATGGGAAATTAACTTTAATGTGCTGTATTGTTGAGTTTTATTGTTGAAGCCCAACAAGTGTCTTGATGTGCTGGGTTTAAAAAACAGGCTGTAAACAGAGTGCACAACTAATGTACCACCTCCACCCGAGCACTATTTAGTAAAGTTCACAAAGTGTTACACTAGCACCTAGTCCTTCTCTCTCTCTCTCTCTCTCTCACACACACACACACACACACATTTTCTGAGCCATTTGTCCCATACAGGGTTGTGGGGAACTGGAGCCTAGCCCAGCAACACAGGGTGTAAGGCTAGAGGGGGAGTGGACACACCCAGGACGGGATGCCAGTCCGTCACAAGGCACCCCCAGCAGGACTCGAACCCCAGACCCACTGGAGAGCAGGACCCGGTCCAACCCACCACACACACACACACACACACACACACACACACACACACACACACACACACACACACACACACACACACACACACACACACACAATGTAAATAGCTTAACATTGTAAGTTGCTTTGGAGAAAAGTGTATATAAAATGACAAGGGGGCGTGGTGGTGCAGTGGGTTGGGTTGCAGTCCTGCTCTCCAGTGGGTCTGGGGTTCGAGTCCCGCTTGGGGTGCCTTGCGGCGGACTGGCGTCCCGTCCTGGGTATGTCCCCTCCCCTTCCGGCCTTACGCCCTGTGTTACCGGGTAGGCTCCGGTTCCCCGCGACCCTGTATGGAACAAGCGGTTCTGAAAGTGTGTGTGTGTGTATTAAATGTAAAACAGATTGTGAAAACTGGGTATGAGTTCTGGGTCTCCTGTTATTTTTTTTTGCTTTTCATATAGAGGGTGGAGCGGTGCCTGGCAGTGTGACAGGTCTGGGGTTCGAGTCCTACTTGGCATGCCTTGCTGCGGACTGGAGTCCCATCCTGGACGTGTCCCCTCCTCCCCTTGGCCCTGTGCCCTGTGTTGCCGGGTTAGGCTTTGGTTCACCATGACCCCACTCAGGACAAGCGGTTGTTGACGTTGGTTGGTTGATTTTCACTGACCTCAGTAAGTAAGGTAAAAATCTGTTTTCTATTCTCCGAACAGGAAAATCATTTTCTTTTCCTTAGTTATATAGATACTGTTAATATGTATTTTGTTGATTTTGTACTATAGTATATCGAACTCGGGGGACAGCGGTGGTGCAGTAATTTTGGTCGGTCCTACTCTCTGGCAGGTCTGGGGTTCGACTCCTGCTTGGGGTGCCTTGGGACGGACTGGCGTCCCGTCCTGGGTGTGTCCCCTCCCCCTCCAGTCTTGTGCCCTGTGTTGCCGGGATAGGCTCCGGTTCACCGCGACCCCACTTGGGACAAGTGGCTTCAGACAGTCCGTGTGTGTGCGTGTGTGTGTGTATTGAACTCATAAGTTTGCTGCCACACACTTGAGAAGGTCCTGGACCAGAGACACTCCCTGGATTATTGGCCGTACCTGATTGAGACAAGTGCTGGGTGCAGCCACAGTATCTGAAACCTGTTTTTTAAAAATGTCAGTAATGAAGGAGAGCCGTTCGCAGCGCTGCGGAAATGCGCCTGGAGCGAGTGTGGTTGCTCTGGCTCATCGAAGTTCCTCTTTTGTGTTTGAGAATGTTTTGATCTTGTGTTTGTTTTACGTTTTTAATAAAAACTTTGTAAGTTCACCCCGCAAAACCTCACAGCCGGTCCCTCCCTGAACCCGGCACACCCAGCATGCCGCTAGTGTAAAAACCACTGAACGTTTACAGCCCACAATCACTCTTTGGAAAAGTAAACAATTCAAATGAAAGCAGTCGAGTCTCAATTTATTATAATATATGTGGGTGTGGATGATTGCAGGAAATGATCTATTGAGCTCAATGAGCACTGGCTCTTCACACAAAAGAGACAGTATTGCAACATCTGCTTACATGTCCTTTGAAGTTGTTTAAATCTGATGTGAAGTGTTTTACTACATGTGCATGGTAAAACTGTAAGAACAGGAGGACAAAGCAGGGATCATTGCGCGTACTGGCCAGTCAGTTAAAACCTGCTGTCCTGGCATGTATCCATACACACACAGGCTGAAACCGCTTGTCCCGAGGGGGGTCGCAGCAAACCAGAGCCTAACCTGGCAACACAGAGCGCAAGGCCGAAGGGGGAGGCGACGCATCCTGAACACGACGCCAAATTGTTGCAAAGCACCCCGAAGAGGACTCGAACCCCAGACTCACCAGACAACAGGACCTGGCCAAGCCCTCTGCGCCCCCATGTCCCCTCGTCACACATATATGGAAATATAATAATTTATTGTTATATAATCAATATAATATTAGGCAGGTGGTTTTAATGTTGCAGCTGATCACTGTATATGCATCTCTCTTTCTCTCTCTCTATATATATACAGTATACATATATATATATATATATATGTATATAAAGTTTTATGAGGGAGTGCGGTGGGTTGGACCGGGTCCTGCTCTCCAGTGGGTCTGGGGTTTGAGTCCCACTTTGGGTGCCTTGTGACAGACTGGCCTCCCGCCCTGGGTGTGTCCGTTACACCCTGAGTTGCTGGCTTAGGCTCCGGTTCCACGTGACCCTGTATGGGACAAGTGGTTCAGAAAGTGTGTGTGTGCGTGTGCGTGTGTGTGTGTGTGTGTGTGTGTGTGTGTGTGTGTGTGTGTGTGTGTGTGTGTGTGTGTGTGTGTGTGCTATTATAGAGATTCATGCCAGTATATAGCACAATGTATGCAGGGTAAACATGAATATATATAGATGTCCATGTGTTTATGTATATAACACACACACACACACGTGGACATTCATATACATACATAAATAGATATATAGAAAGACATGCAAGATTTTACTAAATTTATACAAGTTCACAAGGTGCTTTTTATGTATTTTGTCTTTAGGTTAATCTGTGTGAGGGGGCGTGGTGGTGCAGTGGGTTGGATCAGGTCCTGCTCTCTGGTGGGTCTGGGGTTTGAGTCCCGCTTGGGGTGCCTTGCGACAGACTAGCGTCCCGTCCTGGGTGGATTCCCTCCCTCCCGGTGGGTTCCCTCCCCCTCCAGCCTTACGCCCTGTGTTGCCGGGTTAGGCTCCGGTTCACCGCCACCCCACTTGGGACAAGCGGCTTCAGACAGTCCGTGTGTGTGTGTGTTAATATGTGCTGGAATTCATGACAATATAGTACCTTAAAATTATTTTTTTTACTGTTGCTCTGCTCTAGCTGATGCATATTTAAAGTTATAATCGCATGTACGTTTTGCTCTATAAATTCCAATTTATTCCTAAAATTGGGATTTATAGAGAATTGCCTCTCTTACAAGGGAGATGGTAGTGTAGTGGTTAAAGTCCTTGTCTTCATCTGTGAAAGCTACAAGTTCAAACACCACTTCTGCCTGTAGTATCCTTAATCAAGGTTCTTACACTGAAATGCAGTAAAAGTTACCCAGCTATAAGTACAAGATGCTTTACAGAAATGCTTCTGTTAAGTCTAAGTAAAACTTTGAAAACTGAACACCCCAGGTGGTCTTTCTTGGTATCTGCAAGCTGGACTTTTCAACTAACAATTAAACAATGTTGTGAATTATGTTCCCAGAACAACTCATTTTATATTGCTTTGAGCCGCTGTAGATTTTCAAGATTGCTGGACTGTTTATTAATTTTGTTTACTGAGACCCTTAACACACAATCTGTCACACATAAATATTCACGATTGGGTTTTGCACTGAAGGAATTCTTGTCATAACTGTTGACAAGCCAATAAACAGCTGCAAGACCTTTGCTTTCACACCTCTGACTGTCTTGCTAATCTGATCTGAGTTTGATCTGATATGAGACTTTGTTGAAAACATGCGGAGGAACTGGTTGCATGGTGCTTGATCTCGACACGAGTAGCAACAAGAAAGATGGTTAAGAAGACATAGATGAGGGCAAGGCAGTGTGGAGAGGTTTCTCCATGTTGGTGGTTCGCTGTGAGCTGTAGAGACTTGGTTTACTTATATATATATATTCATTTAACTGATAACTTTATCCAAAGCAACTTCCCTTGTTAAGTTATTTACAATTTTTTACCCATTTACACAGCTGAGTAATTTTACTGGAGCAATTTACATTTACATTTATTAATTTAGCAGACTCTTTTGTCCAAAGCGACGTACATCTCAGCAAAAGTACAAATTAATTACTAATTAATACATTAAGAGAAAGCGACATTGCTGCAGACGTGAAAGTCTCAAGCAAACCTAGTTTGTTCCCTACCATTTGCTGCACCGAGGTTCATCGTTCGAGTAGGTGCATAAAACACAGGATAGACACATCGAGATACCCTCGCACCATTTTTTTTTTTTTAGATATTACAAGATACACAGAGGGGGTGCGGTGGCGCAGTGGGTTGGACCGCAGTCCTACTCTCCAGTGGGTCTGGGGTTCGAATCCCGCTTGGGGTGCCTTGCGGCGGACTGGCGTCCCGTCCTGGGTGTGTCCCCTCCCCCTCCGGCCTTACGCCCTGTGTTGCCGGGTTAGGCTCCGGTTCCCCGTGACCCCGTAAGGGACAAGCGGTTCTGAAAATGTGTGTGTGTGTGTACAAGATACACAAATAAGCAAGTACAATGCCAGAGCAGTGGCTGAATAAAGTTTGTATCTGGGGATGCTTCTGGAATTATGATGCGTGGACAGTTACATCAGAGATGATCAGGAGAGATCTTGGGCGAAGCGGATCTGGAAAAGGTAGATTTTCAGACCCTTCTTGAATATAGACAGAGTTTCTGCAGTTCTGAGTGACAGGAGAAGGTCATTCCACCACAACGGACCCGGAACCGAGAACCTCCGAGCTTTACCTTTCGTGCTCGAGACCTCCAAGCGAGCAGAAGTAGACGAGCGAAGGGCCTGGCTGGGGTAAGAATTTAGGGTAAGAACTTTGTTTAAGGCTACTACAGCCGGAGGTAGGACTCAGACCTGTGACCTTTTGGTCCTACGGCAGCCACCCCAACCACTACACTAAAAAACTGCACCTACTTATGCCTTTAATAACTAACACATGTATTGTAGCAATTTAATATATAGGCAATTTATTTATAACTGTGTCTTCTGATGCTTTGTTCAGCACCTTGTGTTACTGTGTGAGAAGGTAGAAACAAATAGAACTAACAGTGGTGTTTCAATGATCATCGCAGAGGAACAGTGACACTGAATGAGTGTGTTGAAACAGACGAACAGGGGAAATTATAGTGGATGGAAGCCTTCTGGTAGAGTAGTAATTAGAGCTACTACAGCTGGACCCAAAGGTTGCAGGTTTGAGCTCCCCTGTCTGGCTGTAGTGACTTTGAGCAAGGTGCTCAAGTGAGTAAGTTGTTGTAGGCAGACTAACACTCTAAGTCACTTTTGAGAAAACAATAAACACAGAATGCACATTGATGTTGTGGTCAGGAAAAGAGACCTTCTGTCCAGTCAGGTTGCAAAGTCGGCTGCGGAAGGGAGATGCGAACAAAGCAGCCGTGTTCGTCAATGAATGAGGGTGTGAACCAAATACCGCAGTGTGGAAAAGAAGTGCATAATGACATAAGTAGCAATGCTAGTGAGGGCCAGATGGAGGTTGGTTGGAATGAAAGCAATTTAACCACTACAGGGTTTAGTGGGTGTTTATATACACTATTGCAAATGTTGGTTCTTTTTTATATGCAAGTGTAAAGGATGCGCCGGGATAGGTAAGAATTTTTGTCTTAAAGGGGGGTGTTTATTCAGGGTCGTGTGGGGAAGGAGACAAAGGGGGGAATGGGGGGACGGGGAACGGATAGACCGTGAGGGGGCTTCGAGCGTGGGGTTGCAATCGGGGTCGGGGGTCGGCGTCGTGATCGGGGTCGTGGCTGTGGTTGTCTCGGGTCGTTCTGTCTCAGCGGCTCCTCTGAGTCTCTCTCTCGTTCACTGGCGGGTCCGGGGGAAGAAATAGAGGTTGTGATCAGTCCCAGCTGCTGCTGGCCCATCCCCAACTCCGCCCCCTCTTCCAACCGCCCCGGCATGCTGCAGCAAGTTATAATTTGCACTGATGTGTTGGTACAAGTGTGTACAATGTCTCCATTTCCTCCCATTTTAGAGAAATGTTCCTGACATATAATAAAATGCAGAAAATTATGTTTTTGATTAAATGGGGATGCAGTGGCGCAGTGGGTTGGACTGGGTCCTGCTTTCTGGTGGGTCTGGGGTTCGAGTCCTGCTTGTGGCGGACTGGCGTCCTGTCCTGGGTGTGTCCCCTCCCCCTCCGGCCTTACGCCCTGTGTTGCTGGGTAGGTTCCGGTTCCCTGTGACCCCGTATGGGGTGTGTGTGTGTGTGTGTGTGTGTGTGTGTGTGTGTGTGTGTGTGTGTGTGTGTGTGTGTGTGTGTGTGTGTGTGTGTGTTTTTGATTTTAAAAAAAAAAAAAAAATCTGGCATGCTTATGTTTCATGGCAGATTTGTAAAGTGGTTTCCATGGATTTGTATTTTTCATTACTTGGTCCTGAAATCTAAGAAGAACAAGAACCACACAGTTTGAATTCCAGCATTTCAGGACATGTTTATTCCACTAACTTTTAGATTTTGATGCATCCATAGGGGGATTTAGTGATGTCTTTGTCTTCTCATGAACATATCTGCTGATTGAGCTCTTTGCTAGTGCTGGTGACCACCTTCCCGTCGACCACCTCCTCCACGACAGTGACCACCTTACGGGTCGTGGTTATGGTTTGTGATGTCCTGCAAATCACACAACATCATCTTTAACAGGAGCATCTTGGGAAATCTTATCATATCGAAACAATTTTCAACGAAAAGCATCGGTAAATGTTTAACAATATTCTGAACTCAAGACTGGGATGTAGGGAAATGTAATCACTGGTATGTCTCCTTTCCCTGTCACTGGTCCCTCTATATAGCTCAGTATACATAGTGATATTTACATATTTAGCGTTTGCATTTCTTTAAAGCAAGGAGTTTAACAATATCAAGCTACTTATAATTATTTAGCCATTTAAAGAGCTGGGTAACTTTACTGGAGCAATTTAGAGTAAGTACCTTGCTCAAGGGTAAAAAAGCCAGAAAAGAGATTCAGACCTGTAGGTCCAAAGGCAGCAGCCCTAACCATTACATGACCACCAGTCCCAAACAATGCATAATGTGTTCAACTGAAAGTCTTTGAATGATTTTGAAAAATCAAACCAACAATTTAGCATAATATAAAGCAAAGTTTAATGTTTTGGCTATGAAAGATTTACCCGCTTCCCTGGTCTCCATCCAGCAGCCTCCTGTACTCAACAATCTCCATCTCCAGCCGTGTCTTAACATCCAGCAGGATCTGATACTCATGGCCCTGACGTTCCAAGTTGGCACGAAGCTGTGTCAGTTGTTCCTCCAAGGCTGTTACTTGCATCTGGTAGCCAGCCAGCTGCCTATAGTAGCTGGCTTCTGTTTCAGCCAGTTGGTTTTCCAGGGATGCTTTCTACAGGTCAGAGGAGAGCGAGAAGAAATTATGCAGAAGGTACAAGTTTCCAGAACTGTGCCATGGATGGGCCCACGCCTCGCTGAGAAAGGAGGAGGGTTGGGCATGGGGTAACTCACCCCACACCATGAAAACCTTGCCAGCTACAGAAAGAAGGAAACGTTTTGACATCTCAGCTCTTAGGGACACCTGGAAGACCCTCTTTGGCAGCCAATGCCCCAGGAGGGGTGGAAGGCATAAGAAGAAGAAGAAGAAGAAGAAGTTTCCAGGTCTACAGTAACCAAAAACATGGAAAAAACTTGCTTACAGATTTTATACAATACTATGCACTGCTTTACCAGGTTTTGCTGTGACTGCAGCTCAACTTCAAGGGTTTGCAGGGTACGCTTTAAGTCGGTGATCTTTGAGTTGGATGTCTGCAGATGCTCTGTATGAGAAACCAGCTGTTTGCTCAATATTTCTGTCTGTTGAAACAAAGCACATTGTTGGAGAAATAACATACAAGACAGAGAAGACATTGAGAATCACATAAAGAAGAACTTTACAAAGTACTCTGCATTAAAAATATTTCAGATTTTCACTCTCACATAACAGAGAATAACTTTCAATTCAATTCATTTTTATGGAGCGCTCTTCTCATGTAGTGACACAGAGCACTTTAACACAGACATAAGGCACTATCATGACATAGGAAATACTTCATTTTCAAATTTGACTGGATAGTTTGGAAAAAGATCACAATGCACTACAATTAGCACTGGTAATAACGACACAAAAAACACATTTTTTGGGAATTTAATATGAATTCGCTTTTCATTGTGTGTTTCTTTTTGTACCTTAGAATGAAACCAGGCCTCCGCATCTTTTCGGTTTTTGGCTATAATGGCCTCATATTGTTCACGGAGCTGAGCCAGAACTGCGCTTAGGTCCTCTTGCGGTGCAGCATCCACCTCCACATGGACTTGGCCAGTCATCTGGTTCTTCATGGCCAGGAGGTTCTGGTTGAACACGGGAAAATAACAGAACAAGTTCATTTTGTATTTCGTACTTTTGTCACCATGCAGTTACATTTATTAATTAGCTGATGCTTTTCTCCAAAGCAACTTATAATGTTAGGATACCTACAACTATTTCCCTATTTGTGCAGCTGGGTTATTTTACAGGAGCAATTCAGAGTAAGTACCTTGCTCAAGGGTACTACAGCTCTAAGTAACATTTGGATCGGTAACCTGTGGATCCAAAAGCAGTGGTCCTAACCACTACGCTACAAGCTGCCCCAACTAAAGACAGCCACCTTACCAACCCAACCATAGCCAAGCACCTGAAATACTAGGTCACACAGCTATGAGAACGTTTGATTCTAAAAAAAAAAAAATATTCTCAGACCAACCTCCTCATGGTTCTTCTTGAGCAAGACAAGATCTTCCTTCAGATCTTCAAACTGTACCTCCACATCAGATTTGGCCAATGTCAAGTCATCCAAGACCTTCCTAAGAGCTGCAATTTCTCCTTCTACTGAATGCCGCATGCCCAGTTCGTTCTCATACCTGAGCAAGCAGGTAACAAGTATTTTAATCTAACTCTCAGACATACCCAAAATGTGCATTAAAGAAATTAGCCTTTTGTGGGATCATCACAATTTAAAGGTATATTCCATAATGTTTTACACACACACACACACATTTTCAGAACCGCTCATCCCATACGGGGTCACGGGGGAACCGGAGCCTACCCGGTAACACAGGGCGTAAGGCCAGAGGAGCAGGGGACACACCCAGGACGGGACGCCAGTCCGTCGCAAGGCACCCCAAGCGGGACTCGAACCCCAGACCCACCGGAGAGCAGGACTGCGGTCCAACCCACTGCGCCACCGCACCCCTCTCCATAATGTTTTATTAAGAATCAAATGATAGGTTGAAACTCACTTGAGTCTGAAGTCATCTGCAGTGAGCTTGGCATTTTCGATGCTGAGACGGATGTTTCCATTGCTTCGAAAAGCATCCTGGATCTGGAACAAATGGAATCTGATGTAATGGCATCATTTACATTTACATTTATTTACTTAGCAGATGCTTTTCTCCAAAGTGACTTCTAATGAACTCTGTGTAGTGCTTGCAGATAACTAGATGTTGGTGCATATAGGAAAATAAAAATAAAGATGAAGGAAGGGTTTGTGTTCTTTTGTGTGGCATGCAGTTTCTCTGCTTCACTTTTTAACTTCTTCCTTAAATAACTGCATTCCTGCAGGCACTGTTTCAATGGTCATTGATCACTAACGGCAGTTCATCCAACCTTTTGTGCTCCAGTGGTACTTCACTGAGTTATTAAAAAACAGTCATTGAAGGAAAATGATAATCATTTCAGTTATGTCATAATTAAACATTATGCAACATGTAGTTTTATGACGAGGGCATTTCAAGGGATGTATTAAACAATGGGTTCTTGATGAACATTGCTCACCTTTTCCTGAAGGTGTTTGATGGTGGCCTCATAGGCGCTAGTGTCACAAGCAGTAGGGGATGTCTTGCTCTCCAGGAGCTTGCGGATCTTCAGATCCAGCTCAGCATTGGCCTTCTCCAGGGAGTGCACCTTCTCCAGGTATGAGGCCAGACGGTCGTTCAGGATTTGCATGGTCATCTTCTCATTGCCAATCAGCATGTCCAGGTCTTGGGAAAGGCTGAAGCCTCCAGATCCACTGCCAAAGCCATAGCCTGTGGAGGAGCCCGCAATACCAGAGATATGCACCCCATAACCACCTGCACCAGCATACACGCTGGGGGCTCTTCTGCTGTTGATTCCAATGCTTCTTCCAGAAGAAGAACTCATCTGGACTCCACTGGAAGACATGAAGCTGCTGTTGGAGAAAGAGGCCATGCTGACAGCGACTACTGACGTGGTGTCTTGTTCGTCTCTGGCTGGAGAGGCATATGAAGAGGACAGTCATCTGAGTCCTTTTAATTAGTGAGCGATGAGGAGTGGTTAGGGGCAGAGGGTGCAACTAGGGGTGAAGGGAACATCTCAGGTCAAGAAACTTACTTCTTCATCTGATATAAGTCTTTCAAGCAAGACAGATGAAAGGCAGCAGATCTGTCATGCGAGGAATGTAAAAATAATTGACAGATCTACACCTGTACTGGGCAACAGTTTTAGTTGAGTAAAAATGGCCAGTAATTTACCTGACATGTCATCTGACTGGAAAAGTGTGCTGTCCAACTCTCATTCCAAAATGTCAGGTACATTGTGCAATCCAAAAACTGTACAGACAAAACTTGCTTAAAGACAGAGAGATCAAAATTTAGTTTAAAGGTTCATGCTTTTATTTAAGTTGTGAAATGTTTTCCTTTCATCATGCACTATGCACTGTTAACATACAGTATTTCTTGAGACGTTTCTTCTTGCTGTTGTGCGCTGCTATTCCTACTGCTTTGTAACTCATCAGCACTGGAACCTGGAGAAACCTGCTCGTTCTTTACTTGGACCTTACTGGTAGATTTCCGCTGAGGCCGAGGACTGTCTGTCAATGTGCAGTTTCAGTCATGTAAAGAATTTGGAAAAATATGTTTAAAAGAAAAAGCTGCTACAAAGGCCTATAAGCTTTTTTTATTCTAGTATCCTCCTGTGACAGCAGTACTATGGTAAAAAATTGTTTTTGCTTTCTTTATCATTTTTTTAAACTTGTGGTAAGGTTTAAAATCTTCAGTTAAGGCAGCCATTATGAATGTTACAGTATTAGAATATAGTCTATGGACATATTTCATACACAGATCATCGATTGCACGGTTGTACAATGATACATACACGTTGTCAGAAACCGCTTGTCCCAAGCGTGGTCGTGGTAAACTGGAGCCTAACCTGACAAAACGGCACAAAGCTGGAGGGGGAGGGGACACACCCACACACCAGTCCGACCCAAGGCACCCCAAGAAGAACTCGAACCACAGACCCATCCCAGAGCAGGACCCCGGTCAAACCTGCTGCGACACCACACCCCCTTATTGTGCAATTACACACGCGCACACACACACACACACACACGCAGTCTGAACTGCTTGTCCCATATGGGGTCGCGGGGAGCCGGAGCCTACCCAGCAACACAGGGCATGAGGCTGGAGGGGTAGGGGACACACCCAGGACAGGATGCCAGTCTGTCGCAAGGCACCCCAAGCGGGACTCAAACCGCAGGCCCACCGGAGATCAAAACCCGGTTAAACCTGCTGCGACACCGCACCCCCCGATTGTGCAATTATAAATGATGAATTTAATAACCACCTCCTTATGGAACTGGTCCAAACTTAGGCTGTCTTTACCCGAGTACTCAGCAGGTTCACAGTAGAAAACAATGTTTTTTTTCTTTTTCAAAGAAATTACTAAAACTAAAAATGAATCATTATGAAAATCAGTTTTGACCCAAGCCAATGTGTTTTTATTACGGGTTATCATACGCGAAATATTTTGAATATGGCTGTCATAAATTTTGACATAGAACACTAGAAATATTTAATCCTCTTTTTTTTGTTTGTCAGAGTCTTGTAAAAAGGCAAGGTCATACCTATTTTACCACATGATAACTCACCCTACTGGTTTTGCCAGCCTGTCCAACACAGCATAATGTGATATGGATATGGAAGCAAAGAAAGTTTCCATATAACACGACAATACACACGTTTGATAAGGGAACACTTTTGGTCATTAATGGCCAGTATATTCCAAGGTATGTACCTTCTATGACCCTTACAAAAGTATGGTCATGGTGCAAACTCGCATAGGGTCTGAGGTCAACCCTGTTTTGGAGCAAGTCATTGAACAGCTCTACTATTCCTGTTCCTGGACTTTATTGCAGGGCAAACAAGGAGTAACAGATAACAGAGAAACAAACCGGTATTTAATATTTGAAATAGATTTCTTGTTTGCCCATCTGGCAGTTGTCTCTAACAAACGCTTATTGTCAAGGGGAGTCAGGTGAGTAGTTAAGGTGAGTACTGTGATATCTGAGGACATTTTTGTAAGAGAAAACCAGTGTCACTGAACCAGTCTCTATGTAGTGCAGTGGCTAAAATGTGAACTTTTAATCTGAAGGCTTCTGGTCCAGCTCAGATTAGGGGTCCTTGCGCCGTACCAGTGTCTAAGCAGTGTCCTACCTTACATATTTTTCATTTAATTGACACACATTTGCCCATTTATATGGCTGGGTAATTTTTACTCTACCAAATCAGGGTAAGTTTGTCGCTCAAAGGCACTAGAACAGGAAGGTGGGATTCAATCCTGTGGTCTTTGAGCCCAAAAGTGGCTGATCTAACCACCTGCTGCTCCCTGGAACAAACCTTAATTAGTCAAACTATATCATAAATATGTGGAGCTGTAACTCATACACACAAACACACCCACACACATCATCTGAACCGCTTGTCTCATGCAGGGTCACGGGGAGCTGGAGCCTAACTTGGCAATACAGGGCATAAGGCCAGAGGGGGAGGGGACACACCCAGAACAGGATGCCAGCCCATCACAAGGCACCCCAAGCAAGACTCGAGCCCTAGACCCACCAGAGAGCAGGACCCAGTCCAGGAGCTGTAACTTGCATTGGCTATTCAGCAGTAATAGCAGTTTGTTCTCAGCACATGGACTTTTCTGGAACTGCCACCATGGAGTATTTAAAAAACAAGAGGGAAGTATTAGCTTCGGCCCTCATCATTCCTATTCAAGGTATTCATCACCCACTAAACACTCCGATCGCACTATTTTCTGCAATCAGAATGCGCCTACCCCCACCTGTCTCCACCTTGTCCAAAGGTGTCCTAATGAATGGGACTCAGTAACGTCACTTGACAGCAGAAATGAGCTCTCCACCAGAATGTAAGTGAAGACAGAAAGTGCATTAAGTGTTATTCAGAACACACAAGCACTGTCTAATAATTCAATTTCCCTTAAGTCTCGAAGTATCCAAGTGCATTGCGTTGGACCAGGTCCTGCTCTCCAGTGGGTCTGGGGTTCAAGTCCCACTTGGGGTGCCTTGCGGCAGACTGGCGTCCTGTCCTGGGTGTGTTCCCTCCCCCTCTGGCCTTACGCCCTGTGTTGCCGGGTAGGCTCCGGTTCCCCGCGACCCTGTCTGGGACACACGGTTCAGAAAATGTGTATGTGTGTGTATTCAAGTGCTTCATGTACTTGGGGAACTCGTAGTGTTGTGATTAGAGCTATCACCTTTGGATGTAAAGGTTGAAGGTTTGAATCACTTGTCTCACTGTAATACGTTGAGCGAGATTTTTATTTTAAAATTGCTTGGGTAACGTTACCCTACTGTATAAATGAGTAAGTATTTGCAAGTAGCTTAACATTGTAATTTGTTCCAGGTAAATAATATAGAACAAAATAATTATATAATGCCTTTATTGAGGATGTCAGTGTTATGTAGCACCATGGTCCTGGAGGAATGTTGTTTAATTTCACTGTATACTGTACCAGCTGTATATGGTTATGATTTACATTTGCATTTATTCAGTTAGCAGACACTTTTCTCCAAAGCACGTAAATGTCAGAGAAAATACAGTTTTTACATTAGGGGAAACAGAGACTTAGTTGAAGACATGTGATTAAGTAAACCTAGTTTGTTTCCTTCCACTTTATGCAGCGATTTTCATTGCACAAGTAGGTGCACAAAACTCAGGATAGACTAATCCTCATCACCTTCCTACAATTTTTTTTTAATTTTTATTTTTAAAAGGTAGACAAACATTTACATACAATACAGGAGTAGCTAATAATAATATAATAAAATATAGACTCAGACTTAGGTCAGCATTAAAACTCAAAATTATTTTTTGATCCTTTGGAAAGAGTAGATTGAGGAGTTATAGAGAACCCTTTTACACATTAGTTATACAATAAAGTACTGAACGTGTGTGAACAAGTCATAAATAACAATTTTCTAAGCACAGAGACCAGTGGATTGGGCTGAATAACTTGCTGGAGGCAGCGCTCTGGGACAGGGACAGGGACACAAACCATAAAAGTAAAAGCTTTGTTTTTTACCTTCTCTCGTTTCAGAGACACACCCAGAAACCGACTTCTTGACATTTTCTCACATGAAACTATTTCAGATGTCAATCAATCAACCACATTGTTTCAAAGAAAAAATCTGAGTATTTACCAGCTGTACTTTGAAATAAAATCATACAGCTTATTGAGAACTGAAATATGAACAATTAGGACTTGTTTTCTTTTTTATTCATAGTAAATATTTAGCAAAAGAAAGATTTCAGTGATTTATGGATACATTGGAGGGTTACATTCATTACGACATACCAGGGCACCCAGGTTAGATGAGCATTGTTTAATTTTTTGGACTAGTTCGGTTCGCTGTCTTTTTAAGCTGCAGAAATCTTTCTTATAACGGAATATCATGTTACACCCTAAACATGAAGGTTACATTTACTCATTTAGCTGGTGCTTTTCTAGAGAAATAGACTTGCACTGTAAACCACTTACTATTACCCATTTATTCCACTAGGTAATTTTACTGGTGCAATTTAGGGTAAGTACCTTGCTGAAGAGTATGAGAGCTGGAATTTCAATCTGTGGCATTTGGGTCCAAAGGCAGCAGCACTAAGCTCTATGCTACTTGTCATCACCCTTAAACAGTCCCTCATGCTGTTCATAATTGACACGTAGATTCCATGCATTGAAATTTGCTGATTCATCGTTCGGAATTGTGCATATGCAACTACCAGAACCCTTGGATATAATTCAAAATCAAAATGAAGTTTATTGTCACTCCCGCAGTATTTTTTGGAATATACATTGGAGTGAAATAGTGTTTCTCCTGGACCACGGCGCAACACAGAGGACAACATAGACAACATATACTATTAATACTACAGTACAGTTCACAATAATTAACTATTAAACTAAAAACACAGGAATAAAGTGCAGTGGTGTGATCGGTTCAAGGAACAGAAGTGCAAACTGATTTAAAAGTGGTAGTGCAAGAAAAGTGAGTTTTTTTGTGCAATAATTCTTCGTGGAAGTGAGGGGAATAGTGACCTAATGTAGGTCGAAATGTATTAAAGAAATAGAGCAGCTATACTTGGATGGACACCAATTTAAGTGAGGTTTCAGCAGAGACTGTAAGGGACTTGAGAGGACAATCTTTGCAGACCGTGTGAAAGTGGCTAGTGTCCTTCTGGATGGGGAAGGGCGGTTTGGTTCCGGTGGTCAGAGTTCAGGATCTGCTATGTAACTCGTGGTTAAGGGTACAGAGATTTCAAGATCCTGACAGCTTGAAGGAAGAAGCTGTTGCACAGAGTGGTGGAGCCATCTCATATGCTCCTGTATCTTTTCCCAGACGGCAGGAGACTGAAGAGGCTGTGGGAGGGGTGCGTGGAGTCGCCCACAATTTTGGAGGCTTTGCAGGCACCGTGGGGTTGATAGATGTCCTGTAGGGAGTGGGGTACCAGTGATCTTCTCAGCTGTAGTCACTATGAAATGGATGGTTTTGCGGTCAGAGATGTTGCAGTGCCCATACCATGCAGCGATACAGCTAGTGAGGATGATTTCAATGGTGCCCCTGTAGAAATTCCAGACTTTTATTTAAGGGGTTAAAGTATTTTTCATATGAATTTTGGATGTCACCCAACATAGGACAATTTATGCCCTGTTTACAGTTTTTGGACGGTATTTCTTGAGCCTAGACAACAATGCACACAAGAACGATATCTATGAACCACAGCATGTCCTGTGCTTTTGCACCCATTATATTTTGTAAAATAAGCATGTCTGTTTGTATTTTGACACGGCAGAAAACAAGAGGGAACAGGATCCTGAAAAAAGGGTTGAATATTTTGTGGGCGGGTCTTGGGTTTGAGTCCTGCTTGGGGTGCCTTGCAATGGACTGGTGTCCCATCCTGGGTGTTTCCCCTCCCCCTCCAGCCTTGTGACTCATGTTGCCGGGTTAGGCTCCGGCTCCCCGCGACCCCGTATGCGACAAGCGGTTTCAGATGGTGTGTGTGTGTGTTTTGTGAGGGAAAAAAAAAAAGATGAAGCAGCATGTTTGGGTCAGACATCTCTCAGTAACAACCTATGTCACGTGTCTTTGTTCTAAGAGACATAATTGTAAAGGGGCAAACACTTAAATGAAATCATAAGGCATGCAAATGATTTATTAATGAATTTATTGCATCCTTATGTTCACAGAATTTGAAAAAAAGACTTTGTTAGTGTGACGTTCAATTTGGCTTTTTTATTTTTTCTTTCATCTGTAAGATGTAATAACATCCCTTGAGCAAACTATCTTCAAGGAACTCTAAAAAACTGTAATCATCCATCCATGTCTCCTCTTGCTGTGCTCAGTCTTCTTATTAAACATGAACATACTGTAGAATGCAAGCTAATTATAAACCCATAAATAGGCTGAATACTTAGTCAGCTTTAATGCAGGGCATTGAAGTTCTATTAACTGGTCAGATATGAGGATTTGTAAAGCAATAGTGATAGTTGGTTTTCCTTTTCCCCATGTTTTTTGATAATGGGTTCATAGGAACTGGTGTCACGAGCAGCAGGGGATTCCTTGCTCTCCAGGAACTTGTGAACCATCACTGGCCTTCTCCAGGGAGCGCACCTTCTTCAGGTATGAAGCCAGGTGGTTGTTCAGGTTTTGCATGGTGGTCTTCTCATTGGCAGTCGCTTCCACGTCGAGGGCTTGGGAATGGTCAAATGGTCAAAGTGCCCAGGTCTTCTACCAAAGCCATAGCCTGTAGAGGTGCTAGCAGCACTGGAAATGCGCACCCCTTGACCTCCTGCACCAGCATACACATCTGCTGCTGTTCCTGGTGCCTCCTCCAGACAAAGAGAAACCAGAGAGGCCAAAGGAGGTATTGCTTTGCAATGTGCTGCAGGCCATAAAGTTGCTGTTGACAAAGATATCATTTTTACAGTGCTTTCTTGCTCTTCTTTGTTTTGAGAGAATAGGGTGTGGAGTGGTCAGCCAGCAGACTCCCTTTTAACCAGTAAACCATGAGAAGTGTCTTATAGCAGATGGTGGGATTTTGGGGTGGGGGGAGTAAATAAGTTCAGGCAAAATCTCATTTCCTACCTGGTAACCATCTTTCAGGCAAGAGAGCCACAGGGCAGAGCATTTGTCAGGTGTGGAATGTAAAAGTCCAATCAAGCACACATACCTGCGAGTCCATACAGGCCCCACACTTATGCAGAGATTATAGGTTAGGATCATTATCTGAAAGGAGATCTGCAGACAGTCTCTGGACCAGGCCATCATGTCAACACTATTAATTGGAAAGTGCCAAAAATGTGTATATAAAACAAGATCAATATTTTATTAAACCATTATCTAATACACTCACCGGCCACTTTATTAGGTACACCTGTTCAACTGCTCGTGAACGCAAACATCTAATCAGCCAATCACATGGAAGAATCTGCACTGCATTTCGACATGTAGACATGGTCAAGACGATCTGCTGAAGTTCAAACCGAGCATCATAATGGGGAAGAAAGGTGATTTAAGTGACTTTGAATGTGGCACGGTTGTTGGTGCCAGACGGGCTGGTCTGAGTATTCCAGAAACTGCTGATCTACTGGGATTTTCACGCAAAACCATCTCTAGGGTTTACAGAGAATGGTCAGAAAAAGAGAAAATATCCAGTGAGCAGCAGTTCTGTCGGCGAAAATGCCTTGTTGATACCAGTGGTTAGAGGAGAATGGCCAGAAAAATCTGCAGCAACTGCATAACGCTATCATGTCAATATGGACCAAAATCTCTGAGGAATGTTTCCAGCACCTTGCTGAATCTATGCCATGAAGAATCAAGGCAGTTCTGAAGGCAAAAGGGAGCCCAACCCGGTATTACCAAGGTGTACCTAATAAAGTGGCCAGTGAGTCTATATTTAATGTCTCACATGTTCTTATTTGCGTGTTCTTCATTATAGAGCTCAGGGACTTTTGCTATTGTCTCCTCATTGTTGTGACCTGTCCTCAGACAGTGTAAGAATAACCTGCATGAACAGTTCATTGAAGACAGAGTATTCTTAAGAAAAGCATTATTACTGTAAAGGGGAATTAGTCATAATTGATACTTTTTTAATCACTGACAATTCAATGAATGTTGAGTCTGAGAAATAAAGAATAACGAATACTGATTTGATTTTTAAAAAATACGTAGATTTCATGCATTCTTTTGCCATGACACATTAAGGGCTTGGTGTGACTTTGGAAAAGTAAATATACTAAAATATTTTATTTACTCTGTTTTGTCAGTGGCTCATGAGGTGTCCATACATACCTGTTCCACAACACTATATGGACCTCACCATACTGGTTTAAAAGGCATCTAAAATGTATTTCGTACACACAAGGGCCCAAAGTCTCCCTACTGCATTTTTCTTCATTAGAACATGGCATCATGCTACTTGACAAGGGTCGATATGAATATCCAGTAAATTATTGGTCACAGTGGATGATGACTATACCATGAACTGATTGCTTCAGTTGTCTTTGGATACAAATGTACATAATGACATGTGATCTGACAGGTGTAATGCCTATACAATACAGGCAGTCCCCGGGTTACGAATGTCCGGCATACGGACAACCCATAATTATGAACCACCCCCCCCGTAAACCCTATTACATTAAAAATTCAAGTTACATACATTGCTTTGTAATAACAAACAGTCGCTACTTTGTGACATGCATCAAAACATTGAGTGCCTACAGCGGTTTGTCAGCTCGTGGGCAGGGCACGGAAGCCCGAGGTAGGACAAAGATGTCGTTCTTTTCAGGCAGACCACGTTGCTGTTAACAATGTCTCGGGTGTGTTACTGTATTTGGATTTGTTTTTACCCCATAACCATGGCAACAAAGCGTAAATGTGTTGCAAGTGATGGTGATGCATCAAAGAAAAGGAAAACAACTGAAACTAAAGTGGAAATAACAAAGAGATCAGAAATAGGTGAAATGCTAGCAAACACTGGAAAAACGTTTGTCAACGATTAGGACAATTTTAAAGAACAAAGAGAAAATAATGGAGCATCCATAAGGCTCTGTCCCAATGAAATCTACAAATTCGACTTAAAGACAGACTTAAAATCCTGGGACTGCCTGTGGATATGAATTTCTGTCATAAAGATTGCAGGGGTCCTGCTACTGTACAAAGTAACATGTTATTCAAAGTGCTAAGGTGGATGAAACGACTTCACAATAACTGAACAGCAAATGTAATTGCATAATTTTCATTCAACGGTCATGAATGAATTTTAATGTCAGTTTTTGAGGTTTGACGTAAAGCTGAGAGTAATTTCCTGATGATTATCAATTTTACTGTAACTGCGGACATCATGGTGGAAATACAGGACAGTAAGTGAGGAGGAAAGAGTGACAATGGGATTGGCGCAGTCCTGGATCATGGACATTGTGGGGTGGACACAATGGCACTGGGAATGGATTTTCTAGACACCGAGTGAGTCCTTCTCTCGCTATTGGTTTTTTCTGACCTTTTTTGTGGTTGCTGTTCTAAATTATTACTTGTAAAGCTAGGGTTTGGGCTTTTACTGTTCGTAAAAAATAAAGCGTGAAGCCTAATGATCCCTGTGTTGCTCGGTCAGTCTGGGGAATCCATAATTGTTCATTGTAAATTATTACGTGTCTCATTTTGGGGGTGACAGTTCTCATACTTTTCAATTCAAAGTGACTGTTTTTGCCACCTTCTTGTGTGTATCAGGACAAACAGGCTATTTTTCTATTGTTTTGTATTTATTTTAAAGGTGTTAACATTAATATATCATTTGCTTAACATTAATGAGTGCCATTTGTTTTTTTTTTGCTGATATTTCCAGGCTTTTTGTGAATTAGATCCAAAGTGCAAAGACAAGAGAACCACACAGCACACAGGCAAACATCTCAGCATTTTATTGCATTAATTGCTGTATTTAGGTGAAGCCAGATGGGAAGCAGGAGATGTTTCTTGTACTGTGATGAGCATCTCCGTTGCTTGTGCTCAGTTCACTTTGTAGTGGTGCTGACCACCTTCCCGTCGACCACCTCCTCTACTACAGTCACCACCTTACGGGTTGTGGTTTTACTTGTTGATGACCTGTAGATCACATAATATCATAAGAGCATGGTAGGAAACCTTATCCATTCTTATGTGTATAGCAAAATTTTATTAGTTTTATGCTGTAAAAAACACACACACAAATACTGTATTGTTATCTGAAAGAAAGTGTAAGGTTTCGGCCATGAGAGTCTTACTTGCTTGCAGCCTCTCCATCCAGCAGCCTCCTGTACTCAGCAATCTCCATCTCCAAGCGTGTCTTCACATCAAGTAGCATCTTATACTCGTGGCCCTGACGCTCCAAGTCGGCACGAAGCTGTACCAGCTGCTCCTCCAAGGAGGTCACTTGCATCTGGAAGCCAGCCAGCTTCCTGGAGTAGCTGGCCTCTGTTTCGGCCAGTTGGTTTTCCAGGGATGCTTTCTACAGATCCGAGGAAAGCAAGAAGAAATTATGAAGAAGAAGGGAAGTCCACAGTGGCCAAAGAACAGGGCATGAAGATGCTTATGGATTTTACAATATATTGTACACTGCTTTACCATGCTCAGCTGTGACTGCAGCTCAATTTCAAGATTTTGTAGGGTGCGCTTTAATTCGGTGATCTCTGATCGGGATGTTTGAAGAGTCTCTGTGTGTGAAGCCACTTCCTTGTTCAGGTCTTCTGTCTGTGAACACAATAAAATGTTGTTGCAACGCACACTAACTGAAACCACTTGTCCCAAGTGGGGTTGCAGCCTAACCTGGCAACAAGGCTAGAGAAGGAGGGGACACACCCAGGATGAGACACCAGTCCATCACAAGGCACCCCAAGCGGGACTTGAACCCAAGACCCACCAGAAAGCAGAACCCTGTCAAACCCACTGCTCCACCACACCCCTGTTGTTATGTTGCAACAGTCATGCATAATTTGTAGGACAGAGAAAGAGCTGAGTAACGGAGAGTAAAGAGAAATACTGAGAACATATATTACTTTAGTAAATTGTCATAAACATTTATTACACATATTATATATATATATATATATATAAATCATACATTTACAACTCCGTTTTCAAAACTTTTCTGTGTGTACCTTAGAATGGAACCAGGCCTCCAGGTCTCGTTTGTTCTTTGCTGCGATGGCCTCATATTGCTCCCGGATCTCAGTCAGAACTCTGGTGAGATCCTCTTGTGGTGCAGCATCCACCTCTACATGAACTTGACCACTCATCTGGTTCTTCATGGCAAGCAAATCCTGGATAAACATCCCAAAGTGTCATGGCAAATTCAACGGAAGTTGTGAATAATTGCAGTACATAAATATTCTTGCTGTACTCAATCCCACCTCCTCATGGTTCTTCTTGAGGAATGCAATTTCTTCCTTCAGACCCTCAATCTGCATCTCCAGATCAGATCTGCTCAAAGTCAACTCATCCAGGACCTTTCTGAGACCAGCAATGTCAGCCTCCACCGACTGCCGCATTGCTAGCTCGTTCTCGTACCTGAGTGATGGGAGATGACAATATTGCTTTAATCCAATCTAATTTTAATGTTAGATGTGCAGACAGAAAAAATACACATATTTTAAACTGGATTGTCACAACTCAGTGGTATTTTAAAGTTTTGTATAAAAAACACCATGATTGAAAGAAACTCACTTGTTTCTGAAGTCATCAGCAGCCAGTTTGGCATTGTCAATGCTGAGGTAAATGCCTCCGTTGACTTTAGTGGCATCCTGGATCTGAAAGAAGTCCAATTTTGTATTTGATAATAATTAATTTTATAGTTTCATAGTTTATATTACGACTCATTTATAGGTTTAAGAAAACAGAAACTGAAGGCAGCACCATTGCTGAATTAAAACATGCTTTCTATCTTCATATTGTTATATTGTGGCATTCAGTGCAGCTTTTATAAAATCTTTTTTATCAGTAATTTTCCCCAGGCTAGATTAGAAGGCTGGAAGATCATGCACATCACAATGGCACATCTTTACTGTAGTGGTGTCATCTGAACTCATTTTTGAAAATTATAAAGCAAGTCACTTGCCATAGTGCAACTTAGTTTACCTAAAAAAAAAATTTTACCTTTGATTGTAGGTCTTGGATTGTAGCAATGTAGGCACTGTAATCTCGAGCAGTAGGGGAAGTCTTGCTGTCATAGAACTGACGGATCTTAAGCTCCAGTTCAGCGTTCGCCTTCTCCAGCATGCGCACCTTCTCCAGATATGAAGCCAGACGGTCGTTCAGATTTTGCATGGTGGCCTTCTCATTGGCAGAGAGCTGAGATTCCATGCCTTGGGCAAAACCAAAGCCCAGACCACCAGCTCCAGCTCCACCTCCAGCTCCAAATCCTCCAGCTCCAAATCCTCCAGCTCCAGCTCCACCTCCAGCTCCAAATCCAAAACCAGAAGCACTGGAGACCCTCACCCCAAGGCCACCTGCACCACCATGCACGCTGGGGGCTCGTCTAGCGCTGATTCTGGTGCTTCCTCCAGAGACGGAAGACCCAGAAAGGCCAAAGATGGAAGCTCTCTGGCCTCCACTGGAGGACAGAAAGCTGCTGCTGGAGAAGGCCATGTTTACAACAGTTGTTGAGGTGGTGTCTCACTTGTCTCTGGCTTCAGAGAAGTGTGGAATGGGCAACCAACGGATCCCCTTTTAACAAGTGAACCTTGAGGAGTGGTTAGGGGCAAAGGCTTGGGCGTAACTAAGCTTGGCAAAAGCTTCATTCTCCTTCTGACAATGATCTTTCATTAAGACAGCCGCAGGGCAGCACATCTGTCATGTGAGGTATGTGATAGAACAGTTACAGGCACATCCCTACAGGCCCATGCTAGTCTAACTCTAATTGTAAGAGAATACGCTTATACTTTTTGTTGACTTTATCAATCCATCATGTGTTGGCTGTCATACAACTAAGACGTGCCAAAAAATAGGAACCTGAAAGGAGGTCCAAAATTTTATTTGAAAGCTTACCAATGTTTTATAAAACTTCAAATGGTCCCTCTTGCTTGTATATTAAACACATTTTCTCTAACTAATTTCTTTAGGCATCCGAAAGCAAGCTAAAAACATATCCATAGCAGCATGCTTAAAACATATTTAAATAATCATCTGAACAGGCATACTGCACAAGTCCACAAATAATGAGAAGGTTTAAAGCAAAAAACATCATATTTGTTTTGAAAGAAATCTCTACTATTGCAGAAATATATGCACGGTATAATTAAAATTAATTTAAAGCAATAAATTATAATGCAGCCTCTTATTGTAGGGAAGATAGTGTTAGAAACAAAACCAATATTATGTTTGTATCAACTTTGCACTGTGGCTTTAGTGAAGTTACAGCACTGCACTAGTACACTATTCTGTCTCCTTGTATATTTTATATATGAGTTTTAAGGTGTTCATACAAGAATATTCTAGAACAATGCAGCCACCTCACCATACAGGTTTCACTAAGGCTGCCCCACCCAGTGTGGTTACAATAAGCTGTGAAACAAATGCAAAGGTCTGTATTTTCCAGATTTCTTTATAGATTTATCACAGTTTGCATGTTTAGTAAGGGGTCAGTTCTGAGCCTTGTGCATGGTGATTTGAAAACATTTACATTTACATGTATCCATCTAGCAGAGGTTTTTCTCCAAAGCGACGTACATCTCATAGAAAATACAATGTGTGCATTACATTAGTAGGAAGAAACACTTAGATGCAGATGTGTGATAATAATAATAATAATAATAATAATAATAATAATAATAATAATAAAGTGCAGTTAGTTTGCTTCTTTCCACCATATGAACCAATGTTCATCAGATGAGTAGCTGTAAAAAACTTGATCTGTATATCGATGATTCCTAATCACCTCCCTAGCAATATTTTCTTTTTATAAACAATTTTTTTACATTACAGGTATAGCTGCATGAAGGGTTATCCGTTGTTTAACACGCATGATCTTGAAGTTATAGTACATGACAGTAGGACAGTGAGTAGCGCTGCTCTCTCACAGTGCCTGGGTGGTGCAAGAGAATGTGGGTTTGATCCCCGCTCAGTCTGTGTGGAGTTTGCATGTTCTCCCCGTGTCTGTGTGGGTTTCCTCTGGGTGCTCTGGTTTCTTCCCACAGTCCAAAGACATGCTATTTGGGTTCCCCCATAGTGTGTGAGTGTGTTTCACTGATGCATGGATGAGTAACCCCTTGTAAGTAGTGTGTCTAGAAATGTATTCACCTTGGTGAATAAGGTGTGTGGGCTAGTAACACTACGTAGTATCTGTTGTAAGTTGCTTTGGACAAAAGTGTCTGCTAAGTAAATAAATGTCAACATGAACATTTATACCTTACATGAACTTAAGAGATCATGGAAGAGGTGAGTTTCAGGACATTTTTAAATGTGCACAGAGGTTCAGCAGTTCTGAGTGAGGGGGGATTTCGTTCCACCACAACGGAGCCAGAATCTTCGTGCTTCTAAAATGAGAAGTTTGCTAAGCAAAACTGAACATGTGCACTCTTTTGAAATATGGGATTCATTGGCTTACACAGCTATATAACTACTTATGAAGGTTTGTCACTCCACTCAACTGGGCTACAGGGAGTGCACTGGCTAAACATGTGAACTTGTACCCTGATGGCTGCTGGTCTAATTCAGACTCGGACTAAGGCACCAGTATCACAGAAATGTCCTGCCAGGGTGCAGAGTGATGTAGATTATTTAGTCAGCAATATCAACGGACAAAACATTACTAGCTAAGAAACGACTTATAAATGACTACGAAATGAGATAGTAATAATAACTACTGACTAGTTCTCATTATCAGTCATCAATTTTTAAATTGATTTTAAAATCTAAATTCAATTGAATCATATTTTCATTAAACATCTACTTGTTTACTTTGTGCGTATTTGAAGTTGAGGATTTAGGTTAAATTTAGATACATCATAAAGCAATCCGTTTCTTTAAATGCAACGTTAAAATGCGGAATGAATATGAACATAATTGTGATTTGTGTAAGTTTATATGAATGGATTACAAGTACAAGATCAAGGTCGGGCACTGGGTGAACGGCTCGCTGGAGGCAATGCTCTGGAAAGGGAATGTGTACGAGTGAAAATAAAAAAGGTCTGTCTTTGATATTCTCCAGTTTGAGGGGCACACCCAGGCAACAAGAGCAGCAGGTAATTATCCTGTCAAATGTAACTGCTCAAATGCAAAAGTATAACTTATGCCAGCCTGAATAAATACATTTTTTTTTCAGCACAAACAAGTTAAAGTACCATCCAAGAAAATTATGCATCTTACCTACGAAATGTCCTTCAAATGCAGAACAGAAACGGCTTGAAGACCTCAAAATATTGTAGTTGGTCTCAATCTAATCCATTAGGACCAGATGATTTACTGTGTGGGGCATCAAGATTTGTATTATCTTTTAATTGACCAAGACTACTCTTTGGTACTATGTTTTACCTGTCTTACTTCACAGGAAAACTGTTTTAAAATTAAAGATTGCATTACTGAGGAAATAAATCATTTAGATTGACCAATACTTAGTAGAAGGCCAATTTCTACATTTGGTTGTAAATTTCAAATTAATCTAAGCCCACATTACTCATGTGTAAAGCTAATTTGTACAAACACATAGCAAACCTAGTGAAAACCTACCAGGAGGTATCCAACTGGCCAAATACACCTGATTTATGAGTGAATTAAACTATGTAGCTGTCAAAAATGAATAGTGAAATACACTGTGAGTAAACCACATATAGACTTCAATGAACATTGAATTTTAATGAGAACTAATCAAAATATAATTTCAGTTGTTTTCTGTATTGAGCATGATCGGTGACATAAGTTCAGTCAGTGAAAAATATTGGAGTAGCCGTTTCACAAGCAGAGGGCAGAACTGTGCAACACATAGTGGAAACATTGTGATTTAGTGCCACTCCGAGGCCTTTCTGTAACAACACAGTGGCACAATAAACAGGGAGAGTCGGTAGTGTAGTGGTTAGAGCTGCTCCATTTAGCCCTGTAGGTTGTAGGGTTGAGCCTCTGCTCCAGCTCTTGTGTCCTTGAGAAGGTACTTACCCTCAATTACTCCAATAAAATTATCTTTCTGGGTAAGTAATTGTGTGTGTGTGTAATTGTAAGTACCAATAACATTGTAAGTTGCTTTGGAGAACAGCATTGGCTAAATGAATAAAACTAAATATAGAGATAAACAGGCAGTTGCATGAGAATCTTCTGCAAGATAAGGCAGAGGTTTATTTGTCATTCACTTTATTTACCATTCATTCTTTTGTTATTATTTATTCAGCATCCTTTGTTATGGAAATTAGCAGTAATGATCTCAACACCACTATTAATGGACTGTAATCATTTGCCATATTATGGTGAAAATGTTGCCCTGTCATGTGTTGAAATTACACACATAAGAAAAGAAAATGATTGAAAATTCTCACTAGTTATTCTTGGTTTTCTGTATAATTTTACTTTATTATGTCTATACTGAGCACATAGTTCAAACGTTCTCTGGCATGACCCGTAGGGTCAATACCCCCAGTGACCACAGGAAGCTCCACTTGGTTCCAATAAACTGCCACACCTGTTCACGATGTGGCAATCAATGAATTATGAAAGGAACGACAGAGGAAGGCTTGCAGACCTTGATCAGCCCTCTACTACTTTCTTGTGATTTCCTAGTAGCACTTTGCTTGCGCACCAGTTTCCCCAAGTCCCGTTCCGTCGCTCTTTATGTTCCAGTCCTGAGTTCCTGCCTTGTCTGCACCAGCCTTTTGTGCTCCTGTCCATGTTCTATGTTCCAGTCTGTTATTTTGTCTCATGTACGTGTTCAATTTCCAGTCATATTTCCCTGTTCTACTTGTTGTCTTTGTAAGGATACTGTGTGTCTCTCTGTTCCAGTTTGCATAATGCACTTGTAAATACATGCCGCACATGAGATCACCATGCATTACATCTGCGTCCGACGTCACAGTAAAACACGTCCTTGTCCCTCTTACGTCTGTATGTTACACTGTCTATGCTGGTAAATGTACGTGACCCTTGTTTAGCGGCAATAATCTCCACCCTGGGGATGCAGTGATACAGTTTGTTTTGCCGAGTCCTGCTCTCTGGTGGGTCTGGGGTTTGAGTCCCGCTTGGGGTGCCTTGCGACGGACTAGCGTCCCGTCCTGGGTGTGTCCCCCACCCCTCCGGCCATATGCCGTGTTACCGGGTTGGGCTCCAGCTTGCCGCACTTTGAACAGCTGGTTATCACTCCAGCTCATTGCTTTGGAAATGGAATATTTTGGCCAGAGCTCGTTCATGTCATTGACATTTTTGGCATGTCTCAGACTGTTTGCTCCAGCTCATACCACACTGTCACAGCTGGGTTAAGGTCAAGACTCTTAATGAGCCACTCCAATATGCACTTTTTTTTCTTTTCAAGTCCTGACACTGTCATGTAGAACTTTATGTTATAATATGCAGTTCATTGTTCTCTTGGTGTTTACAAGCTGTCTAGGCTTGGAAGGAGCAAAACATCCCCAAACCACAATTCTTCCTCTACTATGCTTCTCAGCCTTACTGAAATTTAATGGTTCATACTTACGCCAAAAAATGAATTTTGTTGTCTCACATATCCGCAGGATTATTTTCCCTCCAATAACACTAAACATACGGGAAATGTTTTACAAACGTGAGATGGGTCATGTTTTTGTTTCCTCAAAGATATCTTCCCGTAAGTATGCAAATTTTTATGTGTTGTCTTTATTGTGGACTCATGAATGCAGCCATTAGCCAGTGCAAGTGTACACAACAAAAGTTTGGTTTTATTGCTTTTTCAGGTTATAACTCCCAGAGATGGCAATGATTTACAGATTTTATTTTCATTTGTGCAGTATCTGCCTGACTGAGGATTAATGGAGGTCTTTATAATTGCTTATGCAATCATTGGTGACCTTCTAGTCATTAAAAATCTTCTTTTGAGGTCCTCTGAAACCTTTTTTTGGCACACACAGACACGGATGTGAAGGGTTGTGAAGTCAGGTGCGAAGTTTATTTACAAGTTCTCTGGGTTAGTGGTGCCGAATAGAGAAGCGGTACTGGGGTAACACAGGGAATAATGAGCAAAGGTGCACATGATGTCACACAAAACGATCAGGAGACCGAGGTATGTGGAGGATCTTGGAGGGTAAAGGATGTGGAAGGATGGGTAGGTTCTATGGGTCAATTCAAAAGTGCAGGGAAGACTGTGCTCTCAAGGAGATTCCGCAACCGGGAGTTCAGGTGCGGGTTCTCTTACACCCCACTGCTCTGATTTTGGGCGGGTGCAGGTATCCGGGGCAAGGTTGTTGGCATGACTTATGAGAAGTCTCTCTGCCCACCATTGACACTTCATACAAAAACTGCTGTATCCACAAAGCCACCAGCATTGTGGACAACCCCTCTCACCCCTCTTATGGACTCTTCGCCCTTCTGCCATCTGGCAGAAGGTACAGGAGCATCCGTGACACTCCCAGCAGACTCTGCAACAGTTTCTTCCCTGAGGCAGTCAGGTTACTCAACATCCTGCTGCCTCCCAGTACTCACCTGGCACAATCAAACAGCTAACCCAGCATGACCCCATACACTACAAGTTGACTGCAGTTCACAGCCCATGCCTGCATCGGCATCCACATCCTGTCCTGTGTATTTATTTATTTCCTTATACTCCTGTTCTGTGTTCTGTGAGGAATGACATTTTGTTCAACTGTATACAAGCTATATAGAGGAATGACAATAAAAACAACCTGAACTTGATCAGAGTTTTGACAGGAGACAATGGGAGAATTTGACAGAACAGGAAACATGGAGATCTCATGAGGATTGAACTGGCAAATGAGGGTGGTAAAGAAATATGGAGATGTGGCACGGATGGGAACTGGAGAGCAAGACTCATAAGACAATTGATGGGAGCATGCTGGGAATAACAAAAACCCCTTATGACGGAAAAATCGAGGCTTTCGTTTACCCCGCCCGGTATGGGGTCACCGGGGCCCCACCCTGGAGCCAGGCCTGGGGGGGGGGGGCTCGCATGCGAGCGCCTGGTGGCCAGGTCTATGCCCACGGGGCCTGGCCGGGCTCAGCCCGAAGCCACAACGTGGAGCCGCTCTTCGGTGGGCTCACCACCTGCCGGAGAAACCATAAGGGGCCGGTGCGTTGTGATTTGGGCGGTGGTCGGGGCCGAGTGCCCGGCCGACCCAAACCTCGGGCGCCAACTCTGGTTTTTGGGACTTGGAATGTCACCTCACTGGCGGGGAAGGAGCCTGAGCTGGTGCGGGAAGTTGAGAGATACCGTCTAGATATAGTCGGGCTCACTTCCACTCACAGCTTGGGTTCTGGAACCATTCTACTCGATCGAGGGTGGACTCTCCACTATTCTGGCGTTGCCCAAGGTGAGAGGCGGCGGGCTGGTGTGGGCTTATTAATAACTCCCCAGTTCAGCCGCCATGTGTTGGAGTCTACCCCGGTGAATGAGAGGGTCATCTCCCTACGCCTTCGGGTCAGGGAACGGTCTCTCACTGTCGTTTGTGCTTATGCGCCTAGCGGCAGTGTAGAGTACCCGGCCTTTTTAGAGTCCCTGGGGGGCGTGCTGGAAAGCGCTCCCACTGGGGACTCTGTCGTTCTACTGGGGGACTTTAACGCCCACGTGGGCAGCGACAGTGATACCTGGAGGGGCGTGATTGGGAGGAACGGCCTCCCTGATCTGAACCCGAGCGGTGAGTTGTTATTGGATTTCTGTGCTAGTCGCGGTTTATCCATAACGAACACCATGTTCATGCATAAGGGTGTCCACCAGTGCACTTGGCACCAGGACACCCTAGGTCGGAGGTCGATGATCGACTTTGTAGTCGTTTCTTCTGACCTTCGGCCATATGTCTTGGACACTCGGGTGAAGAGAGGGGCTGAGCTGTCAACTGATCACCACCTGGTGGTGAGTTGGATCCGATGGCGGGGGAAAAAGCTGGACAGACCTGGCAGGCCCAAACGCATAGTGAGGGTCTGTTGGGAACGTTTGGCGGAGGCCCCTGTCAGAGAGGTCTTCAACTCCCACCTCCGACAGAGCTTCAACCAGGTCCCGAGGGAGGTGGGGGACATTGAGTCTGAATGGACTATGTTCCGCTCCTCCATTGTCGGTGCGGCTGTTCGGAGCTGCGGCCATAAGGTCTCCGGTGCCTGTCGCGGCGGCAATCCCCGAACACGGTGGTGGACACCGGAAGTAAGGGATGCCGTCAAGCTGAAGAAGGAGTTCTATCGGGCCTGGCTGGCTCATGGGACTCCTGAAGCAGCTGACAGGTACCGACGGGCCAAACGGAGCGCGGCTCTGGCAGTCGCCGCGGCAAAAACTCGGGCTTGGGAGGAGTTCGGTGAGGCCATGGAGGAAGACTTTCGGTCGGCCTCAAAGAGATTCTGGCAAACCGTCCGGCGACTCAGAGGGGGGAAGCGGTGTTCCACGAACACTGTTTACAGTGGAAGTGGTGCGCTGCTGACCTCAGCTGAGGATGTTCTCGGGCGGTGGAAGGAGTACTTTGAGGATCTCCTCAATCCCTCCGACACGCCTTCCGTAGAGGAAGCTGAGGCTGGGGACTCGGAGGGGGACTCGTCCATTACCCTGGCTGAAGTTGCTGAGGTAGTCAAAAAACTCCTCGGTGGCAAGGCTCCGGGGGTGGATGAGATCCGCCCCGAGTTTCTCAAGTCTCTGGATGTTGTGGGGCTGTCTTGGCTGACACGCCTCTGCAGCATCGCGTGGAGTTCGGGAACGGTGCCTCTGGACTGGCAGACCGGGGTGGTGGTCCCTCTTTTTAAGAAGGGGGACCGGAGATTGTGTTCCAACTACAGGGGGATCACACTCCTTAGCCTCCCTGGGAAAGTCTATGCCAGGGTACTGGAAAGGAGAATCCGACCGATAGTCGAACCTCGGATCCAGGAGGAGCAATGCGGTTTTCGCCCTGGCCGTGGAACACTGGACCAGCTCTATACCCTCACTAGGGTGTTGGAGGGTTCGTGGGAGTTTGCCCAACCAGTCCATATGTGTTTTGTGGACCTGGAGAAGGCATTCGACCGTGTCCCTCGTGGCATCCTGTGGGGGGTGCTTCGGGATTATGGGGTTCGGGGCTCGTTGCTACGGGCTGTTCGTTCCCTGTATGACCGGAGCAGGAGCTTGGTTCGCATTGCCGGCAGTAAGTCAGACCTGTTCCCGGTGCATGTTGGACTCCGCCAGGGCTGCCCTTTGTCACCGATTCTGTTCATTATTTTTATGGACAGAATTTCTAGGCGCAGTCAGGGAACGGAGGGTGTCTGTTTTGGTGGCCGCGAGATCTCGTCTCTGCTTTTTGCGGACGATGTGGTCCTGTTGGCTTCATCAAGTCAAGACTTGCAGCGTGCACTGGGGAGGTTTGCAGCCGAGTGCGAAGCGGCGGGGATGAGAATCAGCACCTCCAAATCCGAGGCCATGGTGCTCAGTCGGAAAAAGGTGGATTGCTCCCTCCGGGTTAGGGGGGAGTTGCTCCCTCAAGTGGAGGAGTTTAAGTATCTCGGGGTCTTGTTCACGAGTGAGGGAAAAATGGAGCGGCAGGTCGACAGACGGATCGGTGCGGCGTCTGCAGTAATGCGGTCATTGTACCGGTCTGTTGTGGTGAAGAGGGAGCTGAGTCGTAAGGCGAAGCTCTCAATTTACCGGTCGATCTACGTTCCTACCCTCACCTATGGTCATGAACTCTGGATCATGACCGAAAGAATGAGATCGCGGATACAAGCGGCAGAAATGAGTTTCCTCCGCAGAGTGGCTGGGCGCACCCTTAGGGATAGGGTGAGGAGCTCAGTCACCCGGGAGGAGCTCGGAGTAGAGCCGCTGCTCCTCCGCATCGAGAGGAGCCAGTTGAGGTGGCTCGGGCATCTGTTCCGGATGCCTCCTGGACGCCTCCCTGGGGAGGTGCTCCGGGCTTGTCCCACTGGGAGGAGGCCTCGGGGCAGACCCAGGACACGTTGGAGAGACTATGTCTCCCGGCTGGCCTGGGAACGCCTTGGGGTTCCCCCAGAGGAACTGGAGGAGGTGTGCGGGGAGAGGGAGGTCTGGAGTACTCTGCTCGGACTGCTGCCCCCGCAACCCGGCCCCGGATAAAAGCGGAGGAAGATGGATGGATGGATGGATGCTGGGAATAGGACTTGGAACATGTAAGCACACAAAGAGTAAAGATCACTAAGGCAAACCACATTGCTGGTGAAGTAGTAGAGGGCTGGTTAAAAATTTGCAATATTATGTTCATTCGTCAACCCTTCTACTGTCCTGAGAATTAAGCATTTGTTCATAGATGGCAGGTGGGACAACTAGTAGCATATTGATTGGCCCTACTGCTTTTGGATCCAAAGGTCACAGGTTTGATTCCAACCTCTGGCTGTAGTACCCTTGAGCATGGTATTTACCATAAATTGCTCCAGCAAGATTACCCAGCTGTATAAATGAGTAAATTATTGTAACCTTAACATTGTAAGTTCTTTTGGAAAAAAGCATCAACTAAATGAGTAAATGTACTGTAGGTGTGCTGATTCAACAAGGTGCAGCCAGACCGGTGCCCCCTGTGGCCAGCCTTGGTATTACGCCCAGAGATCATGACACTTAGGATACTGTGACAAATTTGTGTTGTGAACAATAAACATGCTGGTAGTAAAACTAGGTTCTACATTTTTTTCCTTTGCTAAATTAGATTTTGGATATGTCTCATGTCAGCAAAAAAGGTAACACTCAATGTACTCTGTATTCTGATCTGCACTCACATTTAGAAAAGGGGTGTAAAAACAGAAATTGTTCATGTATATTACTAAGTGTGTTTTCTGTTCTGATTATTTTCTGATTGTAACATTAAAGGAACCTATTTTACTGTTACAGTGGAGCAATGGGTGCCACTGCTGTCTCGTAGCATCTAGGCTGTTTTGACATGGGTTCAAATCCAGCTTGGTGTGTATGGATTTTACATGATATTTCATTTATTTTATTTAATGATATCTCAAACTCACAAATGGATGTTACCTTAGTCACTGAAGTTAAGGATTCCGTGTATCCCGTGTGACACAGCACATTATCCTGAAGTTTTTACAGAATGCAGACTGAATGATTAAATACGAATTCACAACATGTGAAAAACTGGCGAAGGAAGTTGCTTATCAAGGGAATTTTGTGTATTTTCCGATCTCTTCGTTATTCAATTGTTACCGATTTCTTCAAAATTTTCCTGCTTAAAGGCTTATTATTATTAGATGATGATAAAAGAGGCACAGGATTTCTGAAATGTTCCCCAGCAGGCACGCTATCTGACGGTTGACACGCACAGGAGAAACCACGCCTCGGTTGTGTGGTGGGCTGGGGTGCTCGCTTCATATCGTCTCAAATTGTGGCAACTATTTTGAACTGAACTGTCTCTTCTTACATGCATATGGATTTTCATGTACCAATTTGCTCGTATCTCATCAAACGAGACTTTGTTTTATGAAGGAAATGTGCAATTGTTTATGTATTTTTAAAAGAGAATGTATCTATCTATTGTTATGACTTAATGGTTGCTCACACCACATTTTAAGGCCAGTTAATGTAAGAATACAACATTACAGCAAACTGTGCAAACAGTTCTCACAACTCTAATTGCAGAATTTAGAACAGTTATTCGGAATGTCCGACACTTTCTAGTCATGAAAGCGAGATTTGGTCAGTTTAAGACACATACCCTTCATCAACTATCCATAAATATGTTCCATTTTTACTTATTGGGGGGGTGTGGTGCTGGTGCAGTGGTGCAGTGGGTTTGACCAGGTACTGCTTGCCGGTGGGTCTGGGGTTTGAGTCCCGTTTGGGATGCCTTGTGATAGACTACCATCCTGTCCTGGGTGTTTCCCCTCCCCGTCAGCCTCATGCCCTGTGTTGCTGGGTTAGGCTCCAGCTCCTTGTGACCCCGCATGGGATAGGTGGTGTCAGACTGTGTGTGTGTGTGTGTGTGTGTGTGTGTGTGTGTGTGTGTGTGTGTAGACAGATAGCACACACTGAAGAGTTAAATATCTCCCAAGATTTATTGTATTAATTTGCTGATTTTGATCAACTCAGGTAAAGATGGAGATGTTCCTTGACTGGCGATGAGCACCTTATTCGCTTGTGCTCACTGTACTGCTAGTAGAGCTGACCACTTTTCCATCCACCACCTCTTCCACTATTGTTACCACCTTGCGTGTGGTGTGTTTGGTTGATTGCCTGCAAATCACAGCACAGATAAGAGATAGTTGTTAAAAGGTATATACTGGACAGTGTGGTATTTATAAAAAGCAGTTCAGTGAGTACATTTAAATGCTTCTTGTGCAAAATATGAGCTCGTAACAGAAGTATCTCCTATCCTGCACTATATTTCTCTGTACTGCGGTGGAAATCTATCCAGTGTAAATGTACTGTAAGTAAACTGTGAGTTGCCTAGAGAAATAATGGAAATAATGTGATATCAGAAGGGTTTTTCCCTAAGGAGCTTACATAACTGCAGCCTCCCCATCCAGCAGCCTCCTGTACTCAGCAATTTCCATCTCTAGCCGTGTCTTAACGTCCAGCAGCATGTTATACTCCTTGCTTTGACGTTCCAGGTCGGCACGAAGCTGAGCCAGTTGCTCCTCCAGAGTGCTTACTTGCACCTGGTAGCCAGCTAGCTGCATGGAGTAGTTGGCCTCCAAATCATCCAGCTGGCTTTCTAGGGATGCTTTCTGGAGGACAGAAGAGAGCGAGAAGAAACTATGAAGGAGCTGGAAGGTTCCCGGTCTACAGTGGCCAAAGAACATGGGAGGGAAATGCTTATGGTTGTTTGTGGATTACTGCACACTGCTTTACCAGGCTCAGCTGTGACTGCAGCTCAATTTCAAGGCTTTCTACGATGCGCTTTGATTCGGTGATATCTGATCTGTGCATCTGCAGACTCTCTGTATGGGTTGCCACCTCCTTCTTCAGCACTTCTGTCTGTATACATGAAGATGATACAGAAGCATTTAGAAATTTGCACAAAATATAATCATCATACTAAATACCTTAAATGTAATATTTTGAACAAAAAAATTGCGTGTACCTTAGATTGGAACCAGGCCTCAAGCTCTTTTTGGTTTTTGGCTACAATGGACTCGTATTGCTCACGAATCTCTGTCATAACTTTGCTGAGGTCTTCTTGTGGTGCAGCATCCACCTCCACATGAACTTGACCACTCATCTGGCTCTTTTCGGCAAGCAGATTCTGGTAAAATGTACAGCACCAACATGTCATGGCTCAATCAACAGCAATTTCAGATACTTGCAATAAGTAAATATTCCTCCTCTAAGCAGACCTACCTCTTCATGGCTCTTCTTGAGGAAAACAAGTTCCTCCTTCAGACCTTCAACCTGCATCTCCAGGTCTGATCTGGCCAAAGTCAAGTCATCTAATGCTTTCTTAAGACCGGTGACATCTGCCTCCACTGACAGCCTCATGGTCAGCTCACTCTCATACCTGAATGACAGCAGGTAGTAAAGTTGTTTAATCTTTACTATGCAGCATCAATGAAAAATGTTTTGAAAATTGTCATGTCATAATTTTATAAAGTACAGGTATACAAAGTTCAGAACTTGTGTATTCCTGATGTGTTCAAACTCACTTGTTTCTGAAGTCATCTGCAGCCAGCTTTGCATTGTCCAAGGAGATAATGATGCTTCCATTTCTTTGAGTAGCACTTTGGATCTGTAATAAAGCAGAGAGGCAGGTGTTTTACTAGGTATAATGTAAGGATTATTCTGATGTTAAAGCTTCACCATTCTGAATGTTCTTCCAGCATCTCAATCACACACACACACCATCTGAAACCGCTTGTCCCGTGCAGGGTTGCAGGAAGCTGGAGCCTAACCCAGCAGCACAGGGCATAAGGCCGGAGGGGAGGGGACACACCCAGGAAGGGATGCCAGCCCATCACAAGGCACCCCAAGCAGGACTCTAACCCCAGACCCACCCGAGAACAGGACCCAGTCAAACCCACTGCGCCACTGCATCTCACTCAGAGAATTGCTACTACCAATTACCTTTAAAAAGCTTTCTAAAACAGTTTATCCAGCCTTAAATGCTCTGGAAGCCCGGCATTGGGTTAGTTTGTGGTTAAATTCCATTAAAAGTATATAATCCATCTAAAGTAAACATCTTAACTGTATCATATTCAGGTTGCATTGCCACAGCACAGCTGCGTTTAGTGTGGCTAAGAGTCTGTTTTTAGGAATCTATGAAGTAACTGTCTCTTTAGATTAAGGTCTTTTTTTTTACCTTATTCTGTAGGTCATGAAGAGTGACCTCATAGGCAGTGGTGTCATGAGCAGCAGGGGATGTCTTGCTCTCCAGGAACTTGTGGATCTTCAGCTCCAGCTCAGAATTGGCCTTCTCCAGGGAGCGCACCTTCTCCAGGTACGAGGCCAAACGGTCATTCAGGTTTTGCATGGTGGTCTTCTCATGGCCACCCAGGTACAAATCAAGGCCTTGTCCCAGATTAAAGGATCCGCTACCAAAGCCATAGCCTCCGATGGAGCTCGCAGAGCTGGAGATGCGCACCCCTTGACCACCTGCACCACCATACACACTAGGGGGTCTTTTGGTGCTAATTCTGGTGCTTCCTCCAGACATGGAGGCGCTTGAGAGGCCCGAGTAGGCAATCTTCTGGGAGCCACCGGAAGATACGAAGCTGCTGCTGGAGAATGAGGCCATGATTAAGGCAATTGCTGAGACAGTGTCTTGCTCTTCTCTGTCTGGAGAGGAGTGAGTGTGGAGTGGACAGCCAGCACAGCGCCTTTTAACGTGTCAGCCATAAAGAGCAGACAGGGATGAATGTTGTGGGGGTGGAGGGAGTGGGTTGGGTCAATGGGGGGCGTGGGTGGAGTGTCTATGGCCAAATGAAAACATGGATTCTCCACGGTACAGTTAGCGAGAAATAAGATCTTATTCTGTGTGGAATGTAGAAGCACAGGCACAACCGCACAACAGTCAAAGGAAAGTGTTGGGTAAGACAAAGGTGATCAGAAAAGATATTCTTGAGAAATTCACTCCTCCTGCAAAAATTCATTGCCAGACTAATGACAGATCAAGGCTATTACGCAATATGGATGTGAAGCCGAGACTGAAGTACTTCTCTACTTAAAAATTCGGAACGATTTTTATTCTAAGCCTCAGTGAAAAATCTACCTAATGAAAAAATGTAAATTTCATGTGTTCGAACATTTAAACATCTTTCTCAGTATCTTTCAAACAAGAAATCTGGTGAACTGAGGCTGAGCACCACGCTGGCATTGCAGTTAAATTTGCAGGTCATTTCTCAAACCCTCCTCCAGCATCCATCCAAAATACATTTGTTCTGGTCGTGTTTCTGGGTATTTTCGTTAATCTGTTTGCTTATGGAATCTATCAGATGAAGTTCCGTGCAATGTCCACACTCTCTTTGAATTCCAGAGTTCTAAGGGTATTTACCTCTCATAACTCAAACTCATAGCAAACATTCCCCTGTGAATTCCTCTGAGAAACTCAAGCTCAGAACAATGAGTGAGACATGTGAGGAATGTCAGTGTCCTTGTCTGGTGACTTTTGGTCCAACAATAATCTGATAGATAATCTGTGGACCCACCAAAATGGTTACACCTTAATGATTAAAACTGTGTTTTACTTTCCCTTTAAAAAACAGTTCTTAGTAAAACATACTTTCACAAAATGCATATAAGTAATGTGAAGCATCAGTTAAGAGTGAGGGGTATTACATATTTAGCTGACACTTTTCTCCAAAGCAACTTGCAGTGTGAAGCTACTCACAATTATTAAACCATCCAGACACTTTGTTAGTGGAGCAATTTCATAGTAAATACCTTGCTTAATAGTACTGCAGCTAGGAATTGAACCTATGCCCTTCAGGTTCACAATCAGCAGCTCTAACCATTATACTACTAGCTTTTCTGTAAATGCTTAATGGTACAATTCCTCTTCATGTTTAACAAATTTGTATTGCTTCAGTTGACACTCCTCTTCAAAGCAACTTACGATGTTAAAGTCATTGTAAGTGTTATTTACCCATTTACACAGCTGGGTAATTCAGTGGAGCATTTAGAATAAGTGCCTTACTCAAGGGTACAACAGCTAGACGTGGAGATCCAACCTGCATTCTTCAGATGCGAAAGACAGCAGTTCTAACCAGTATGCTACTAGCAGCCCTCTTTAAGAATTATACCTCGACAAACATGTTTAAACAAAAAATATAAACACTGAGCACAAGCATATTTGTTCTATTTTTTGTAATTGCTTTATTGACTTTCAGATACCTGGAATAAATGAGTAGCTTGAGTTTAGGCCAGACACTCCCACAAAGCAGATTTACAATAAAATCAAGAAACCATGAAAACTGAAGTGGACTTTTTCTCATTCATGTGCTGAGCAGGGACACTGTGCACAATACAGCACAGAGGTCCAATTGTCCATTGTCCATTGTCCTACTGTCCTACTAGTTCTTTTGGTAACATGAAACTATTGTGGGACACAAACTCTTCTTTTATGATGTGGTTTTAGGGTCCCTGTGCTCCTCCGAGTACCCAGTTTGATTTACTGCAGCAGCCATGCTACTGGGGGGGGGGGCACAGTGATGGCGAAAAATAGTGGAACCATATTCTACAGTTTTGCACGTGCAGCTCTGAGAAGATGACGTTCTCATACAGGTAAAGCACAGTATATGACAGTAAAAGTTCAGTGAACTAAGCATAGTGCTTTCGGGTTGGGCAGAAGAAGGCAGAGCAAAAGATAACCAAAGATGATTTTTTGATTCTCCTCCTTTCACACACAAGCCCTTAAATCAGCTCCAGACAAGTGATCATCTCAAGAGATAAAGCTAGTTCACCTTCCACATCTTTTCTTATGCAAGTTGTGAAATATTATTTATTTAAAGAAAAGAAAATTGTCTGGATCACTTGTCCCATATGGGGCCAAGGTGAGTCAGAACCTAACCTGGCAACACAGGGCGTAAGGGGACACACCCAGGACGGGACGCCAGTCCGCCACAAGGCACCCCAAGCAGGACTTGAACCTCAGACCCACCGGAGAGGTTCAACCCGCTGTGCCACCGCACCCCCCAGAAAGGAAAATAAATTCAATTAATGTACAAATAAATTAATAAGGGTGTGGTGGTAAGTAAGTAATCGCTAGTCAAGACTCAGCATGTTTTTTTTTTGATGTATGGATTTTCATCTGAACGAATGGCTGGTTTAAATAACTGCAGATATGCACTAATTACTCTGCATGAATCAAACAAATTTCACACTGCATTAAGGTATATTCTGAGGTGGGGTGATCAATAAGAAACTTATAGTGTACAGCTTTTTATTTGGTGCTAACACCGATTGAAAGCAGTTTAAAAACAAACACTTATTAAAGTACTTAGATGTATTCATTTAGAGGACAATTTTCTCTGAAGTGATGCACATCTCATCGAAAATACAATGTATTCATTACATTAGGAGAAAGAGACACTTAGATGCAGATGCATGATGCTTAAGTGCAGTTACTTTATTTCTTTCCACCAAGTGAACCAATGTTCATCACACAAGTAGCTGTGTAAAACTTTATCCGAATATCGACGATTCCTAATCACTTTCCTTGTATTTTTTTTTTCAGATATATATATAAACAAGCACCTTGTTTAAATGAGCACCATATATATATATTATATATAATATATATAATACAGTATATATATATATATATATATATATACAAATTTAATAATGACTAATTACTTTCAAAAATGAGCAATATGAAAAATAAGAAATAATGAGCTGTCTGGCATTTGCAGGGGAAAAATAGGCACCATCAGGGTTAATTGGTACCATAGTGGTTAGTTGTTTTCTGTTGCCTTTGAGTTTTCATTAACAACCCAGTTGAATAAATGGATAAATATGAAATAGTTAAACACTGTGAGTTTCTCTAGATTAGAGTGTCAGATAAATGAAGAAATGTAATGTGGATATCAGTGCACAATGACAACCTGTAAATCATTTTTTTTCATCAAGACAGCCAACGTGCACTCCTTAGAGATCAAAAAATAATTATTCTGAAGAGCAACGAAATGTTTTAAGTGAATGTTTTGTTCTGACCTAATCAGTCTGCTGACAGGCCCACCAGATTTGCCCGGGAGCCTGCAGTCTGACTCGTTCTTCCATGGGATGATGGTGTGTGACTTGTGGACTAAGGAGCACTGACTCATGTCACCCTTCTCCTCTCCCTCCCCACCACCTTAAACAAAAGAAAATAATCAAACTCAAGGGGAATTAAGAAATTTCAAATCTAAAAATATGTTTTTTGTTGGAAGACAAAAGAGGAAATGGTCCTTACTAAGGCAACTGTCACCACTGCATACCTGCAAATCCGTAGTTGTTTTTTGCTGGAAAAATCGCAAAATTATCAATACGTGAAAAGTGGTAGCTTGAATCTTTGAACAGCAAGTGGCTTTGAATTGATACACAAATTTCACCATTATAAACAGAATTTGATGAATTTCTATAATGACTGCTAGAAGCAAGCAGGGCAGGGTGGCCAGTGGGACTTGGGTTCAAGTATCTGGTAGAGCAGTGGTTAAAACTTCAGATCCAAAAGTTACAGGTTGGATCCCTCCTCAGGCTGTAGTACCCTTGAGCAAGAAATTTACTCTAAATTGCTCCAGTAAAAAAGTTACCTGAGTGTATGAATGGGTAGTAATTGTAAGCTCATAACTGCAGCTTTTGTAAGTTGCATTGGAGAAAAGTGTCAGATGAATGTAATTATCTTTGAATCCTGATATTTAAAATGAGATTTATTTTCTCTCACAGGATTTATAAAAAGGCTTATATGTCAAAGCCTTGATCAAAAGTGTCACTTATATCTTTAAAGACCTTTTTAAAACAGCTTAGTGTGAGATTTGTAGTACTGTGATGTGGAGCACAGTGAATCCACTGTTTCTATGTATGGATTTCAAAACTGACAATTGACTGTGTAGTTTAGAAGTTAAGCTTATTCGCAGGCTGGATGTCAAGAATGGCTACATGGTCTTCATTAAAATAAAATATTAGTACGTACAATAACGGCCGGGTATTAATGATGCAGAGCGTGAGAAAAGCGTGGCGTGCGAGTGTGTGAGAAGGATCAACATGCATGCGAATCACACTCAATTAGCTGGCAGCCTTAGTTCAGTTGGAAGAGAATAAAAATACAAGTTAGAGTGTTGAATATTTTAAAGGTGTGTGGTTTTGCCACTCCTACTGGCGTCGAGCCTAAGCTGAAGAAACAAAACAAGTGATCTGAATGTTCAAAGTAACTTTCAGGTGTTTTACCTCTAGGCACCGTGATGAAAAGTTAAAAACACACCCATGATGAAGGCTTGAGATACAGAACCACACAGTAATATCAGAGACCCCTATAATTTACCCGGAATAAAAAGCGAATAAGAATGGAACAAGCAAAGTTTGCTATCAAACAAAAGCATGTAACAAAGGACCAGATCATCTAAAAGTGACTGAAGAACTAAATAAATTTATGGTATATATGTTTTTTTTGTAGAAAACATTAAAAGGTAAATTCCAGCACACCACACCGATACATCATGACAGTGTGGTGATATACATTTTTATAAAGCATAGGTGACATCAGATATGTTTAAAAAAATTGATTACTGTTTTGTTTTCATGGCTTGATGCTTTATTTAGCAAGTTAATACTTTTTTCTATGTAAAAAGGGAGCCTGAAATGTCAGCAATGATGACAGATTTTTTTTTTTTTCTTTCTTTCTTTCTTTCCTTTTTTTTTTTTTTCTGCGGAAACATGCCAACGACAGGTTGTTGAGCCACTGAAAAAAAAAAAAAGGTGGAATGAGGTTCTGCCCAAGGGCACAAGTTCGCATTACAGGAGTGTTTGCCCAGACAGAAGGGTGGGGGGGTGGGTGGGGCGCAAAGCTTAAACTATTTCGTTTCTAAAGAACAGAAAACAGTTACATTATGACCGTGTCATTGTATCTGTCAGACAAGAAAACGACACTTCCTTGTTTTACTTGTAAACTTCTTTCATAAAATCTAATAATATAATGAAGATTTAAAATTATCTATATTTTTGCAGCACTTCAGCACACACATATTGTATACATCTACAGCAAAAGCAATCATTGAACATATGGATCATTCATGGAGATGTATGTTACAACCCTGAGGTTGTCTAGGGGTGTAACCTGAACATTTACCCAGTTATGAGCCATGAATTGACAAGACAGCAAATAGCATGCACAAACAGGAGTGTGTGTTTAATGTTCTGGTGAAAGGGCAGTTAATCAAAGTGCACAAAAATAAAGAGCCAAGAAGCAAACCTCACATAAGCGGACAAAAAGCCAAGGGTAATCATAAAAACAAAGAAAAAGCCTAAGTAACCCTAACTCTTGTAAACAAGGTATTTTGTAACTCCAACTCGGAAACAAAAAAGTGGTCAGAACCCAAAACTAAGTTTTCTGCCACTTTCCTACACTACACACTATGCGACTTCTACACTAAAGATAATGAACAAACCACCAAACAAGTGTAGAAGCAGTTTAACGGTGATACAAAGAAGCAAAAACAACAAAGTTCCAACAAGAAGGTAAACAAAAAGACCAAGAGCACCATCAAAATCACACTACACTACACTACACTACACTACACTACACTACACTACACTACACTACACTAGTTCCATTTCCTGTTCAATGAGCAAAGCTATTCAATTGGTTGCAGGAAGTGTCTTTTCAACATCTGGAAAGTCCCGCCTTCCTCGGCCCAGCCAATCAAATTCATCTCTCCTTGACTGATGTTGCTGGACGCCTGTGACTCCGATCCAAGTCAGTGGGGGGAAACAAAATAGACACCCACTGTAACACCTCCCTCTTTAAAAACAAAAGTGTTTGTTACAGTCTCTCAAAAAAATACAGTTTTACATCCTTGAAAGAGAATTGGCATTCATGGGCACACATTCTCTGAGGCTTTTATGAGACACATTTACATTTATTTAGCAGACACTTTTCTCCAAAGCAACTTCCAATGAACTCTCTGTAGCGTTATGAGCCCACACACCTTATTCACCGCGGTGACTTACACTGCTAGATACATTACTTACTGCCACACCACCCAGGTGCTGTGAGAGAGTGGCCACAAGCCATAGACACAAATTTTACTGTGGGTACCAACCAGGTATGTTTAGAATGAGGGATCAGGAGATATTTATTCTCTGAAGATCAAGTATTAGTGCTGTTATCATATCACAAACTGTGAAAAATGCTCATTTTTGGTGGCATAACTGTCCGAGAGCTGAATGAAGTAAAAGGATTACTGTCCACGTAGCTGTACGAAATTCACACTGTCTTCTTTTTTGGGCACACAAGCTGTGCTGACTTCACGTCTTCGCATAAAAACAGCTCTTTTCACGTCACGATCAAACGAAACATTTGACCGTTGATTTTATCCTTTGGTTTTTTTCTAACTTTTTGCTTTATTTCATGTTCTGTTTTCGTTTCGGAGCTCGGACTGTTTTCCACTGGAAACAGAGGATGACACAAAGCTTCAGCAGTGGCAGTGATTCAACAACCTGTCATAATTATGAAATTCTTGTTTTACAGTTCCGTGTTTAGTGCTTCAGGCAGTCGTCGTGCCTTATAATTACGAACAGAAGAGGAGGAGGAGTCCCAGCAGACGCAGCCCTTGAACACCTCCTGCTCCAGGCTCTTTCCCACGCATTGTTTCCATTGCTTCATGGGTGTGATAAATCATTTTCACGTAGATAAAACGATAATTTGCAGAAATTCCTGTTTGGAGCCCTTGTGTCAACATGGCGAGTGCCTCTAAGGTCGTTTTGGGTGAAATCCAGTGGAGCAGCAACATGTATTGTCATCTTTTATGCTTCTGTTAGCATCTGTGGGCCCTTTTCCGGGATGGTTGCGTAGGACCCCACCGCCCTCCGCTCTTCTATTAAAGGTCATCGCATTCTCAGAAGGTCAGGTGGGCAGGAAAGAATGTGGGCAGATACACACATTTTTACACACGCACGCACACACGAGTGCACACAGATACATGTCATGTCTTGGCTATATTTTTAAATCAATTTAATGGTATCTTGATTAAAAAAAAAAAAAAAAGTTATCGATTCTTTCAAAAAACATGAGGAATTTCTGGATAATTCCAAACTTCTGAACACCAGTGTATACAGTGGTGCTTGAAAGTTTGTGAACCCTTTAGAATTTTCTCTGACTCTGCATAAATATAACCTAAAACATGAACAGGTTTTCACGCAACTCCTACAACTTGATAAAGTGAACCCAATTAATCAAACGAGACAAAAAAAACCATTCCGCTTGCCCATTTATTTATTGAGGAAAACGTTCCGGTGCTGCCGTACTGCCCTCCAAACGACACAGTGTTGATTAAACCCACAGAAACAGAAACTTTTAAAAGAGAACCTGAACAATATATAAATAAAACACTCGGAACAAGGTAAAATGCTCAACCATCCAGGGACCGCTGCCCGGAGGTGGGTGACCTCAGTCTGGGGGGGTGTCCCAGTGGACGATCACTCATCAACACGCACAAATTCACTGTGGATCACAGCAAATGGCACAAACTGTGAAGTGGTGCAATTTACACCATCAAACACCAGGACTGAAAGATGGTGAGCAAGACCACACCTAATGCTGTTACCCCAATGAGCACAGGGAGCAGCTCACTGTACCCAGGTTAGGTATGAAATAGGGGCGGTTAGGTTACAGTCACCATAAAGTCAAAGACAGAAACACAGCTGGTGGTGCAACAATAATTTGTAAGAGATGGACATTGATCAGGAGGATAGAACTGTTTACTTAAACCGCATCATGTCCTCCATTTAAGGTCTTTGTGCTAGTGGTTAATGATCAGAATTCACCTGAAATGTTTTTTTCTGCCTTTTTTTGGAAGACTTTAGGAAATGAGCCAATTTTTTTTTTTTTTTTTACTTATGGTTCGTGCCAAATCTACAGTTGGCATCAGCAGCCCGAGATGTTTATGCTTCACGTTGTGTTACCAAAAATTTCTTTTCCAGGCATTTTTCCAGGTAACTACAAACTGCAGCACATAATTATATCACTCAGACAACCATTCACATTAATTTACACTGGGAAGATGACAGAAGCTAAAGACCTCCCCTGGTGTGTGCATTCATTTTACCTTTATATTTCAATATTTAGACTAGTTTTTCAGAGCTCATATGAAAACAACATTTTGCAGTTTCTCTCAAGATTCTAATTCTATCTAATATAATAACTTAACTATTCTATATAACCTTGCGACGGACTGGCATCCCGTCCTGGGTGTGTCCCCTTCCCCCTCCGGCCTTACGCCCTGAGTTGCCGGGTAGGCTCCGGTTCCCCGCGACCCCGTATGGGACAAGCGGTTCCGAAAATGTGTGTGTGTGTGTGTATTCTATATAATATAAGTTTAATTCTAATTCTGGAAATCACACCTTCCTATTAGCCTAATTCTAATTAAATAGCAAGATAAATTGCTCATGAGTGACCCATTGTAAGCAGTGTATCTAGTAGTGTAAGCCACCGTGATGAATAAGGTGTGTGGGCTGATAACACTACATAGAGTTCACGGGAAGTCACTTTGGAGAAAAGCGTTTGCTAGATTAAAAAAAAAAAAAACAGAAATGTGTATGTAATTCTAGTTCTCCTTTTTCTTCCAGACTGTAGATGGTCAAATATTACAGTCAAACATGAGTCTGACTTTTGACATCTGAACCCTTGGCTGATATTGACTGTCAAAGTTTCAAAATCAACAGTGAAAACATCACATGGCAGCTGGTTAAAATTTAATTGTATCCTCCTGAGCAGGTCTATAAGGGCTCTGAGCAGAGACCTGGCTTCTTCTCTCAGTGGCTCCAGAAGGAACTGGAAAGATGGTTGTGCTCCACTTGCTCGTTGTCTGTCTCTGTGCGGGACCGGTGCTGGTCCGAAGTGACGATGTGGACCTTGGCATCATGCTGAGTCTAATGGAGTCAAGGCTGAACGCCACCGAGGTCCATGTGAAGGAACTGTCCCAAAAGGGTGAAGGTAACAGGCGGTAGACTGGGGTACCAGGTCATTTGGCATCATGATACCAGGAATGGAAATAAGCAGCTATTTGTTTCACTGGTTTATTTTCAGCACAAGCGCTGCAGATCAGAGACCTAGAAGCCAAGCTGAATGAGACCACTAAAGAACTGAATGCACAGATGTTCACCGTGTTTTCCCTGAAAAAACAAATTAAAGGTAAAATATGTCTCACAATAAGACAGCAAAGATGCAAGAATTAATGTCCGAAATATTTGAATTTTTGCTCGGATACGCGGATTTCACGAAAATTCTGACTCTTAAACATAATCATGAAACCAGCCCCAGCTGCTACTCCAGATCGGTGGTCACATCCAGAGATGAAGAAAAATATTATACTTGTTCTGCGCTACATTTTTCTGCTCAAGAAAAGGAATTAATTGACCAGTACGTTTTTGTGATCACTTCTAATGTTTTCACTGACTCTTTTCCCTACCGACAGACCAACCAAAGGTGGCGTTCTCAGCCTCATTAGGAGGCAACGGAGCCAGAGGACCCTTTCTCCACAGCAAAGTCCTGGTGTACAGGGATGTCATTACCAACATTGGCAAAGCTTACAACCCTGAAACAGGTACTGTAAACGCGAGATACGGAAAACGTTTAAAAATGTTTACAGGTCATTTCCAGCAGCCATCTACCTGGACATCTGAGAACAATTAGAAGAAGGACACTATCAGGCCTAATAGCCTCATTCTTGAAAACCACACACAGAGGTTAGATAAAGAGGGGGTGTGGTGGTGCAGCAGGTTTGGCTGCATCCTGCTGTCTGGCAGGTGTGGGGTTCAAGCCCTGTTTGGGCTGCCTTGTGATGGACTGGTGCCCCCTCCTGTGTGTGTGTCCCCTCCCCCTCCAGCCTTGCACCCTGTGTTGCTGGGTTAGGCTTCTGTTTGCCGCAACCCCACTTGGGGCATGCGGTTTCTGTGTGTGAGAGTTTAGATGGCAGTGTAAATGTGACCACTTTTCATAACATAGCTTAATGCTTGTTTTATTTCTCAGGCTGGGTTTTGCACATATAACATCAGTGTTACTTGTTAAGAAATTACTAAGCAGGTTGAAACGGGATTTGGGAGCGTAAGAGCAGAATATATCAGAGGCCATCGTATTCACTTTTTTCATTTATCAGATAATTTTCTCCAAAGTGACTTCCAATGAACTCTGTAGTGTTATCAGCCCACACAGCTTATTCACCGCGGTGACTTACCCTACTAGATACACTACTTACACTGGGTCACTCATCCATACATCAGTGAAGCACACTCTGTCACTCACACACTATGGGTGAATCTGAACAGCATGTCTTTGGACTGTGGGAGGAAACCAGAGCACCCAGAAGAAACCCATGCAGACCCATGGAGTTTACAACATGCAAACTCCACACTGACTGAGTTGGGATCAAACCCACATCCTCTCGCACCACCTAGGTGCCGTGAGACAGCAGCGCCACTTACTGTGCATGTAAACTACTGTATCTATTATATATGCAATTTTAGGGTAAGTACCTTGCTCAAGAATTTTACAGCAGTAGATGAGATTTGAACCTGTGACCTGCAAAGGCAAAGAAAACAGCTCCTTTTATTATGCTAGCAGCTGTTTCTTAAACATAGCATATACATGTGCTACATTTATATATGTTAAATTGAATATTACTTATTATATAATTCATTATATGTAGAAGGGGGGTGTGGTGGCACGATGGGTTGGGCGTGTGCCCACTGTGTGGTGGGTTTAGGAGGGTCACAGCAAACCAGGCGCTAACCCAGCAATGCAGGGTGCAGGGCTGGAGGGGGAGGGTACACACCCTGGATGGGACACTAGTCCATCACAAGGCATTCCAAGCAGGACTCGAACCACAGACCCATCAGAGAGCGGTATCCAGCCACACCCACTGCACCACCACACCCCCATCATTCAAAACACTAATGTATTAAAGATTCGTTTGTAATTAGTCAGCATTTGCACTAAAACAAATGTTTAATATTAACATCTTTCTTTCCCGTGTGGGTGTTTCTATTTCCATCCCACATACGAACCCTGCAGCTAATATCCATGTCCAAACTGTGGTGTAGAAAGCAGTGTGAGTCAGCTTGTTTTACCTCAAATACAGGAATCTTCACCGTGCCAGTCAAGGGCGTGTACTACATCCGATTCACGGCCAACGCCGAGACGGACCACTTGATGAGCTCAGTGCTGTACAAGAATGATGAGCTGATGCTGATCGTGCACGAGCAGCCGTCCGGTGCCGGAAGCGACACGGCTTCCAACGGCGCCACCTTCCTGCTGGAAGAGGGAGACAAACTCTACATGAGCCTGTGGGCCGATACGCACATCTGGGACAACGCCAACCGCCACAGCACCTTCAGCGGCTTCCTGCTCTTCCCCATGTGAAGAGTAAAAGCTGCAGTGGAGCCACCGCCAGGCAGACGGCAGCATTTCCATATCAAACAATTATCTAACTGATAACAAACATAGTCTATCAAGGTATTTCTGATAGTTGTGGAAATAAACCTCTTTGACTCTAAGTTTCTATTGTCATTGGTGAAATTTTTCTCATTAAGAGAAGCACAATGTAACAGTGTTGGCAATAGAATAACTGAAAACCTTTTACAGACATAAAGAGTTTCAATAAAAATTACCTCTCTGATACTTTTCACACTTTGGTTTCATTCTTTGATCCTCAACCACCCTCCCTCTATTTTCTTTCTTATTCCTCCTAGTTGTCCACATTTTTTATTTTGGTCATTTTTCCACATTGCAAAGAACCTCAAGGCTTCTGTTGGAGAATTTCTGTATGGATTATGTCTCACGGGTATCACTTTAACTCGTGCAGTTGACTTAATTTTTAATTACGCTGAGAGCTTTAAAAAGTAGTATGTTTGTAGCCACATTTTTGTTATGTTTTTCCAACATTAAATGGAATAGATCTAAATAGCATCCAGTGATCTGCAAAGGCAGGTGCTAAAGGTGTAGTTTGGAAATGGGAGGCGTTTTGTGAGGCTATGGAGAAAGACTGTCAGGGCTGGAAAACCATTCGGTGGGGACTTGAGTCCATGAGGACGTGACCCTTCCAGAATTTGTCATGCAAGGGTGGATAAGTGCTGATCGTCTCTGGGGAGATGGCTGGGCAGTAGAAGGAGCATTTAACTCAGTAGACATGGCCTTCTGCAAAGAGGCCGGGTTGGGGATCTCTGGTTGATAAAACCCATCACTCAATTTCAGGTAATGGCATTTACAAGCAGGGAGCAAAGTGGTGCGTTGGGGCAGCAGGCTTAGTTGGGTCTTGTTCTCTGGTGGGTCTGGGGTTTGAGTCCTGCAGGGGGTGCCTTGCGATGGGCTGGTGTCCATCGCAGGTCAAACTGAAACTGAAACTGTCTTTGTGAGTCTTGTGATATTTTTCATCCAATCCTTCAACTTCCCTTTTCTTCCATCTCATCTTCTTCTACGTTCTCTTCTTTCTGAGCCCATTTCACATCTATAACTCCTGGACTGCGGATTATTAGACCTGGTAATTATCCCACAAATGTTTGCTGAAGAGCAGTCCAACGCTTGGGTGCATTTTTTTTTAGTATTATAAATCCTTTCACATATTTATTACAGTAACTTTTCTAATATATCTATTCTGAATTTATCTAATCTAAGCTATTGAAAGAAGTTAACGTTGATGTAAAATATACGTGTCTACTTCATTATGCGTTTCTCACATTAAATGTAGATGTTCTACGCAACATTCAGTGATTCGGATTAATTTTCAAGGATTTTTTTTTCTTCTAGACCTTCATCTTCATTATTGTTTCCTCATTCCTCTTGTTGGTGCTCCGGTGGTGAGTCTGTATGTTTCTTTTGCTGTATTTTCTCAAACCTGGCAATTATCCCAAAATGCATAGAAACATTAGTTTGCTACAGAGAAAAAGTCTTGTACAGAAAAAAAATTTCTACAATGTCTTTTTGTTTATCATAGTAACTTGTATCATCTAACTAATTTGTGAAGGGCATTAATAGTTATATAAAAATGTGTCTGCTAATTTATTATCTATTTTCCACATTAGATGTACAGGTCCAGCATTCAGTGATTTGAATTTTCACAATATTATTGTCATCCAGTCCTTCAGGGCACTTCTTCTGATCTTGCTATTATCCCCAGTGCAAGTTGTCCACTACCTTATTATGTATTTTGAGCGTTTGAAATGTATGAGATCTAAAAGGAGTTTGGTATTTTTAAATGATATTTTTAGGATTTTTTGTTGTTCTGTCTTACATTCGTTTTTGTTCCTTGATGTAAAATATAAAAACAACATGAATTCATTTATTTACTCTACAGGGGGGTGTGGTGGTGCCCCTGTGTGGTGGGTCTGGGATTTGAGCCCTGCTTGAGGTGCCTTCCAACACGCTGGTGCTCATTCCTGGGTCTGTCCTCTTCCCCCATTGTCCTTGCACCCTGTGTTTTTGGAACAGGTGCCAGTTCACCTCCAGACAAGTGGTTGTTCATATTGGTTGGTTTTTTGCTCTGTGTTTTATAGCACATAAATATCAACTTAAAGTAATGGCCCTACTAGAATTCTAGAATGCTACAATGCAATGAACCAATGTCAACAACCTCTTGTCTCGAGCGGGGTCGTGGCAAACCTTTGCCCGTCCCGGGGGCGAAGGGCTTGGGGGGAAGAATACACCCTGGATGGGATGCCAGTCCATCGCAGGGCAACCCCAAGCAGGACTCAAACTCCAGGCCCGATACGCAGTAGACACCAATCTACTCCTCTCCAACCCTGCACCCCCTAAAAGGGGAAATAAATACCTTCTTCTTTGAAGATGTTTTCCTGGCAGATTGTACGAGACAAAAGAGGGATGGCTGGTAGTGTAGTTGTTAAAGCTATTGTCTTTGGACCCCCAGGTTTGATCCCGACCTGTAGGTTAGTACCCATAAACAAGGTACTTGCCCTGAATTGCTCCAGTTAAATTACCTGGCTGTGTAAACGAGTAAAGAATTGTGACCTTTACATTGTAGGTTGCTTTGGGGAAAAGTGTCACCTAAATAAATATAATGTAAATGAGAGAAATTCCCGAAATAAACATGTGAATTACACACACACCTTTTCGGAACCGCTCGTCCCATACGGGGTCACGGAGCCTACCCGGTAACACAGGGCGTAAAGCTGGAGGGGGAGGGGACACACCCAGGACGGGACGCCAGTCCGTCTCAAGGCACCCCAAGCGGGACTCAAACCCCAGACCCACTGGAGAGCAGGACCTGGTCCAACCCACTGCGCCACCGCGCCCTCCTCACATGTGAATTATTGCCTCTTAAATACATGTAATTTGATGCTACAAAGACCCTTAATAAGTTACTTTCGCCATTATGTCAACATTAATCACAGTTTAAAACCAGTGCTGTTCCTTAAGTGATGTTTTACTGTATTTGGACATTTTGGACATAGAAGAATAACTTTAGGCTGTATAGTAACAAATTTGTATACACATTGTCATTGGTCACTCCGCTGCCATTCCTTCTACTGCAGGAATTGCAGCCGGACTGAGAACAAAAGTGTACATAGTTCTTAATTTGCAAACTGGGAAGGAGTTGCCCCTCTTCTGTTGAATCATCATGCATCATTTGCTGCTCTATTAACTCATCCATATTCCAGCTTGTTTCTCTTCATCTTCTGCAGTGATTTCTGGCCATGGAGCTCCTTCACTCAATCTGTCTGGTTCAGCTCCTTTCTGCCCTGGCTTTGACTGAGGTGACTCGCTTCACAAAATGCCCTCAGTTCTTTGCCAAATCAGGAAAAACTCCAACAATCTTCCAGGGAAGCCATTACAAGCAGATTTGCCAAAGACTGAATAATCAGTATAAATACGCCACTTTATATGACACAAAAAAACGGATTCCTGTGTATTCTGCATATAAGTATGTAGCTACAAAGAATTGCACACGAAGAACAACATGGGATATTGAACCTCAGGTAAGTAGATCTTCACTCGGCCCTGTTAAGAGATTGTCACGTTTTCACACAATCTTTAAAATCAATCAAAGAAGACTTGCACCTGTGGGCATCTGGTAATGTAACAGTTAGAGATAGTTTCAAGTTTCAAGTCATAGGTACCATGTACATGTATCATGAAATTCTTCCTGAATGCTTCTCCACAGACAATGGGCAAAGACAGAGGTAATAGAAATACTGCGCAAACAAAACAATTACAATGACAGTGAGTAGGGCAGCAGCAATAGCAATAAATAATGGTAACAGATAACAGATAGAGCCTCTTGACCCAGTGGTCTCAGGATTAAACTGCATCTCTAGCTTTAGTATCCTTGAGCAAGGTACTTACTTTAAATTGTCACATTAAAAATTACCTGGCAGTAGAAATGGATGAACAATTGTAATTAGCACAACATTCTACATTGCTTTGGAGAAAAGTGTCAGGTAATTGCACTCATTTTAACAATTGTAATTTGTCTTAAAACATAATGAGATGATTATTTAGAGTAGGGAGTCATTTCTGATACTGGTAGTGGAGGTGAAATCAAACAACGATTAGAAAATCTGTTAAATTGCTTTGCATTGTGAGTTGATTTGGGTCAGAGAGCTTCACAACCAGTGAAATATCAGTGTTGTTCAAGGTATGTTAATTTCCCTTGGCGATTCAAATTTTCAAATAAATGTTTAAAATGTCCCGGGGGTTGCGGTGGTGCAGTGGATTTGACCGGGTCCTCCTTTGCGGTGGGTCTGGGTGTATGTGTTTAAAATGCATTAAATTTAAATAAGCAAAGGGTTCTGAACACTGCTGACACAATCTTTATATAACAGCACATCTACATTACAGTATATCCTGACAAAGTTGTCCCACAGTGTCAATAGTGAAAAATTTTAGCTAATTTTATTGTAACTCATCTGGCAAAACAATGCTGTGGCTATAACAATGCATTTTTTTTTGATTGAGAAGCTCAGCAAATTGTTAAGGGAATAATAGTACGTTTCTTATGCATATTCACAGCTTGACGACAGCACCGCAGGAGCAGAAATGGGACCCGAGAGCCGTGTGGACAGGAATGTCAGGGGTTTAAACCAAGCCCTGAACAATGACTACGATGGTTCTGGATTTGACAGAGGCTATCTGTACCCTGTCTTACAAAACGATGATCAGTGCTATGTAAATGCCACATTTACACTGACCAATGCTGCCCCCCAGGATCTCTCTTTCAACCGTGGAAAGTGGAAAAAAATAGAAAGAAAGATTATAGAAACTCTAACTCAGTACTGCCGTGGCATCGATTCGTACATTGTTACAGGAGTAGTTCCAGGAAACAATTTTATTAATGGCAATAGGGTCAACATCCCAAGTTACTTTTGGAGTGCTTACTGTTGCTTTGACAATAACCAAAAAGCAATTCGCCGTGGGGGTTACATTAATTGTAACGTCAAAGACACGACTGACCCTAAAGAAATTTCGGTACGAGAGCTTGAGAGTAACCTTACAAATAATTATAGAGTTACATTCTCAGTGTTTGGGGGAGAGTGCCTTTGAATAGAACACAGATGCTGATTTACAACTCAGCTATTGTATAACCTGCCTGCTATTTTATCGACTGCTTTACGCTTGAAATAGCTGAGCTCACTGTTAGGCCGCACAGAAGAAACTGTACATGCTGATATTACATATTGTGCTAAGCAAATCTCTTCAACACAAAACAGGCTTTTCAGAGATATACGGATATTGTTAAATTGTCAAAACAAGCGACAATTAAGATATAGAGGAGTTGCGAATTATGTGAGGATTGGGGGCTGAGCTGAAGACAAAATTCACAGGTTGCTGGTTCACAATATAAAGGTTGTGGGATAAAGTAATGTAAGATTGTGGTTAAAGAGTGTATAAAAGGATAACATTGGAATTACTCATAGAAGTGAATGATAAAAGGGAAAAGGTAGAATTTTATTCCTGTTTAAAGCTGACAATGCGTAAACTAAATGTGCATAAGTTGTAACGGCACTGTCGCTGAAAACCCATGAGTGCAAATGTAATTGACAACAAAGCATGATTGTGTTGCATAAACATTTAAAAGAATGAGCATCAACTGTGTGTCTGAGTGCTTTTTTTTTAAATTATATTGCAGTAGGGGGGTATGGTGGCACAGTGGGTTGGACTGGGTCCTGCTCTCCGGTGGGTCTGGGGTTCAAGTCCCGCTTGGGGTGCCTTGTGACGGACTGGTTTCCCATCCTGGGTGTGTCCCCTCCCCCTCCAGCCTTACGCCCGGTGTTGCCGGGTTAGGCTCTGGCTCCCCGCAACCCCATATGGGACAAGCAGTTCAGACAATGTGTGTGTATATTGCAATAGCAACACTGCGTGACAGTGGCATACAGAGAGAAAGACAATGACAAACAGTAATACTGGAAACCACTGCAGGTATAAATTGAGGGCAACAAATGACAATGTTTCTTAGAGGTAATTAACAGCCACTGTCTGACAATATGAACCCATGAGTTGTTATTCAGGTGAAATTACAATTCTATCTGACAGAAGCAAATTTCTCAATAGGATTCTCCATGCATAAAGGGAAATTCAAGGATATATTGTTGCAAAATGCCATAAAGTAATAAATAGACACAGAAGTGAACCAATAAGTTCAAATGAATTATGAACTGTTTTTCCAACTTTTAAATTAAATTTATTACCTTTTTTAAATAAAATCCTTCGTAGTACACTTACTTTAACTTCCAAATCGATAATTTTTACTGGAAACTTGTTTTGCTTTTCAGTAGTTACCCGGGAAGTACAGTCCGTCCAACTGTCAGACAGACTCAGTGAGGTAGAAAAGACAGAAGCAGAAAAAAGTGAAGAAGAGAAGGAGGAAAAGAAAGAAGAAACTGACAGAGAGGATGGGCGGCGTTGAAACCCAGAACCAGAATATGACAAAAACTTTAACACCCTTCCCCCCTTAGAGTACCACCCAGCCACCAAAGATATTTATGGGTGTCACACAACACTACACCCCCTAAGTCTGAACTCCTTACTAGAAAATGGTGTTCTACTCTGAAAGGTCTTTTAATAATTTTAGGAGAAATGTTTTATTGGTTATTTTTTACTTTTGTTGTGCATATTAGTATTTTACAGTCACATCCAGAGGAGACACAGACATGTATTACTGTAACACCCCTATATGGACATAGAGGTGTAAAACTGAAATGCAGAGTAAAAATATGAGCGTACAGAGTAAATTAGAAGCCGAGGTGTAAGTGTGAGAGGATAAACAGAGCAAGTGCAATACAGAGCACGTTAAACAAGAACCACGACTGGAGCAGTGCAAGTACATCAGACCTGTTTGAGCATTACAATGATTATGACAAAATAATAAAGACAAGTAATTTCATTCAAATCCCATGCTTTTATCAACAAGGGTATATCAATGACCACGTTTTCCTTTAAATAACTCCACTTCTCAGATGAGGCCTGAGGCTGAAACAAGGCTTAAACAAAGCTGAGACACAGGACTAGGACAGAGTGAAAGTGGTCAAGCAGAGATTGGACAGAAACTCAGAACTGGAACAGAAACACTGTGACAAAAGCTTTTGAAACAAGCAATTAAACCAAGAACAGGGACCATAGGAGAATCGCAGGCAACTGCACTAAATAGCCTACCAAGGATCCACAACATGGCAAACTTATTGTTTCGATTTTACAGTGTCCTCTCCATCTGAATCATTGGGAACATCTGCGCCACATTCTGCCAGGTGATCTGGACCCAGATCTCTGGTGGTTACTTTCTTCATTTCCCACTCCTCATGGCACACATGACAAATACTATACTACTATTAATAGATGCTGTATTATAATACATTGGGCAGCTGGTAATGTAATGGACCAAATATTACAGGTTCTCACCCACAATCCCACCTCTATCTGTAGTACCCTTGAGCAAGCTACTTACCCTAAATTGCTCTACTCTAAAAATGGGTGTATACACATACACACACTTTCGGAACCGCTTGTCCCATATGGGGTCGCGGGGAACCGGAACCTACCCTGCAACACAGGGTGTAAGGCCGCAGGGGGAGGGGACACACCCAGGACGGGACGCCAGTGCGCCGCAAAGCACCCCAAGCAGGACTCGAACCTCAGACCCACTAGAGAGCAGGACCCAGTCCAACCCACTGCACCCCCCAAATGGATAAACAATTGTAGGAGTTTCAACACTGTAGGTTACTTTGGAGAAAAGCATCAGATAAATGTAAGCATTATTATGTATGTTTAGCTGATGGTTTTCTTCAGAAAAACTTACCATTTTGAGGTATTAATAACCACTAACCCAGCTTGGTGATTTTACTGGAGTAATTTAGGGTATCTCACTCAAGGGTACTACAGTCAGAGGTGGGAACTGAACCTGTGACCTTTCAGTTCAAAAGTAATAGCCCTCACATGACAGCTGACCACTGAGTGTTTGTCACCGTTGTGAATATGGTACATTTTTCACATGTTGGCAATGGACATTCAGTTGATCGATTTTGTTGAAAATGTTTAGTTCCTGAGAACTGAGGCTCTAGTTGTGAAATGAGTGGTTTGTTATGTTAGCAGTGACACTTCTGCTAGAACAGGAGAAGTCTGTCAATTTCCCATGGGTTCTTCTCTATTTCTTTCTTCTCAGACTTGCAGGGTTTGTGAAAGATGTCCACACCATGGTGCTGTACATGGACCTATTTGAGCAGCAGTGTAACGATTACAAGTAAAATAATAAACATTGTAATTTTCTTTAAACCCTGTGCTTTTATCAACAAGGGTATCGCAATGACCATGTTTTCCAACAGCTATCTGGAGGCCTGTGAGCATGAAGTTCCAAGAGATGATTGTCAGTGAACTGTGCCACTAGGTTTGTCGGTCTTTATATAAATTCCTATACCTGTCTTTGAGCCGAAAGAATGGACTTCCTATAGTGGTCTGTAGGCCTGACAGTGAAGATGTTACTCTAAAAGCATGTTGGCCTCAAAAGGCACCTTTGGCGCAAGTGACCAGCAAAAATTCAACCATAAAGGGTTTGGTCAAGGAACTCTTGCCATAGATACCTGAGAAACAATTTCAGTCATTGCTATTAATGGTGCCGTGCACTGGCAGAGCTGCAAAACACACTGGTATAAGAGTGGAACAAGGAGAAACCAATAATGTGGGGTTTATAATCACATTAAGCATCAAATAATGTCTTGTTTTTGGATTATGCTTATAGTTCATGAGAAGCCATCTAAAGAGAACATTAAAACAAGTTCCAACAGTTGTAGGTGGACTGTAGGCTATTACATCCCACATCTGGGACATGAAGCACGAGAGCACCATCTTCAGTGGCTTCCTAATCTACTCCATATAAAGAGCTGGATCTGCAGTGAGGCCACAACCAGCAAACAGGAGCAGTTCCACACACAAGTTTACTGGTAAAGCTCTGGCATTGATGTTTCAGACAACGGTAAAGGTCATGTTAACAAATGTACTATTTCTACTGTCAATATTAACTTTTTTCTTTGAAACCACTGTAATAACTATAGAGGTAGTAAATATAGAGTGGTTTAAAACATATAAACTGTCCCATTCAAACAGAAAGGTAATATATTTTTCAATGACAACCCCCCCCCCATCCCCACCAAAAGAAAAGAAAGAAAAAAGAATACATCCAGAAACAACGAAAACATCAACTACTCTATAAACTGTATTCCTTATGCCTTTTAAGGTAGCGGAGAAAACATCATGTTTAGCTGAGCCACCTTGTTTAGTCTGTATGTTAAAACCAGGCAGAAACAAACATACATGTAACAAAAATCCTTCTAAGGACTCTTCCACAAAACTCGCTCCAATATGGCCTTATCATATGACGTAAGTGACTTAAATAGTGCGGCACTAATACTTTGCTCCAGCTTCTGTACCCCCCTGACAGAAAACTCATACACCATAAGTTGCCATTTAATAAGCAGCAACAGCCTGAACTGCAAACACAACTTTAATTTCCCACCATAACTGGCTCCATATCACATAACACAGAACCAAACCATCTGTTCACACCCCATCTAGATGTTAGGCTCATTAAGGACGAGGGTACAATGGGGTCATGCAAATTTTAAAAATAAGGTGTTGAAGGTATACTGTATATTGCCCAGAAAGGGTTCCAGGGAGCAAAACCAACCAATTTACTAATTTCTGCTGTGTAACAAAGTAAATTTTACCCATTAAACAGATGTTAAAAATAGTGCAATTCACACAGATCTTTAAATGCCAGGAATTGACACTTAACATCTGATTATCTGTGATTTGATTTGAAATACATAAACATGCTCAAATAAGGTAATGCTTCTCAGAACGGCTTTGCTGGATCGCCGCCCCCCCGAGGCACACGTAGTTTGTGGTCACCTTTCTATCAGTGGATATAAAAACAGCCTTGTTCTGCTTTTCTTACACACTTGTAAAAAAGTTGCTCAGGTTGCAGTTTCGTGGAGCAAGTGAATCCAGCACTCAGCCTTATTCTTATATACATCCACTGTACCCCGGTAAGAATTCTACATTTATACCGCACGCGCTGTTTGTATCATTCCTCTGACTTGTATGTTTACACTTCTACATTTATTTGATGCTTTTCTCCAAAGCAATTTACATAGTTAAGGTTACAATTAGTCATCCATTTATACAGCTGGGTAATTTTACTGGAGCAATTTAGGGTAAGTACCTTTTTTAAAGGTGCTAACACCGGAGGTGGGGACTGAACCTGCAACCTTTGGATCCAAAAGTACTAGTTCTAACTACAACACTACCAGCCACTCTATTATCCTTTCTCTGAACTATATACCCCATATTATTGTTTTTTTGTATAACACAAGGGGGTGTGGTGGCGCAGTGGGTTGGACCGCAGTCCTGCTCTCGGGTGGGTCTTGGGTTCGAGTCCCGCTTGGGGTGCCTTGCAACAGATTGGCATCCCATCCTGGGTGTGTCCCCTCCCCCTCCAGCCTTACGCCCTGTGTTACCAGGTAGGCTCCGGTTCCCCGCGACCCCGAATGGGACATACGGTTCTGAAAGTGTGTGTGTGTGTGTGTGTGTGTGTGTGTGTGTGTGTGTGTGTGTGTGTGTGTGTGTGTGTGTGTGTGTGTGTGTGTGTGTGTGTGTGTGTGTGTGTGTGTGTGTGTGTGTGTGTGTATATATATATATATATAAAAAAAAGGGGGGTGTGGTGGCGCAATGGGTTGGACCGCAGTCCTGCTCTCCAGTGGGTCTGGGGTTCGAGTCCCGCTTGGGGTGCCTTGTGACGGACTGGCGTCCTGTCCTGGGTGTGTCCCCTTCCCCCTCCGGCCTTACGCCCTGTGCTGCCGGGTAGGCTCCGTGACCCCGTACGGGACAAGCGGTTCTGAAAATGTGTGTGTGTGTATATATAAAAAAAAACACACTGAGCTCTTTGCAATGAACCTGGAAGTGTAGTGGTCAGAACTGCTGTGTTTTGACTGCAAGGTTGGAGGTTCAAATGGCACTTTCAGTGGCGGTACCCTTAAACAAGGTACTTACCCTGAATTGCTCCAGTAAAACTACCAAGCTGTTTAAATGAGTAAACCGTTGTAGGCATCTCAACATTTACATTTATTCATCTAGCAGACGCTTTGTCCAAAGCGAAGTACAAGTCAGGAAAAGTACAATTTATGCATTACATTAAGAGAAAGAGACATAGCTGCAGAGATGTGACTCAGGTAAACCTAGTTTGTTACCTACCACTTGCTGTACTGAAGTTCATCGTTCGAGTAGGTGCATAAAAACACAGGATAGACAAATCCTGATACCCTCCTATCAATTTGTGGCTTTGAAGAAAAGCTTCAACTACATGAAACCTTCCAGCTAGTTGTCTTACTTTGAGTTTATTGCGGCCCCTTTATCTGTCTTGCATGAAAATTTCAGTTTCTGCCATTTCCTTCTGCAAACAGACTGCACACGGAGGATGAAGCTCGTTTTCCTTCCACTTTTGTGTGTTGCACTACTAGCGGCTCGTGGAGAAGTTCATTATAAGAAGCCGTGTGAGCCGAACACAGAAAGCGGAGATGCATACACTCAATTTCTTCACAGGCATATCTTACAGAAACAATTTGACAGAAACAGTAAGGAAGAATGGAAGAATTACCTTATTGGACAACGCCTTTGTGGAAGATGTCTCATTCAGTCTTTCATGGAAGATGCAATGTTTGCACAATCCATTTGCAAAGGACAAGGCAAGATACTCAAGACCAAAGGAAACTACTGCATCAGTAAAAACGAATGCACTGTGTTTGATGTGAAAAGCAGTGGCAGTAACACTCAAAGACGCTGTAAAGTTACTGATGTCAAGAGGCGCTACGGATATGTCATTGTGGCCTGTGCCAAAATTAGAAACGAGTATCTGCCTGTTCACTATGAGAAATATAATAATGAGACACCTAACAACAATGCAAAGGACTGCAAATAGGATAATTTTGTTAGCTATGAAAATCATGTCATTATGACACAAGTGTGATATCATTGCTTGATATTTTTCACTGCCTTGTCTTATTATTTTTAGCTTTTAGCTTTATTATCATGCTGTATTAATTTCAAAAAAAAAAAAAAAAGAAACGTCAAATAATTATGGCGCATATGATGCAATTTTTCCAGAAATCCTTTTTTTTTTGCTGTCCTCAGACATTATGGGTCTTGCTTTGCATTCAATATTATTAAAAGATGTTTGCATAATCAAGAAAGAGGTTTTGTTCGTACCTCGTCTTATTATCCATTATTCTGCAGCACATTACAGAAACAAAAGAGGCGGATCACAACTGTTACACATTACTGCCCTGTTTTCCAATACTTCAGTTTCCTGTCCCACTGAAAGGTTATACTGCACATACATAAACCAGGGACATCCAGTCAATTTGGGGACAAAGGCCACAATCATTACTGTGAACTGGTTCGAGAGACACAGGTGTAAAAATCATAGTAAGTGACACAGTGAATGTAAAACGGCTAAAGTGTTTTTCTACATTTATTACGCCTGAAACTGTACATTATATATGTTGGTACTGTTGAAGACCTTTTAAAAGATGTTTTGTTACACCTTTGACAAGAATAGTAATATGAAGGCCCCTTTAACTCTTTTGCTGTTCTACAGGTAGTTTCTCACTAATTGTCACCTTAATTTGAGTTACACCTTTGAACCAAGTTCATAACTAGTCATTATCTCAAGTTCTTCAGTTTTCTCTGGAATTTTTTGTCTGTTAGAGCATGTTTACCTGAAATTATACCACATGGGTACACATTAACTGCTAAATTTGGTATTCAGTACCCTTTGCTTTTCATTGCACTGTCACCCATTCATTATGGCTGGCTGGATCTGACCAGTAACACCGCAGTTGCCCAAAATTCAAATAAAACATGGAAAAGTCAGTTTCCGATCACTAAATTTATGTCACAAAGCTTTATGGCATTAAGATGAAGGAAACCATATTCATCTTAAATATAAACTGTAAATGGATCAAATTTGGTTGGAATATGTCCCGGCGTAAAAAATTCCGACACATGAAACTTTTGTGTAATCTTTCTCTTGCTGAGACTATTTTCATAAAATGCACAAGATATTATCATCATAAGAAGTGCACTGTATACAACATCTGAATCATTTCTTATGAAACTCTCTTCTTACTTCTGTAGCTATAGGAACCCAACCAGTGATCTCCATTGAGGGATATAAAGAAGGAGGGATCAGTCTGGTGTGTGAATCTAAAGGCTGGTACCCTCAGCCTCAAGTGGTCTGGATGGACAGTGAAGGACACAGTCTCCCTGCTGGACACACAGAGACGCACACAGACAGTATGGGCCTCTTCATCATGAGACGACGAGTTATTGTACAGGAGACAGAGACCAACAGGTTCACCTGTCAAATTGTCCAACAGCAGATAAATGAAATGAAAGAGACAATAACTAACATCCCTGGTGAGTTACACATATTTAGTATAAACAGCTCAATGGAGACACGTCGTGCAACACATGTTTAAATCACTGTGAATAATGAACAGGTTAGAAATGTCATATGTTTTTGTATCGTCCTGATTTGCGTCTTGATCCATCTGTATGAAAATGTTTCCACACTGATGATAGTTTCGTAAAGGCAGAAATTGAGATACTTATTTATTTGTTTCTTCCGGTTAAATTAAACATTAGGACTTTCAGGTTCTGTGCTCATTAAATTGGCTATTTTATTTTTTAATTAGTGAAAGATGTAAATCTGTAATCATTATGTGAAATGAATTATTTGTTGTATTCCAGGTGAGATGTTTCATTGTGCCCATCCCTGGAAGGTTACGTTTGCTGTCATCTTCAGTCTGTCTGCTGTTGGTATTATTGGATGCACAATTTTGATTCACCATTTTGTAAAACTGCATAAAAAGAGAGGTATTTTAGCAAATTACTGTTCAAATTTATGGTTTTGTTCATGTTAAAGAAAAAGTTAAAAAACATAGTTGAAAAGCAGTATTATGTGAAAGTGATTTTATATCATAGCCCACAGCAGGTATTATATGGTATGAGTTTTATTCACTAGTTAGAGTCACTTGTTTTGGGTTATTTATTATTAGCGACTTTAACATTCAATATCGTGTTCAAAGAATATTTAAACATTTTTCCTACTATGAGTTCTAAGCTCAAATTGAATAAAAAATTCAGTATTTAAAATGTAGTTGCACAGGAACTGGTTGTTGAATTGCACTTTTTCAGAATTCACAATATTCACTTGTAGTTTAAATAACTGATCACTTGCCACCACAGCTGAAGGATGAGATAATATGATAAAATCTTAAAAGTCACATGCAAATATTTATATGCAGTGTGTGACTGTAATGTTTCGTGACACTGACCTCATGACATAATTTCATTTATTTCTCTTCATACTGAATAATTACAATATTTACTCTTACATCTACAGCTCAGCTCCAAGAACAGTATGGTAAGTAATACAGTATGAAGGTGATGTATGAAATGTTGGAAAATTACATATTTAAAACATATATACAAAAGGAAAATTAGTAACAATTTATAAACAAACACTTTAGACATTCCATATAACACTTAGTGCGATTTTTACACCCGTGTCTGTAGAACCAGTTCACAATAATTATTGTGGCCCTTTCCCAAAAAAGACTGGACACCCCTGTTTTTTGTTTGGTATTTTAGATTATCTTATTACATCATTTAATTCATCTCTATTTTCACTGACTAATTACAATTTTTACTCTTTTATCCACAGGTGAGCTCCAAGAACAACATGGTAAGTAACAGGGTGGTATGAAAGTGATGCATGAAAATGTTGCAATATCACTTCTTTGAGATATATGACTGACAGAATTAAAGTGTATAACGTGGTTCCACAGTCAGATGACCAGTAGAAATGACCATGTTGAAGTCAGTGCTGGACGCAGGTTAATTTAGCAATAGTTTCCTTCTTTGTCAGGATTTTCACATTTGCAAAAAAATAAATTTATTAATATTCTCTCAAGGTATTTTTATGTTCTGTATAATATTTTCTGCATCACTGATGATCCCTTTTCCATAGTGAGAATCTAAAGATTTTACAACTTGTAAAGTGATTTTGATAATTAAATCCAGTCGCTGAGCAAGTAACTGTAGTGTTTTCACTGCTGAATCATAAACTTTTTGTTCCTACTGGTCTGAAAGATCAACAACAATAACATCTTAAAACAAAAACTGCACATAAAATATTCAATAACAATTTTGATTGAATGACATATTTTCCTGCAACAATATTTTGCTGTAAATATCAGAAAACAAGGGGGCGCAGTGGCGCAGTGGGTTGGACCGGGTCCTGCTCTCCGGTGGGTCTGGGGTTCGAGTCCCGCTTGGGGTGCCTTGTGACGGACTGGCGTCCCGTCCTGGGTGTGTCCCCTCCCCCTTCGGCCTTACGCCCTGTGTTACCGGGTAGGCTCTGGTTCCCCGTGACCCCATACGGGACAAGCGGTTCTGAAAATGAAATGAAAATATCAGAAAACAATAGTGAGTTGGATATATGCTTAAGTCAACATCTGTATGAAGATGGGAATTTCCTTCAACTATTACAGACTCAGTTACAGAAAATATTTATTTCTGTAGTTCTGTTTTATTACTTTTCAGATGTCTGTCTAAATAGGCTTCTGAGTTGGTATCACAGTTTTTATGACGATGAACCAGTAAAGGAATCAAGCTACAGAATTGTTGTTTAGTAAAATTCAGCAGAAATTTGTCACCATAGCAAGAGCTTGAAGTTTTTAACTGCAACTTATTATTAGGTTCAAGTTGACAGTTATTGTTTTGGGGCTGTGGTGGCACGGTGGGTTGGAGCAGATTCTGCTCTCCGGTGGGTCTGGGGTTCAAGTATCGCATGGGGTGCCTTGCAACAGACTGGTGTCCTGTCCTGGGGGTGTCCCCTCCCTCTCCAGCCTTATGCCCTGTGTTGCTGGGTTAGGTTCCAGCTCCCTGTGACCCTGCATGGGACAAGCGGTTTCAGATTGTGTGTGTGTATGAAAAACTGTTAGAAGCAATTCTGATACAATGAAAAATCTGATATATTAAAATCTTTTGCTCCCAGTGTTTCAGACATGGTTAAAGTAGAAGAAGATATTATGATAAAATGTAAAACCTCAGGGGGGCGCGGTGGCGCAGTAGGTTGGACCAGGTCCTGCTCTTCAGTGGGTCTGGGGTTTGAGTCCCGCTTGCGGTGCCTTGCGAGGGACTGGTGTCCTGTCATGGGTGTGTCCCCTCCCCTTCTGGCCTTATGCCCTGTGTTACCGGGATGGCTCCAGTTCCCCGTGACCCTGTATGGGACAAACAGTTCTGAAAAGGTGTGTGTGTGTGTGTGTAAAAGCTCACATATATATGTATATGCAGTGTGTGACTGTACTGTTTTGTGACATGAACTTCATTGCATAATTTCATTCATCTTAGTTCACTGATTAATTACAATATTTACTTTTACACCTACAGGTGAGCTCCAAGAGCAGCACGGTAGGTAATACAGCTGTATAAAAGTGATGACTGGAAATGTTTCAATTTCACATCTTTCAGATATATATCAAAATTAATTTTCTGTCTCGCTCGCTGATAAAATTGTTTGCATTAATTGTGTGAATGAATACGTTTTATGAAAAAATGTTTCTGGATATTAATGACTGACAGAATTACAGTGTATAACATGGTACCGCAGCCAGATGACCTGTAGAAATGACCATGTTGAAGTCAGTGTTGGACGCAGGTTAATTAAGCAGCACTTTCCTTCTTTGTCAGGATTTCACTTCTGAAAAAAAAAGTTTATTGATTTCATCTTTTTTCTCTCATTTATTCATTGCATAATTTCATCAATCTTAGTTTTAACTGACTAATTACAATATGTACTCTTACATCTACAGGTCAGCTCAAAAAACAGCATGGTAAGTAATGCAGCTGTATGAAAGTGATGTACTAAAATTTTGAAATATCACCATTATATTGTGTCAAAACATGAAACAACTCTATAGCATGACAGAAAAATACAAATATGCTACTAAAGTAAATGCACATAAATGGCAAAAAGGAGGGAACAGAATAAGATGCTCATTTATTTACTAGAAGGAGAATGAAAGAGAGTCAGCAGATCCACTGAACTACATCTGTTATTTTTTTAAATCTGTCTTTTATTCACACTGATGTTCTTCTATCTACAGAACTGATCACCAGACAACTGAGTAAGTAAGAGGACTTGTGTTTCTGTTTGTGCCTTTGATTGTGTGTGTGTTTATGCAAATATGAAACTATGACCGCAAAATATACCTTTCAAAAGCAAAATTGTCTGGGTACAGAAACAATGTGAGAAAAAAGCATGTCAGAAATATGGGAAAAAGATGCAAAAATCATTTTGAATTGACAAATAATTTTTAGAAAAATAATAGATTCTTTTTAATTTGGGTTGGAGATGAGGAAGGAGCTTCTCTGAGTCATAATGTGATGAAAAAGAAAATATTGGTCTTAGAATAAAATAGTTCAGTTACTCTCGACACAACAGCTGAATAACAAAGATCACTGTAAGGGTAAATGGTTCATGATTATATATTTCATCAGTCCATAAAATAGGCATAATGTCTCTGTTAAAAACGGATAAGTAAAAATACCACTAATGGTATTCTGTTTGCTAAGTAAAACAAGGTAAATAGTACATGTAGTTTGAGAGAAATGTATCATTACCTCCTGTACAGCTGCAGTTACTGTTAGTAGAACAGAGATGGTACTACTCTACCTGCAGAAACTGAAGGGCATCACATACTGTATTTTACTGTGTTTGTACTTTAACAAAAGAAGGAGCCACAAAAAGTCCATAATATAACAGTTTATGGAGTCCATCCTGAGTGAAGTGACTGTGAAAGGTTTGTTTCTGTCACAGTCAGAGGCCAATAACTATACACTGAACCTGTAAGTTAAACTGATTTTGTATTTTTTATACTTCATTTTAGTGTCTTTTTAAAAAAAAAATCAGTTTTTAAAAAGTTGTATAAAATGAATGATTTCAGTGGCCTTATGCAGTTTTTCTATCTGTATTTTCTATCTCCAGCTCTAGTAAACATGTTTGTAAGAGCTGGTAAGTAGAGTGGAGCTGAATTGATCCCACAAAACTGAGTTTGGTTCTTCTTATACTGTATGAGACTCTGTCCTGTAAGAATGGACACGAAAGACACTGAGACGAGTCCAGACTGACTACAGTATCCGATTTCATGTGTCTCATTTTTATTTCTCTCTCTACAGAACTTCTGAAGGCACAAAGATACGCAGGTGAGTTTCTTCTGCTTCTTCTCCCCATTGCAGCTCTTCTCTGTAGGAGACACAATAATGACTGATTGGCTGCATTGAATCTGGACTCTCATTTGTCACATGATTGACTGACAGACACAGGATATGAGCACATTTATTGACCTTCCTTTCCACAAAACATCTCATCAGTGATGAGAACAAGTGACTGTTTCTCACAAGAGTTCACTTCAATCCACACTGAGCTCCTGGTAAGAAGGAGATGTTACAGCTACGAGTGAAAGACAAACAGAAACGGAACTCAGTCTTTATGTATCCGGTGCTGTTTGTTGGTCCTTCTGCTCTCATTGTTTCCTCCTCAACATTATAGAACCAAATGAAATCAAATGCACTAAAAAGTGCATAAATATAAAAATATTCTAGAAGGTTCATTTCGCAAACACACAGTTCACCCCAGAGACATTTTCTACAGGAAAGTTTCAATGTTTTCCACACACCGATCTTCCCCTCTTACTGTGGGCAAAAGAAAAAAATATATTTTAAGGGCACAAAGTGTCAAATGTGACTCCACAACCTTTGCATCTTGGACCAGTTTATTTATACAGTGTCTGAAGGAGGAACAGGGGTGTTGAGAGCAGGTCGGTGTGACCAGAACAGATTATATAATTATCATAATAATCATTTTTTACTTCATTTTTTACTTAATTTAACTAATTTTATTGTGTTCATTAGTATTAAGTCAAAACAAGTTTCAAACATAAATGCTCTTACACTATTTTCTCAAAGGGAACATATTATTAGTTTCTTACAAAACATCCAAAACACCTGTTACCTGAGTTAAATATTAATATCTAAGAATTCTATTCATATTAATACTTAAAATAAATATAATGCGTAAAAATTCACTCATTCTTGCTAACCGCATCGTCTGATCGCTGTCACACACACACCACTCTGCTGCCATAATAATATAACGTTTCCAACCATCCATTTTCTAAACCTCTCAGTCCTTCAAGGGTCGAGGTGGCAAGAAGGAGAGCAATATCATGTTCAGATATCATATAACGTTTTAAAAAGTGTTATTTTTTATCACATTGTGGCATATAATAATTGACCACCTCTCTGTCCTCCACAGTTGATGTGACTCTGGACCCTGATACAGCACATCCTCAACTCGTCCTGTCTGAGGACAGGAAACAAGTGAGACACGGAGACACAAAACAGGAGCTCCCTGACAACCCAGAGAGGTTTAAATGCTGAAAAGGTGTCCTGGGGTTTTCTTCGGGGAAACATTACTGGGAGGTGCAGGTTGGGAACAAGACTTACTGGAGACTAGGAGTGGCCAGTGAATCTATCAACAGGAAGGGGTATTTTGCACTCAATACTAGTAGTGGCCTCTGGGTTCTCAGTCTGTCCAGTGGGAATGAGTATGAGGCTCTCACTGACCCCCCTGTGTCCCTCCACCTGAGCGTGAAACCCCAGAAGGTGGGGGTGTATGTGGACTATGAGGAGGGTCAGGTCTCCTTTTACAGTGTGGAGGACAAGTCTCACATCTACACTTTCACTGGATATAAATTCACTGAGAAACTCTATCCGTTCTTCAGCCCAGGATTCTGGTACCGCAGTGAGAATTCAGCCCTACTGATCATATCTCCTGTCAGTGATACAGACTGAAGAAACTCATTTTAGCTTTTAATGTTGAGGTCATGATGTCATATTCTGATTTACTTTCCCTTCTCACCCTCATTCAGGGTTTGTAATTTTCTCCATCTAAATGTCTTTTGTACATTGTGATACTTTTAAATAATTATTGTTTAACAGCAATTATGTGTTTTAAAGTTCCAACATGTGGAAGTAAACAGAATCACGTGATGCAAAATTTAATAATTTCCTAACTGATATCAACATTAAAATTAATGAGTCTCTTCAATATATTTACATTTATTCATTTATCAGACACTTTTCTCCAAAGCGACGTACATCTCATAGAAAATGTGTCCATTACTACACAGAGAGGCATAAATGCAGACACGTACTACTGCATTATCCAAATATCAAGGATTCCTGATCTCACACACACACACACACTTTCAGAACCACTTGTCCCAGATGAGGTCATGGGGAACCAGAGCCTACCTGGTAACACAGGGCGTAAGGCTGGAGAGGGAAGGGACACACCCAGGACAGGACACCAGTCCGTCGGAAGGCACCCCAAGCAGGACTCGAACCCCAGGCCCCTGAGAGAGCAGGACTGTGGGCCCACCCACTGCGCCACCACAGCCCCTTAGATTCCTGATCAGCTTCCTAGTAATTTAAAGAATTGCACAATACAGTAATACCATCTATTGGATATAAAATCAGTAAAACTAATGCAAATTACTATAATTCAAAGAAAAATGTTCCACGTACTTTTACTATGTTTGCTCCGGGAGACAGTAAAAAGGGCAACAAAATGCAGTCGCTGTGCCGGGAGACAGTTCCACTCCAGGCCACACGGTGGCGCCAAATAGCACAGACTTAGTGGAGATGAAAGTTTGGATGTTTTGTTTGTTGTAAAATCCGCCGAAGAAGAAACAGGAAGCTGACACCGCGTTGTATGTGTTTATCAGCCTTTCATTTAACAAGTTATTCCTTGCTGGTTGGAATCGAAGAATTAACTCTTTGCGATGGACTTCCAAGCAACAAACAACGTCCTCCGCCATATTGGAAAAATGAGTCACTCTTTTAAAGAATCTGACAAGACTGGATGCACTGAAACTCTAAGAATCAGAATCAGAATGAGCTTTACTGCCAAGTATGTTAACACATACAAGGAATTAGTCTTGGTGACAGACACTTCCACAGCACAGACAGAATGACAGTGACAAGATGCAGATAATAAAAAAATAGATTAAGTGAATAAAAGATAAAAAATATATATTGGAAATATAAAGTACACCATATACAAAATAGGCACTAGACATTATATGTATGTACAGGTATGTTATATACAAATGCAATGGAATGTAAATAAAAGGTATGATGTGATAAACACACACACACACATTTTCTGAACCGCTTGTCCCATACGGGGTCACAGGGAACCAGAGCCTACCCGGCAACTCAGAACGTAAGACCGGGGGGGGAGAGGACACACCCAGGACAGGACGCCAGTCCGTCGCAAGGCACCCCAAGCGGGACTCGAACCCCAGACCCACTGGAGAGCAGGACCTGGTCCAACCCACTGCGCCACCACGCCCCCTCATGGTGTGGCCAAATTGTGCAATTTTTTTTCCATTTGCACCAAAGAAAAATGTTTGGCTTTTGCAAGCCACCTGCCACCAACTTCACCGAACCATTGCACACCTTCCTCCAAACTGCAACCCTAACTACCCCGCTCTCTTCTCGTTCATAACCACTAACTCACCTTCTCAGCAGCTTCAGACAGCTCCTTCATCACCACCTTTAGAGAACAGCCACTAACACCAGATTCCACCAACAACGAATTAGCTGATTTAGCCACAAACCCCCTGACACCTCTACTGGTCACACATGATTTCTCCTCAAATGTCTCTCCAATCACATCCTCAGGGAACACTATTAACTTTACTAAGTACACGGTCCGCTCACACTCGGAATATACCACCATGTCTGGGCACAGCGAAATCGCCACAATAACCTGTGGCACCTGGAGCTGTTTGTCCACATCTGCCAGCAGCTTCCAGTCCCGTCTCTTACCACACCTACCGAGACACGTCCGCTCTTGCATGGTGTTACTCTCTCCCACACAAAACCAATTGTATTATATATATGACCAACGGGCACTGAATTCACCACAACACACTTTCTCTCTAAACCCCCACGAAATATTTAAGCACTTCATTACGGCATCAAGTAGAGTGTCCCTGCATCAAACCAACTTCACATTCAGGCAAAATGTTCCTCAGTGTTGCCACACAGCTGCACAACTTAGAACAACCTTCACCACCTCTCCACTGCTTAACATTCTATGGAATCTGCAGCACATCGTGTGTCGCTCCAACGATGAACTTAATTCGACTCGCCTCCGCAGCTCACACGTCTTGCCAATGTAGCCTGTGCTTCTCCACGGCCTCCCAATTAACCCACTGACTTGCTTTACTTCTGCGACTCGCCTACTGACTAATTTACAGCGCGGCACTTCAAACCAAGACGTCGTGTACCTTTGTGTACTGAAAAAACCGAAAGTCCCCAAAGTAAACTTTCACCAGCCTCGTAACACTCTCAGGGACCATATAAAGCCGAATGTAAAAATTTATTTTTTTGTCCCCCGCAGAGTAATTATTCCAGTGTATTTCTCTTCCCATCCTGTCTGCACTGGTCCTTTGTGATCTTCTCCTGTATTCCCACTCTGTCTACATCACTCCACTGTGTATCAGCTCTGTGTGTGTAAACCTGTTTCACCTACTGTATGAACACACACACACACACACATTTTCAGAACCGCTTGTCCCTGACGGGGTCACGGGGAACCGGAGCCTAACCCGGCAACTCAGGGCGCAAGGCTGGAGGGGGGAGGGGACACACCCAGGACGGGACGCCAGTCCGTCGCAAGGCACCCCAAGCGGGACTCAAACCCCAGACCCACCGGACAGCAGGACCATGGTCCAACCCGCTGCGCCACCGCACCCCCCATATGTACTGAAATAGAATAATTAAAATATTTTTAACGTAATTCTGCTATTCACATTGTTTGACTTGTACCATTTATATTATCAGCACATACAGTGAAGTTGGACACTGAGGAAACCAAAACTGAACCAGGAGTGTCACTGAGAACAGAAATGATGAGACTGAAGTAAGACATAATGCAGACCCTTCATGCAAAGACACACATTGACTGAAACTGTTTGTCCCAAGCAGGGTTGCAGTGAACCAGAGCATAACCCAGTAACATAAGGGACAAGGCTGGAGGGGGAAGGGAAGGGGACATACCCAGAATAGGACACCACTCCATTACAGGGCACCCCAAGCAGGGCTTGAACCCCAGACCCATCAGAGAGCAGGCGCAGGCCAAACCCACTGCACCACCATGGCCCCATGCAAACATGCAATTTTCTCAAAAAGAGTGTAGTGCAATGAGATGGATGGACTCAGTCACAGTGGTTATGGATGCACATCATTCAACATGAAGGAAACAAGTGTTTGATAGAACATTCTGATGGCACTGGTGAGAACCAGAAATACAGGTTGATTGTGTTCCTGTTCTTTTTGCTCTTGTTGTTTCCCTGAGGTGGTTCAGGGTTCAGGTTTGGTTTAAATGAAAGTAAAAAGAGTGAAAATCCAAACCTTAACCTTACGTGACAAACTGTATACAATGCAACTCCTCCCCACAAAAAAATACACCCAGGATTCAGACCCACCAGACAGTGCAGCAATACTCCCAAACACCAGGAAATAGAACAAGAAACGGATCATGAAACATTTTAAATAGATTGAGAAACTAGAGCAAATGTATTAACTTTGTTTAAAACCAGAGATACCTGACATAAGGCATTGTGGGTAGAACCACTGTACATCTCTCAGTACCCCATAATATTGCTGTGAAAGATAATTAACAGCAATTAGCCCCCCCCTCATCTCATACTATACATGATACAGCTTGTAACGTGGTGCTTAGAGGTGTTTCCTTTTGCCCCAAGAATCACAGGTTCAAGCCTTATGTCCCGCTGTAGTACCTTTGACTAAGCTTCTTACCCTGATTCACTCTAGTAAAGCTACCCAGCTGTATAAATGGGTAAATAATTATGTCATTTTGCAGAAAAACATCAGATAAATATAATGAAAACAGCAGAAAGGAACAGTAATCTTCACTCAAAGAGTTTTGTTTTATTCTTAAATGAACAAAGAGTAGAACAGGAGTGCAGTGGTGCAGTGGGTTGGACCGGGTCCTACTCTCTAGTGGGTCTGGGGTTCAAGTCCCGCTTGGGGTCCCTTGCAACGGACTGGGGTCCTGTCCTGGGTGTGTCTCCGGCCTTATGCCCTGTGTTGCCGGGTTAGGCTCTGGTTCCCCGCGACCCTGTATGGGATAAGTGGTTCAGAAAGTGTGTGTGTGAATCAAGATTATTTTTTATCTGTCCTTCCCCTGTGTGTGTTGGAATGTAGTTTAACCACTAATTCTCTCATTTGGAAATGAAAGTTAAAAACAGTGAAAAGTTGTCCATATTGTAAAGAGCAGAAAAGGTCTCTGCAACACAACAGAACTTTCGTAAGAAGAGAAGATCAAACATGCAGGACTGTGGACTTCAGTGGTAACATACAATAATACACAGGGAAAGATATTCAACCCCTCGTGCCAAAAACCAAGGGGGCTAGACAAACCAACCATGCCACAATATACCATCCCTCCCAAAACCAACCAATTCCCTTCACAAAAAATATCATGGGCAAACACCATCCTCCTTGCCGGGAGCCACCGCGTGCACTTCGTTGGGGTTGTCAAGTGGGCACCTTCCTTCATTGATGTTTCATTGAATTGAGCCCACTACACCTCCAGAAGGCTCAACAGCGAGATCTGGCGTCCCAGACCCACCCCCCTCCATGCCCACAGTGCCATCCCAGCGACCCCACCCACCAAAAAAAAAACCACCCCAACCACCAACAACCAACCAATACACCATACCAGCATATGGAGGTGACAACAAAACTCAAACCATTGATGTTCACCTAGGTGAGTACTCCCCACTCAAGTGTGCTTCCCCCAAACACCCTGGTGCCTTCTCATCCACAACCACTGACTAGATCTTTCTGCTACCTCTGACAAGCCTTTAATGGCTGCTCTTAACGACTGACCCCTAAAACCAAACTCCAACAGCAGCGACGTGGTTGATTTTGCAACAAACCCTCTAGTACCGATCTCCACTGGTCTAATAACGCACTGCCAGCCTCGCTCCCTCACCTCACCAGCCAACTCAGTGTACTTCAATTTCTTCCTCTCAAAGGCATCTTCCAATGAGTCTTCGAAAGGTATTGTTAATTCAATGAAGTACACTATCCGTGCGCCCTCGGAGTACAGCACAATATCGGGTCTCAACGCCGTGATCGCAATGCACTGCGGCATCTGCAGTTGTTTTCCCACATCCGCCAACAACTTCCAGTCACGCACTTCACCCCATTTAAAACTCGTATCACCACGACCACGCGCGTGACTTATAACACTCTCCCCCTCCCGCACGAAAGAAATAAGCTTATTTCTTCCATACTGCGGGAGTGAATTAACTTCAACCCGCTTGTTCTCCAACAAGCATGCCAAGGATCTTAACACTTCATTATGCCTCCAAGTATATCTTCCCTGAGATAAACTAACCTTACATGCAGATAGAATGTGCCTCAAAGAGGCTACACCACCGCACAAGCTGCAAGTCGGCTCTATACCTACCCAGCGATTAAGATTCTGCGGAGTAGGGAGAACATCGTAGGTGGCTCCGATGAGAAACTTAATACGACCGGCGTCCATCGCCCACAGATCACGCCAGCTGATCTTCCGCTTCTCCACATGCTCCCAAGCCAAACATCGCCCTTGCACACCATGTGACGTCGCAGTTACCCGCCTTGCCTCCTCTTCCTGTTCGCGAATAAAACCAATCACCATCTTCCTCCTCTCCGGTAACTTAGCTTTACTCCACAGCTTTATTCGATCGCCGGCACCGAGCCCCGCCCTACCTACCTGCACCTGACCAACCACATCTCTGTGCTCAAGCGCTGTCTGCGCTTGCGCAACAGCTTCCCGTGGATCCCACTTACGTCCTTTTTTTAAACTTACAGGAACCGATCTCACCACTGGGTCTCTTGAGTTTGACAGTGTTAATTCCAAACCAACCTTGGCACACTTAAATTCTTCCACGAGGCTAGTCAGTGGTAGTTCCAAAACCCCATTTCCATACAGAGCCACACTGCTCAAACAATGAGGAACCCCCAACCATCTCCTAATAGCTTTGCTCATAACCCTTTCCAGCCTTTCAACCTCTGACATACAGACCTCGTATATAGTTAGCGGCCATCTAATACGAGGCAATAAACCAAACTGAAGGCACCAAACCTTCAGCTTCCCTGGCAAAAAGGATTTATCAATCCTATTAATTGCCAGTACAACATCCTCCCTTAATCTTTTGACCTGCTCCTTATCGCTAAATGAGGAATCATACCAGCGACCCAAGCTCTTAATTGGCCTTTCAGCCACTGACGGAATCTTTTCCCCATCAATCTGGAAATTCTCCCGTGATAACTTTCCTTTAACTACCGACAAACTCCTACACTTACTAGGTTTAATTTTCAATCCGGCCAGTTTTAGATTTCCATTCAACTTCGTTAATAAACGACGAGTACATGGGACAGTAGTAGTAAGCAGAGTCATATCATCCATATATGCTCTGATTGGTGGAAGGTGAGGACCATCCTTCAGCCTCATACCCCCAACCACCCATCTCGACGCCCTTATTAACACCTCCATAGCCATGGTAAAAGCCAAAGGCGAGATTGTGCATCCGGCCATTATACCAATTCCCAGCCGCTGCCAAGATGTGGTGTATTGCTTGGTACAGAAATAAAACTTAATGTCTTCAAAATACACCTTAACCAGTCTCGTAATACACTCTGGAACTTTAAAGAAATCAAATGCCCTCCACAACAAAACATGCGGCACTGAGCCAAAGGCATTTGCCAAGTCCAAGAAGATCACATGGAGGTCTTTACCATCCATCTTGGCCTCCTTTATCTGATGCCAAATCATACTGCAATGCTCTAAACAACCTGAAAAACCCGAAATTCCTGCCTTCTGCACAGAGGTGTCAATTAAATTGTTGACCAACAAATATGCAGATAACCTCTGTGCCACAACAGTGAAAAATATTTTCCCTTCAACATTAAGAAGGCATATTGGCCTGAACTGCCCTATATCTACCGCATCTTTCTCTTTGGGTATAAACACTCCTCCTGCTCGCCGCCATTCCTTTGGAATAATACCTTTTTTCCATACGACCACCATCTGCTTCCACAAAAACTTTAAGACGTCTGGGGCACCTTTGTACACCCGGTAAGGAACCCCATTGGGTCCTGGAGCAGATGCTGCCCTTGCACGCCGTACCACCTCTTGTACTTCTTTCAACCTTGGAGGACACACATCCATTTGTACCACAATCTCCCCTAGTGGAGGAATGTCTGCAGGTACCTCAAAAACCCTCTCACTTTCACCATCGGTGTGCATTCCCCGCAGATAGCTCTCCAACTCCCTTCTTGGAACATCTAAACACCCAGACTTCTCTTGCTCAAGCAAGGACTTCACAAATTTAAATGGGTCCTTAAAGAATGCCACCCTAGCCTGTTCCTTCTTCTTTCTCCTCAATCTAAGCTTTTCCGCTCTCCTCAACACTACCAATCTACGTTTCAATTCTTCCTGCAAGATATTAATACCACTTCTACCTTCCTCATCTGCTCGTTTCCAAAGCTTTTTTAGATGTCTTCTTTCCTTTACCAACCTCTCAATTTCCATCTGCCTTCTTGACTTTAACCTACTCTGCTCACCTTTATGCTTCTTCTCAAACACCCCAAATCTCTTCTCCCCATAGTCATATATAATCTCACCCAACTGGTTTAACTTAGACTCAGCCGTACCCTTCAAACCATTTAAAATCCCTCTCAAATCATTGTTAACAGAGGTCCACTCCTTATAGTCAGTGGCACCTGGCCATCTCACCTTAAGTTTTCTACCCCTTTCCTTCCCTGCCCGTCTTGATATCATCTGCCCCGCATCCTCCCCATGATCGATGCTGCCTTGTGCATCCATGCTTGGCCTTGCCTCCTCTAAGACAGAGGTATTGATGTCCTGTGGTCTTTGGTGTGCAACCTGCCCCTGGACTTCACCCGACTTATTTGAACCGCTCCGTAGGTCGTAGCGATCAACGCAGGGCCCCTGCCCTCGTCCCCCCAAACACTTCTTCTTGCCTTGATGAATTCTTAGGCCTCTTACCGAAGTCACCTTCCTCCAACCACAAATGCACACCTGCAGCGCCAATCCACCCCTGCTTGGCGTGGTTGTGCTCGTGCTTTCCCCCCTACTCATAGTCAAATTCATGCCATAGTCAAGAACCGTTATATCCACCAATGAGTCATCTTTCACCCCTGCTCTCGCTGACTCTTGGGGTATTGATAATATTTGTGTGTCTATAGCTTGAACAGGGTGCACCTCCCACTACACAAGAGCATACGATGCTGCTGACACAGGTTGCTAGCCCATGTCAGCCCCTAATGGGGTCTATTCCCTCCTGCCAGCAGTCTCTCCTTGCAGTCACACGGTCTTTCCCGTGCCGCCAGCTGCCCTGTTCGCAGCAGTCACTAGTCACCTAGAACCAACATACAATAATACACAGGGAAAGATATTCAACCCCTCGTGCCAAAAACCAAGGGGGCTAGACAAACCAACCATGCCACAATATACCATCCCTCCCAAAACCAACCAATTCCCTTCACAAAAAATATCATGGGCAAACACCATCCTCCTTGCCGGGAGCCACCGCGTGCACTTCGTTGGGGTTGTCAAGTGGGCACCTTCCTTCATTGATGTTTCATTGAATTGAGCCCACTACACCTCCAGAAGGCTCAACAGCGAGATCTGGCGTCCCAGACCCACCCCCCTCCATGCCCACAGTGCCATCCCAGCGACCCCACCCACCAAAAAAAAAACCACCCCAACCACCAACAACCAACCAATACACCATACCAGCATATGGAGGTGACAACAAAACTCAAACCATTGATGTTCACCTAGGTGAGTACTCCCCACTCAAGTGTGCTTCCCCCAAACACCCTGGTGCCTTCTCATCCACAACCACTGACTAGATCTTTCTGCTACCTCTGACAAGCCTTTAATGGCTGCTCTTAACGACTGACCCCTAAAACCAAACTCCAACAGCAGCGACGTGGTTGATTTTGCAACAAACCCTCTAGTACCGATCTCCACTGGTCTAATAACGCACTGCCAGCCTCGCTCCCTCACCTCACCAGCCAACTCAGTGTACTTCAATTTCTTCCTCTCAAAGGCATCTTCCAATGAGTCTTCGAAAGGTATTGTTAATTCAATGAAGTACACTATCCGTGCGCCCTCGGAGTACAGCACAATATCGGGTCTCAACGCCGTGATCGCAATGCACTGCGGCATCTGCAGTTGTTTTCCCACGTAAAAAGAGGTTAAAATAAAATGTTCTTGTCATTTTCTCACTCTACAAACATAGTCCCTATTTATACTTTTCTTTGAATTTCTTCATTCTGGTATCATGTGTTCGTTGTGCCATTTATTGTATTTTAAAATGTTTATCTTGTGATTTAACTCTTAATGTAAATTCACTCTTTCTTGCCGATATAATTATTTCTTGCATTGATGAAGTTGGATGAGAAAAAACAAACAGAACAGAGTGTCCTTGTGTCCTCAGCCTCATCATACTGTCCACCGTGTGAAGGGTCTCCAAGTGACTCACTAACAGACATCCAGCTCTGCAAGGTGTAACTGAGTAAGAAACAGTGGAACAACAAACAGGACCCAAGTAAAACCATCTGGCAGCATTCAGCACTATCATACAGGTAAAACATTGTGGATCTCAGGGCTGAAAGTGTCTCATCCACTGTGATCTTGTCAGTAAATTGTGGTTCTTCTGTCCATTTAGGAAAATAAATATGTGTAATGAAATTTGTAAGAATGCAGAAATGAATCTGTATTTGTACACAAGCAGAATCTGGTCTTTTTTCTTGAAGAACTACATCCTTTGAATACACTCAGATCAGGCTTTACAACATTTACAGTTTACCTCATGTTTTATGGCATGGTCATACTATTTTATAGCATTTTGAAAAAGAAAGCAAACTTCTCAAAGTTGAGATCAACTGACATGAAAGGCTATGCATGATTTACATAGATTTTATGCTTATAAATAAAATTTAATTTTTGAAAAATTAATTAATGTAGAATATGTGGTTTCACAAGGCATCCCATAACTAATAAATTACCTGCAAAAAATTGCACAGCATACAGATGTGTGATTAATAGTAAAACATTTCTGCTTCTTTACTCCTACTGACTTTTTGTCACTGCGATTCTGACCTGATATTGTGAATTTTCTGGAACGGGGTTCATGTAGTTAATTCACTGTCTCTGCGTGATCAGAAGTGCTATTAGACCGGAAAGTTTTGTTTGATAATTTGTCCGACATAAATGACACAAGTGAGTTTACTCATATTACAGGTCCTCCTCCCCATAGTGAGTTCATGATCTCCAGTGAATGATCATTGCCTGGTGTTTCACTGTCGCTCTGAGACACATCCAGTTCTGCAGGTGACCTGGAATGACAGGATCAGGTAAGAACACCTGTGAGCACCGCAGAGCACCAGGCTGGTAGAGCACTGTGGAGTTCAGAGTAAAACATCTTTACCAGAGTAAAGAGTGCTTGCTCTAAAGCGATCAGGTCAGATAATTTGATCTGAGACCTCAGGCCCTCAGGCAACCAAGCAGTCAAGGCCATATCTTCTGTACGTACAGTGGGTGCCTGATTTACAAACTTTAACCCATACAGTTTTGTTGGAAGTATTGATTTTTTCATGACGAGAGCCTGATTACCAGTTTGATCTGCATGCCAAAGCTTCACGCAACACGATGACAGACAGCCACTGAAAGCAATAACCTTAAGAGTTTTATGTTGATAAGTCTTTTGAGGGCAAGGAACAAAGAAAAAGAGAATCCTAACACAACTGTCATGTAACATAATACTCTGTAGCACTGAAAAATACCACATTCCTACAGAAAACTAAAAAATACCACACTTTACGGAACTTCAAAAGGAATTCTTCTGTCCAGGGAATTCAGTTTGTATTTTTTTCATTTAGTTGATGCTTTTCTCCAAAGCAACTTATCGTGTTAAGGTACCTACGCTTATTTACCCTTTTACACAGCTGGAAGATTTTTGCTGATGCAATCTAGGTGAGTACCTTGCTGAATGGTACAACAGCTGAAAGTAGGATTCAAAGCTGCAACCTTTGGGTCTAAAGGCAGCAGCTCTAACCACTGCCCTTCTCTTGTACTTTATAGAATCGCATTGAGATTTCCGTTAATAAATTTAGCTGACAATTTTCTCCAAAGTGACTTCCAATAAACACAAGGCAGTAGTGGTATTTTACATTAGAAATGAATCTACAGTAGAGTTCCTTCAACAGTTATTGTCACAATAGATGCAGTTCAGCTCTCTGATAAAGTCGACACTTAATGACTACAGTAAGTTAAAAGAAACTAAGTCATAAGTTTTTAAGATTCACTGAATTATTAATCAACCAGGGAAGTGAAGTGAGCACAGATCTACCTTCTGCAAAAGGGCAAAGTCCACAGAAGTGAAAGTGTTCTGAGGATACCTTTTGACCAAGAAAACCTTTTGAAGGGTAAGATATTCTGTTTTAAAGTATTTAAAATATTTCCAGTTCTGTAATACTCATTGAAATTGCAGTTTCGGAGAAGAAAAAAAAAAAAAAACGTAAATAAATGTTAGAAATTACGACTATTTTTATCTGTATGACATTCCAGGGTGTGTCTAGAGTTAGAGTTGTCTGAGTGGACAAAGGTTTTTGTTTCTGGGGTCCATGATAAGAAAACAGATAAATATAAAGACAGTGTACATTAAACATATCTGGAAAAATGAATAAATTGGCCATCAGCTTAGACAGTAAGAAATAATAAATCTTATTACATAACAGCAAATGGAACTTCACATCATAACACAATTTTCACAATTCTAATTCAAGCTCCCTGATCTTCTCCTCTTCTTACTCCACAAGTCCTTTTTATCATATGAACTATATAGCTATGTCTGCTGTTTGTTTCTTCTTCTAAGAAACCCTCAACAGGTAGAGCCATCAGTCCAGGAGATGGGTCAGAATTCATCACGTGGTAAGGACACATTTCTAATGTACTTTTAGACAATGTAATTTCATTGTAGAAGAGAATTACATGAATCTTTGATTGAAATGCACTCAGCATTAGTTTTGACAAAATGGGACTTGATTCTTCAATTCTTGATAATGTGAGAGGAAATATCAGGAGTATCATGGAATAGTTTTTATACCATTATTCCTCTGAACTTTACACATCAGTTATATATAATTCAGTAAATATTACTTCCAACAATTTCATTTTAAATGCCATATTGTACGGATGTTAGTTGTTTCCCTGAACAGTCACTTGAATTAATTTCATTTTTGGAAAAAAATTACTGTGCTTGAAGGAATATTTTCATTTGTTTTTTTTTTTTGCTGGGCTTTATAGTTTCTAAGAGTGCTTATTCTATTTCAAAAATTATATTGGGAAGGTGATACCATAGCAGCTAAAGATGCTGCTTTTGGACCCAAAGGTTACACATTCAAATTACATATCCAGCTTCATTAAACTGTCAATTAAGGTACTTACCTTTGACTAGTCCAAAAAAAAAAATCTCAGCTCTACAGTTGAATATCATTAGCTTCACCTTGTTTGTCGCTTTGGGGAAAAGTGGCAAATAAATCAATCAGTATAATATTCTTCTACCGAGTTTTTTCTTTGTTTTTTCCTGCAAATTTTCCACAGGAAAAAAGTGCAAAAAATGTGAGTGAATGGTGTTACTTAGCACTACACAAATGTATTACACCTTGAAGATACCTGAAAACAAGACACACCGTCTTAAGTATCTTAGTAAATTAAAATGTGTTATTTATTTAAAGTTTGGTACATTTTATTCAAACTATTCTTTCTCAGATATATTATTATTATTATTATTATTATTATTTGAAAAACTTCAAGAGAAAGAGAAAACAAAGAAGAAAAAGCAACAAGAAGAACCTTGGAAAGAGAGAGATGAAAATAACAGACAAAGTGAAGGTAATGGAGTAATTTTTGTTTAGTTTTTTAAATGTTATGAGCAATTACACAAATAACACACATTTAAGTGGCTTCAGATTTAAGGACATACAACAGTGTCAAAGTTGGAAAATGAACATACTGAATGCCCCTCTGCACAATAGTATAAAGTCCCCCATTGAACCTCACACTGTCACCAAAAACAGGTCCATATAATTACAACAGGTAGGTACACATGACCTGTACATCCACACTAATTTTCCTTCTACTTTTATCACTCATTTTTGCGCTGTTAAGCATCCATTGTTTCTAACGCTGCTTATTTATTTAAGAAGTTTGGTACGTTTTATTCAAAGTATTCTTTCTCTGATTATTATTATTATTATTATTATTATTATTACTACCATTTGAAAAACTTAAAGAGAAAGAGAAAACAAAGGAGAAGCAACCAGAAGACCTTCAGAAAGAGACAGATGAAATGAAGAGACTAAGCGAAGGTAATGGAGCAATTTTTGTTTTGTTTCTTAAAAGTTATCAGCAGTTACACAAATAACACACATTTGAGCGGCTTCAGATTTAAGGACATACAACAGTGTCATTTGGGAAAGTGAACTTACTGAACGCCCCTCTGTTCAGCAGTGTAAAATCCCCTGTTCTATCTCACACTGTCACCAAAAACAGCTCCATATAATGATGACAGGTAGATACATATAAAATTTACACCCACGGTAATTATCCTTCTGCCTTTATCATCCATTTTTCCATTATTAAGATTCCACTGATCCCTTTGCAAGAAAATACTTTTTATATGAATTTTGAAATCTTGAAAATTTAGCAATTAAGTAAAGAATGTTTATAATGCATGTCGATTTCAGAAAACGTGTTGAATTTAAGATAAAGAACAACAGTACCTCTTGCATTTCAATCTATTGACATTTTCAATTAATTCGTGGTTCAGGGACCAACTAATCAATTATTGAGTTAGTTAGTTTGTTTCTTTATGTTTCTCTGCTGGTTATGGTTTATGGAAAAAAAAGGCAACTGCATTTCTATATCCAGATGTCACTTGGCAATGAAATGAATCCTTAACAGACAAGAAGTGTCAGCCTTTGCAGCACTTTTCTGGTGTTTGTTGGTATTGGTGATCAATAACAAGCTGACCAGCACTGCATGTTTACAGGATAAATCAGTCAACATTCTGCATTAAACAATAATTTGAGGTGAAGATAAAATTTTTTATTGCCATTTTTAATTTTTTAATAAAAAATAGAGACTTAAGGTACTTTTTTTTTTTTTTTTTAGAGCTATCCACATAGTTCCGTGCTTCATGCTTTATACTTCTATGTTTGGCTCAGAGGAGCTATTGTAAAGCAATCAGTTCTCATGCATAGTGTTAAAAAAAATTGCAGCATTTTCCATTCATTCATTACAGGTTTATGTGAGGTTCTTACAAAGCTTAGTTCCATGAATACATTGAGGGACATCTGTATTATTAAGCTTTCACTGATGATAATGCGATGCTTTATTTTACTAACAAAAAGAGTAATGAACAGAATTCTACCCCCAGTTTACAGTCTGAAGGCCCAGGTACACAGTAATTTGATTAAAGTCCTAAGAAAACAATTTGTGATTTGAGCGGTATAAATAATTCTTATGCCCTAGATTAATTTAACTAGTGCCCACTGGTTTCGTTCTCTGCACAGTGGATGTAACCCTGGATAAAGACACAGCTCACTGCAAACTGAAGATCTCAGATGATGCTAAAGAAGTCCAGTGGATAGAGGAAGGAGTACAGAATGAATCTAATGAGTTCAACAGGTTTGACACAGAGCCCTTTGTGCTGGGAACTGTGGTTCGCTCCTGGAGGAGCTACTGGGAGGTGCGTGTGGAGGAAAAGGAGGACTGGGTACTGGGTGTAGCCTTGGATTCAGTCGGTAGGAAGGGGCAGCTTGTAATGAGCCCCAGCAAAGGATTCTGGGTAATCAGGCTCTCAAATGGGAGAAGTCTGAAGGCCCTGAGTGAGGAGGTAGAAGTTCTTACTGACATCAAACTCCCAAGCAAAGTGGGAATCTATCTGGACTGTAAGGAGAAGCAGGTCTCCTTCTACAGTGTAGATGGAGAGAATCTTTCACATATTTACACTTTCACTGATGGGCCTGGTTATGAAAAAGCTCCTCGTCCCATTTTCTCTCCCTGGAATAATGATGCAAAGCCATTGAGGGTTTTATCTATCACTCTCTGAGAAATTAAATTTTAATTCCCAGTGAGACCATTACAAGCACCAGTAATACAACAGACAAGTTTGTCTGACAGGTTTTAACATACCTTTTTTTTTTTGTCTAATTAGATTAGTATTTTTTATTCAAATAATCATGAACAAAAGCCTGTCCTATGATAGGATACGTCTAGTACTCTGTTCTTCAACAAAAGGCTCCAGATCACTGTGGCCATCACCTGGACAAATGACTATAGCAAGTGAATATGTAAAAACTCTTTGTCACAATTCATTTTATGCAGCTGATTCTAATGCAAAACACATTGATACTATGTAATAGTTGTGATACATTACCTTTGACTGGAAAATAATAATTTTCTTTTTTGAATATTTATATGCAGCTGCAATAAAAGTTTGTAAATTTTGTGAGAACTAGTGCAGTTGTTTGTGTGTTATTAATTTAACAATATTGTCTTTTATTATGATTTTTTCAAGGGAGAAATAAACTCTAGGGGTTCAAGTGCCAGTGGTTGCCCCCCTCCCCCCCGACATTCTCGGTTAAAAAGACTGAAGTCAATTTACAACTAATAGTAACATTTTACATAAGTGTGAACTTGATGCCCCAGTTCACATAGGAATGTCTCATCCATCACAGCAGATGGTCATCAGCTTCAGTTAGCATGGGATGCTGGTTTAAGGACCGGCGTCTAATTGTAGAGAAAAAGGAAAGAAATGTTTAGAAAATTATGATTTAATGAGGTTAGAGAGGTTAATACAGATACAAAAAACCATAGCCGAGAAGAATTTCACTGGTTATTGATATGGCAGAGTGAACATGTAGGTCTTTATCCTGGATTTAAAGCCTGAGACAGATGGGATAGTAACTGGTAAACACTTCCAGAGCTTAGATGCTCTATAGCTAAAGGTACACCCTTCTACTGAGATCTTATTGATCAGAGGTACTCTAAGGTAGCCTGGATCCACTGAATGAAGACACCGTCTTGGAATATGAGTCAATGAGCTCGCAAAGGTACGTCCGACCATTTACTGCCTTACAGGTCTGAAGTAGGATTTTATAATCAGCTCTAAGTGTAACCGGAAGCCAGTGCAGTGATTTCAGGACTGGTGTTATATTGTAGTACTTCCTGGTTCTGGCATTACAATAGTCCAGCCTACTTGAAACAAAAGCATGAACCAATTTTTCAGAATCTGGTATTGTACTCTGAGATGCACGTCACTTTGGAGAAAAGCATCTGCTGAGAGAATAAGTAAATGTTCCTTCTACAGTTACAGTAACAATAGTCCCTATTCAGCTCTGTGATAAAGTGGACACTTTATGACTACAATAAAACACATGGAAACCAACTTAGCATATGTTTTTGAGATTCACTGGGTTATTAATCAACCAGGGGAGTGAAGTTAGAAAAGCTCAACCTTCTGCAAGTGGGCAGAGGCCACAAAAGTGAAAGTGTTCTGAAGATACCTTTTGACCGAAACCATCTTCTGAAAGGTAAGATAAGCTGTTTTCAAATATTTCAAGTTCAATAATAATAATTGAAATCGGAGTTTCAGCTCAATTAAAAACAGTTTAAATCAATAACTGTAATAAATAATGGCAATTTTTAATCTTTCTGACGTTCTTGACCATATGTAGAGTTAGGAATGAAAAGACGTAGAGTGGGTGGACTTAACTCTTTTTTTTTTTTTGGAAGAGATCTATGATAACAAAACAAACAAAAGACACACACGCACAGACCGAAACCACTCGCCCAAAGTGGGGTCGCGGTGAACCGGAGCTTAACCCGGCAACACAGGGCGTAAGACTGGAGGGGGAGGGGACACACCCAGGATGGGACGCCAGTCCATCACAAGGCACCCCAAGCGGGACTCAAACTCCAAACCCGCTGTGCCACTGCGCCCCCAAAACAGAAGACAGATTGTCAATAAGAGTAAAAGGAAGGAACAGGTCATCAGCTTACTTATTAAAAAATAATAAACCTCACTAAATTACAGAAAACAGAACTCCACAATACAATTTTCTCAATTCTGATACAAGCAGCTACCAGATATTCACCTCTTCTCACTACACAAGTCCCTTTCAAAGGTAATACCATATGAACTATAGAGCCACATCTGCTGCTTGTTTCTTCTCATCAAAACCTCAACACGTACAGCCATCATCAGCCCAGGAGATGAGTCTCATTTAACCTACAGCTACAATCTAGATATAGATGCAAAATGGCATCTGGTAAAAAACACTTTTCTGTTGCCAAATGTACTTTTAGAGTTTAACTTCAGAGTGAAACAGGATTACATCAGTTTTTGCTTATAGTGCTTCCAAAATTAGGTTTGAGATGATGAGACACTAAAACATTCTTGATAGTATGAGAGGGAGATCGTGACTTTTTTTTATTTCCATTAGACAGATGCATGATGGGTAACCCAGCACAAGGATGTCTGTTCGTGATCTGCCTCTTCCTCTCTGAAACCATGGCAACAAGTATGTTTTTGGAAACCAGTTTTTAATTGCTCATGACTTAACAACTATGATTTGCTTGGCAGAAAATTTGAATATTTACTTTTAATTCAGTGGTACATGGTCATAATTCAGTGTTTTTTTTTTTTTCTTTTTAATAAGTAGAAAAGAAGTGTTAAGACAGGCAGTAACTTGAGACACAAGAGTTTTAAGGTGGGCAGAGGGAAAAAAAATGCTGTATTAAAGCGCTTTGTATCACTGCGTGAGAAGAGCGCTCTATAAAAATAAAATAAATTGAACTGATTTTAAGTGAGTATAAAATCAGATAGCAACTCAGGGAAAAAATAAATAAATAAAGTTGGCACAGCAAAAAAAAAAGGGTAATATAAACTTTTCTCCCCATGTATCCAGAACAAAACGTTGGATTTAAAGTCCTTGTCCCTTTGGCACCAGTGGTTAGTATAGTTGGCCATGATATCATCCTTCTGTGTCATCTCTCTCCGGAGATGAGCGCTGCTTCCAAGGAGATCCGGTGGTTTAAGGAGAGTTTCACCAACCTGGTCTTCCTGTGGGACAGTGGGAAGGTAACGGAGGGAAAGGCCTACGAGGGCAGGGTTACCCTGTTTCCCCAGGAGCTGGAGAGAGGAAACGTGTCCCTCCTGCTGAGAGACGTCAGGATTTCCGATGAAGGACAGTACAGCTGTCACGTCAGTGATGCATCGTGGTATGAGGAACCATCAATGAACCTTCTGGTTATGAGTGAGTCTTAGCTCAATGGAAATAGCACCTTCATTTAACAACTTCTAACTATATACACACAAAACATGAAGTGTCCACCCATGAGCATGAGCATAAGTTCATCAAAACCTTTGCTGAAGAGTTCAGCTCATTTCACACCCACCCAAAAATGAAAGTACCCATTAATAGAATTCTTAGCAGAAGCTGAATAGATTGTAACATGACTGAGAAAAAAAATGCATCATCATGACATTTTACTTACACAGGGAACTAATTTAATTATTTCCTTCTTAAAACTTTCATTTTTGTTCTATATGCACATGATATGAACTGATACTAACATCATATGTTTAATGTAAAAGAAAGGTTTCTTAGTAATTACCTATTTAAGATGATACTTCTACATTCATAGCTTTGAAAAAACCTGCAATTTCAAACTGAATTGTTTTGCTTGCCAATTTATGACTGATATGGCTCAGCAAGAAAACAAGTGTTCTTGTAGGATCTGAGCTTGATTATACATTGCTGCTTGGAAGTATGCGAACCACTTGTGTCCCTTGGTTTGACCACAAAACGGTTATTGAATGAGATGCAGTGTTCATGTGACATAATAGGTGTGTAATGACCAATTCCATATGTTGCTTTAGAGGAAATCATGTGTGTAGTAGAAACACACAAGTACACACACACCATCTGAAACTGCTTGCCCCATGCAGGGTCATGGGGAGCCAGAGCCTATCCCAACAGCATAGGGCATAAGGCTGAAGGGGGAGGGGACACACCCAGGACAGGATGCCAGTCCATTGCAAGGCACTCCGAGCAGGACTCAAACCCTAGACTCACTACATAGCAGAACCCGGTCAAACCCACTGCACCACTGCACCACCTAACACGCAAGTAGTGCAGGTATAAAAATACGTGAAACCGAAGCTGTTACTGATTAAATCAAGTAGGTAAGTAGGATCAGGGGTGTAAATCAATCATTTATTTAATTAATTTCACTTCATTTAATTCATTGAAGTTTATATTAAGGTTTAACATTCAAATTTTACGTTTATTTTAATATTTTATGTAAGGATAATGATCATCCCTTTAGGGTGCACATACTTTCAAGCAGCACTGTAGGTTCACAGGGTACTTAGATTCACCAACACATCTGTCCTCACCACCCTGGACACTGGTGACTACTGAGAAAATAAACCTTAGTGATGAAAGAGGTGGGGAGTGTATCAGAGGATGGATGTGAGAGCTGTTCACACTGAATTACCCGATGTTTCTCCAGGTCGGGGCACAGCTCCTGACGTCACGGTTGTCGAGTCAAGCGGTGACTCAGCGGTTCTGGGCTGCAGCTCACAGGGGTGGCACCCTGAGCCCAAGATGTCCTGGAGAGATGAAGGTGGGCAGAACCTTAGCAGTGAGACAGAGAAGCCCAAGCAGATGGCAGGTGGGACCTATACAGTCATCAGTCACCTGACCCTGAAGGCCACCAGCCAGTTTCGTGTGGAGTGTGTCTTGACAGAGCCCGCACAGGGAGTGCAACTTTCCACCCTGGTTCAGTTCAAGGGTAAGTTTATTTCTAAGCCCATAAATACTGGAAGTTTCTATTTTTTCTTTTTTGTTGAAGTCATAGCATGCTTAGTACAGTACATGAGACCAAGATGGGTTGTGTGCACTGCTATTTAGATCTGGACACATGTATTGTGTAAAGTATATTTTCTTTCGGCAGAATTTTAGAAACTCCAGAATGACTCCTGCCAAAAATGAATTTCAGAGACTAAAATAAATGTGTTTCATTAATTAATTTTTAATGTAAATTTCTTCACTGCTCGGGCTGTAAATATCTGCACCTGGGAAAACTGTAATAACTATGATGTGTCTGCTTCACAGAAGAGTCCTTAGGGAGCACCCAGCAAGCCACAGTGTACCTCTCCGTGGCCCTGACCCTTTTTGCTGTGGCCTTTGTATCTGGAGCTCTTTACGTCTATAAAAAGAGAAGAGGTGCTTGTTTCATTCTGCATCTCGCAATTCAGCTTTACTTGTCTTTCTCTTTAACCCAATTTTCAGTTTCACAAATTAAAGAAACACTATTAATACTGTAAATGTTTGCAGTATTGCTCCAGGTGAAATTTTCTTTTTGCCATTTTCAGGGTATTTAGTGAGACTGAATAAGACTGGTAAGTGTAAAACATCTAATAGTTTTCCATAATTTTCAGTAAAAGACACTAATAACAGTTATGTGATTCATGGCAAAATTTACAATAAAGACACATTGGAAACCATCTGCATTTATTCTTTTACAGGTTTACTGGAACAAGACCTACAGGCCCTTGAGCGTGGTACAGTTTTATATGGCTTCACACTTTTGATGATGCATTTTTGTTTTGAAAAATGTCTCTGGAGTCATACAAACTGTGTGCAGTAACAAAACCGTCATTTTCACCTTTTTTTGTGCAGTTTGTGAAGCCCGACAGAAGGAGCTGGGTATGTGTGACAATATATAAACGTGCTGAAATTTTCTACAGCACAATTTTTACTGTAATGACTGTAATGACTTTTCTCCAAAGTGGCTTTGCAGATTGTAAGTCAGCTAAATTAATAAATGTAAATGTGAACATACTGATGGTTCTGTACAGTGTGACCCTTTAACTGTGTGCTTGTAAACCACAGATACTGTGAAAACCATCCCAGATTCAGGTAGGTGCTACTTCTGTGTCCAAATGCTATGACTAGAAGTTAGAAGTTAGCCCTGTCACAGATTATTGTTTGATTATTTATTGTATATTTTGTGACCGGTGCAATAGCAAAATTAAAGTATGACCAGCATGTCATGCTGAATATGATCAAAACAAGGAAAATATATTTTTACATTCTAAACCCATATACTTGATTGAAGTTGATAGGTAAAACTAAGGACACTATGATTTTCATTTACCACATGTGGAACAGAGAACATGGTACATTTCTTAAAGACTGACATCGATTATTTTTTTTTTTCATAGTGTGGAACCTCATAAATGAGCATGAAGGTAAGTGAACAAAGGGTGAATTGCCGTTACTCAGTGTACGTATGTATGTCATTAGAGCTTCTGATATTTTAAAATATATCCATTAACCATTTGTGATCTCAGCAGATATGTCACGGTAAAATGGAGCAAAAGGTTGTTGGTTTTAATTAAGAAACAGGATATCCTGGTCATTACAAAGTAAGACTGGTTTTATTTTATTCTAGCTGAGCAGAGATTTTAGTTGACTTGAACTTTGAATTGACAAATTACCAGTCAAATTCAGTGATTCTTACCTTTGAATTCAACCTTCTTTTAACTCTTGAAATTAATACCCTATAAGGACTCCAATTTCCCACACATATTCTAATCCCAGGGTGACAGTTTCTGCTACGTTCAACTACTTTGGCACCTATGAACCTGTTCAAATGGTTTTAAACTGTAATATTGCAGGTGCCCCATGAATTGAATACATGTGCTAAGCCCATAAACACAGGAACTTTCTGGTTCCCACACTCAGTGTTGTTCTCTCTTTTTCTCTCTCTCTCTCTCTCTCTCTCTCTCTCTCTCACACACACACACAGCTAATGTGACCCTGGACCACAACACTGCCCATAAGTACCTCTTCGTATCTGAGGATGGGAAAAAAGTCAGATGGCAGGAGAGTAAGAACGTGCCAGACAATAAGAAGAGATTCCAAGGCCCCCGTGCTCCCTGTGTCATGGCCAACACTGGCTTTCACTGTGGGAAACACTACTGGGAGGTGACCGTGGGTGAGAAGACCCACTGGTATGTAGGTGTAGCTAATGAGAAAGTCAAAAGGGATGGAAATCTTCCCTTTACACCCAAAAACGGATTTTGGGTATTGAGAGTGAATGACGGCAACCTGTCTGCCTCCACAGACAATCAGCATCCCTACTCCCTCCCCAAGGAACTGATACCACACACTATAGGTGTGTTTGTTGACTGCAATGTACAGCAAGTCTCTTTTTACAATGTAGAGCAACGGTGCCATATCTTCACTTTCACGGTCTCCACCACAGAGGAGCTCTATCCATTCCTCAGCTTTCCTTCTCAGTGTAAACTCGAGATGTCCATCTCAACAGTGAAAAGAAGCTCTGCAGATAGAGGGGCCCCGAGCGGTTTGATAAAGAGTGACCAGCAGCAGGTGACCAGTGACCCAAACAAGCATCACATAAGGGATCAGAAGGCAGATTGTAGCGAGGAGGTTAAGGCACTGCTGGAAGAAGCAGACAGGTCATTCCTAGAAACTCAGGAGGAAACAGCCTATAACAGTGGTGGTCAACACCCTAAGGGGAAAGAGAAGAACAAGGGTGGAAAATTTAAAGCTCAAATATTGAAATTTAAATCCAAAAAACAATTTACAGAGGACCAAACTGAAAATTGTGCTGAACGGTCCAAGGAGCTGGTCGATGAGATAGGTGAGACTATGACAGGAAGTCAACGGAAAACAGGCGACGGAGGACATTTTTCTTTACAGGAGGCAGTGAAGAACAAGGGTGACAAACTCAAAGTTCTGAAGAGGAAATTCAAAGTCAGTGAGAAACATACAGAGGTTCAAAATGAAGATCATGAGGAGAAATCTGTGGGGTTAAAAGTGGGGGAAGATGAAGCCTTTGTAGAAATTCAGGAAAATAAAGAGTGTGATGAAGCAGAGCTGCACGTTGATGAAAAACAGAAGGAAAAAGGAATCAAAATAAAAGAGAACATTTTGAAATTGATAAACAAGAAAGGGGCCCTGGGGCAGCAGGAGATCCCGATGGAGTCCTCTTCTCCTGTCGACAAGAAGGATACAAGTGTCCCCAATGCCGCTGTGTTGGGTGAAAGGCTCCTACCTGAACAGTCTGACACACAGAGAAACAAGAAGTCTTGAGAAAGGCCCAGACAAGGTCCTCGAGCACAGAGGATGGACCCAGATGCCAAAAAGTGGAGACCATGTCCAGAAAACTGGTCAAAGTATAATGTTTACTATTGCAATCTGAGTGAAATCACAGCCACTGTAATAATCGTGTGTAATGCCTTTGATATATTTTGCTTTGTTTTGCTTTGTTACTAAAAATACAACAGATGCAGTTATGCATGACTAAGACTTAAATTAAACCTTTTTCATTGTAGTGTACATGTAAATGTTCATCCCAAATTCTCTTTTTAGTGTCTGTGTCTCAGCCTGTGTGGAGTTTGCATGTTCTCCCTGTATCTGTGTGGGTTTCCACCCCCAGTCCAAAGACATGCTGTTCAGGTTCACCCATAGTGTGTGAGTGAAGAAGAGAGTGCAATTTGCTTATCTTAAAAACACACAGGCAATTGTACTCCTTGTTGCAAACTTCACAAACTTTTATTGCAAATGTATGCATTTAAAAAAAAAAGCAACATAAACATTTTTTTAAGTCAAAAATCATTTAATACAACTTTCATGTAGTATCAGTGTGTTTTGCACTGAAATAAGCTCCATAAAGTGAATTGTCCTAAACAGTTTTTAATTATTCATTTCCTATAATTAATCATTTATCTGAGTCAAAGTTGCAGTGGTCTAGAGCCTTTTGTAGAAGTACAGAGCACAACATCTGTTCCCATCACAGGGCAGGAATTTGTTCATGATTATTTCAATATAAAATACACTATCAAATTAGACAAAAAAAAAAAATTCAACATGTTTATATACTGTCACACATACCCAGCTCCATTAGAGATTTATGTCAAATCCAGTGAAACACATTTGCCTATTACTGTTGCTCATAATTATAATTTAATTTCTCAGGGAGCAAGAAACAAAATGTGGGGGTGTGTTGGCGCAGCAGGTTTGACGAGGTCTGCTTTCCGGTGGGTCTGGGGTTCAAGTCCCGCTTGGGGTGCCTTGTGACTGACTAGCATCCTGCCCTGGATGTGTCCCCTCCCCCTTCAGCATTATGCCCTGTGCAGCCGGGCTAGGCTCCGTCTCCCTGCCAGCCTTCTTGGGACAAGCAGTTTCACACGATGTGTGTGTGAGAGATAAAACCCTCAGTGGCTTTTCATCATTATTCCAGGGAGAGAAAATGGGACGAGGAGCTTTTTCATAAAGAGGCCCATCAGTGAAAGTGTAAATATGCGAAAGATTCTCTCCATCTGCACTGTAGAAGGAGACCTGCTTCTCCTTACAGTCCAGATAGATTCCCACTTTGCTTGGGGGTTTGATGTCAGTGAGAACTTCCACCTTCTCACCCAGGGCCTTCAGACTTCTCCCATTTGAGAGCCTGATTACCCAGAATCCTTTGCTGGGGCTCATTGCAAGCTGCCCCTTCCTACCGACTGAATCCAAGGCTACACCCAGTACCCAGTCCTCCTTTTCCTCCACACACACCTCCCAGTAGCTCCTCCAGGAGCGAACCATTGTTCCCAGTACGAAGGGCTCTCTTTCAAACCTGTTGCCCTCCTTAGATTCATTCTGTACTCCTTCCTCTATCCACTGGACTTCTTTACCATCATCTGAGATCTTCAGTTTGCAGTGAGCTGTGTCTTTATCCAGGGTTACATCCACTGTGCAGAGAACAAAACCAGTGGGCACAAGTTAAATTAATCTAGAGCATAATAGTTATTTATACAGTTCTCTTAGGACTTTAATCAAATTACTGTGTACCTGGGTCTTCATATTATAAACTGCTGCTAGAATTCTGTTCATAACTTAATTCGTTACTAAAAGAAAACACACACAGGCTGAAACCATTTATCTCAAGCAGATTTGCAGCACACTGAAGCACAACCCAGCAACACAGGGTATAAATCCAGAGAAGGAGGGGACACAACCAGGGCAGGACACCAGTGCATTGCAATGCACCCTAAGCAGGGCTCAAACCCCACATCCATCAGAGAGGAGGCCCCAGCCAAACTTGCTGTGCCACTGCACCCTCTCCTTATTGTAGATAATAAAAGCTCAATAATACAGATGTATTCACAAAACTGAGTTTTGTTAAACCTTGGATGAAGCTGTAATAAATGAAAAAATAAATACTGCATTTTTTTTTTTTTTTTTTTGAGCACCATGTTTGTGACCTGCTTGTTTCATAATAGTTCCGCTGAGCTTATCATGGAAGTATTGGGCATGAAGCATGGAACTCTGTAGATATCTATAAAAAAGTAACGTAAGGGAGGTGAGATGATGTAGTGGGTTTGCCCTGTGCCTGCTCTCTGGTGGCTCTGGGGTTTAGGTCTTGCTTAGGGTGCCTTGTGACAGACTGGCATCCTGTCCTGGGTGTGTCCCCTTCCCCTTATGCCCTGTGTTGCTGGGTTAGACTCCTGTTCACTGCGACCCTGCTTGGGAAAAGCAGTTTCAACCTGTATGTAAGGCAGTATTTCTTGATAACATTGAGGTGCATTCAAATTATTGTAAAATTTAAATAACAATAAAAAATTATATCCACCACAAATCACACATCTGCCTCCTGAGTGTCATTCCCTGGGTCAATTCCCCCTAGCCCCATCTCAGTGCACATGGCAAAAGCTTCACTTCCCTCAACCATCAATGCGGATGCTCATACGATCTCCATACTGACGTTCTGCCTGACAAGAAATATGGCAAATTCCTAAATGTTTAAGACTTCAGAATTAGAATAAAAATTACTTTCTTGCAGATGGACCCATGGATGCTCACTAGTGCAAAAATGAGTGATAAAAGTAGAAGGATAGTTACTGTGGATGTACAGGTTATGTGTACCAACCTGATGTCATCATATGGAGCTGTTTCTGCTGACAGTGTTCAACTGCTGAAGTATAATGGAGACTTTACACTACTGAGCAGAGGGGCGTTAAGTATTTTCATTTTCCCAAATAACACTGCTGAATGTCCTTAAATGCCACCTAAGTGAATGCTCTTTGTATAATTGCTCATAATTAAAAAAAAAAAAAAAGCACAAAAATTACTCCATTACCTTCACTTTCTTTCTTTATTTCATCTTTTTCTTTCTGAAGTTCTTCTTGTTGACTCTTTATTTCATCTCTCTCTTTGGAAAATATTTAAAAATAAATTTTCAAAAGAACAAATTCAAAAGAGTATCACTTAATAAATAAGCAGTATTATAAACAGTATACTTGTTAACCCCAAAATGTGTTGAAGGATGTGCAATACTTTTTGTACCATATAATTTGGGAACTGAAATGTTGAGTTCTATGAAAAATCTCTCAGGATACAGTAGACAGATGTAGGTAGTAGTTAGTCAATTTATTGAATTTACCTGAATTAGCTTTTGTTTGTCATCTGTATGAAGAAGAGGGGCTGAAGAGATTCCCATATTTAATTTTGCTCATAAGAATGACCATAATAAAAAATACTGAAATCAAGAATGCTGTTGTATTGTTTTCTTTTACTATGTGAGAAACATGCAAACTCAGATATTAATAAACTATGTTAAAGTGCATAGATATATCACTCAAAAAAATGTTCTAATTTTAAGGATTTTTTCTGTCTACACTTTTTGCACAAAAGAAAAAAAAAACTACTTTTGCTGTTTATATATTGTTTACTTACTGGATGAGCTCTCTGATGATTTTGTGGAATCTGCAACTGGGCCATAAAAGGTCATATTCATATACATATTATAATGTTCAGGAATCTACACCATATATATTTTAAGGAGCACTCATACCAATCATGAAAATAGCAGAGAAACAATATGATTTCCATTGCTTTTGAATTGAGTTTATGCGCATATTTCTTTGTTCTTGTGTGTTTAGTTAATATCAATATGAGGTTAAATCCTGTTCATTTACATTTACTGATGACTAGACATGTACACTGCAGTTCGAACCGCTTTGGCTGTGAACTCAAGATAGTTGTATCATTAGCTGATCCAACATTAAATCTCTTAGAATTTTCACCTTATCGGCATGTGCATCTTCAACCATACGGCTAAAGAGTACAAATAAATTGTCTTTCAGCTGTTTCAGTGCTTAAACATGGAAAACAAAATCTTTTTATTTGAAATTGTATTCAATTATGATTATTGATTAAGACCATTTTAGTTTAATATTTCATTAAAGCATCTGTAATTTCATAACAGATATTCTGGTATTGGGGGCGCGAGGGCACGGGGGCGCAATGGGTTTGGCCCGGTCCTGCTTTCTGGCGGGTCTGAGATTCGAGTCCTACTTGGGAAGCCTTGCGACAGAATGGCATCCCGCTCTGGGTGTGTCCCTTCCCTTTTTAAAGAGCATGTGAATAATCAAGTCATTTACCATGCGATCCTTTCCAGCAGAAGTGAAACAATACCCCTGATATGACTGCACCAACAGCTCCACTGACAGTTACTGATAGGACAATCACCCAAATGGGACAGGAACACCCTGCTGGGGATAAAGGACTAGTATGAAAATGGTAACAAGTGTTGTCTTCAGCCTGGTTAGATAATAATGAGATTATCTTAATCCTTTAATTCTTTTGGTAAATTTGCAAATGGTATCAAGAATTGTTAGTACATCAGGCTGTTAAAAATATACATTTATTAATTTAGCAGACATTTTTCTCCAAACCGAAGAACATCTCAGAACAATACAAATAGTGCAATAGATTTTATGTAAAAGTGCATTAAATACAGTTTTCAATCATTGTTTAAGTTCATACTCACTGTCAGTATCAGAAAATAATCCTTACTCTGAGATTGTCTAAGGATGAGTCTAGTATCTTAAAACACGTCACAGTTTCAAACGGTGCAAAAAAATGACTGAACACACTTGTATAGCCTTGAAAAGGATTTAAAGAGAACAAACTGTAACCCATCCAGTGGTCAGTTGCCTCATGTTTTCCTGTACCTTCTGAAGGTGCAGTAGGAGTTGGAGGTTCTTCAGCAGCAGCTTTCAAAACTGTAGGGAGCTGTGCCCCCATGTCTCCCACACGACTGAGAAGAAGTTCAGAACGTTCCCTCTCCCAAATGACACTATTGTATGCCCTTAAATTTGAAGCTGCTTAAATGGATGGTTTTTGTATAATTTCTCATAACTTTTCAGAACCATAACAAAAAATCAGAAATGAATAAACAAACAAACAAACAAATAAATTCTATTACCTTCGCTTTGCTTCTTTATTTCATCTCTTTCTTTCGGAAGTTCTTCTTGTTGCCTCTTCATTTCATCTCTCTCTTTATAAAATATTTGAAGTAATAATAGCAATAATTAGGGGGGGGGGAGGGTGTGGTGGCGCAGCGGGTTTGGCCTGGGCCTACTCTCTGGTGGGTCTGGGGTTCAAGCCCTGCTTAGGGTGTCCTGCAACAGACTGGCGCCCCATTGTCTGTGTCCCCCAGCCCCATGCTCCACGCCACAGGGCTGTGCTCCAGCTTGCTGCAACCCCGCTCAGGACAGGTGGCTTCAGTCAATGTGTAGGTATGTATTATTAATAATAATAATCTCAAAATAAATTTTCAAATTTTTAGTTCTTCAACAAGTTCTATAAATGAAAAGTTTCAATGGTGTTTTATTATTCTGAGGAGCTTAAAGAACAACATGCCATCAGGTTTCCTCATTGACTGTCACCCAGCAGCTGATTCTGTATTATTTAACATCCTGTCTATGACGGATTCCCTCGACAGCACATGATTTTACATCATGGGACTTTCTAACATGATTTTCTGTTTGGAAACTTTATTTCATGTTTCAAGAACACTTTGATTCAGTATTTGTCTTACAGTTGTTTATGAAGCTGTACAAAACTGTGTTACTCTATTAAACAAGTCACTTACTGTTACAGGTTTACTAGTTTGTCGCCTTTCTCTGTCATGCATGAAACCTGGCAGCTCTTGTTTCTTCTGGTAAGGATTTTTGTAGATCACATTACATTATTTCCAGAAATTGTTAGACTTCGGATTTAAATTATAATATAACCCTGTTTGCAACTTGTGTGTTCAGTGGAGGGAGGGGATTGTTTTTACCTGTACTGGTTAACGGAGACACCAAAAGCAAGACTATGAAAATGGTTTTCATGATGTCCCTAAAATAAGAAAAATAATCTATATTTTTGGATGTATTTGATGTATGATTTAAATGTATATAATTTATAGAAACATTGATTTCACATCCACTGTCAATATCAGAAGTAACTCCACACCCTGAAATTACCAATTAAATGTCATGTCTCCTGCCGGTTCTCTGAAACACAAGCGCGGAGGTTGATAGGGACCAGTAAAGGAACAGAGGGATCGGTGACGGGACTTGGCAGAACTCATCAGGAATGAATCGGGAGATATGTGCGAGTTCGAAGTCCGAGGGGTTTCTTTGAGTTTAAGGCGTGATCCGAAATGTCGTGGTTTGAAGAACAATCGTTGAGATCCAAAAGGCAAAGAAGAAGGATGAAACGGACAGCAAAGACAGCTGAGGTTTCGCAAAGAGATTTCATAACTATTGCAGGAAGGTCACTCTTTTAAAGTATTTTTAATGAGGTGCAGGGCATGTATTTGGGATTAACTTCAATCAATGACCGTTCCCTGTGGCATTTCCCGAAGGTGTGACAACCTATGACCACTACACTTCAAACTACCCCTTTAGTAATTGTTTTGTTTAATGTGTTTAATGCTGACTGCACTAGAACCATCATGCCTGATGGAATATTTCCTACAAAAAAAATAATAATAACATAAATACTACGGCTCATGTTTTCAGTCCCATATGATTTTAAACTCAAACTTAAATCCGTCAAAGTTTACACACGCAACTAGTAAACACATAAAGAGCTTTAACTTAGAAAAAAAAAGAAAAAATCCTCTTACCTGTTTAATGTGGTAAATTTTCAAGGCTGAGATTTGAGAAACACTTTCATTTTCTCACAGCTTAACGGCCAGTGAAGGAACAACCAGTTAAGGTTAAATATTAACCTATAATCTCAGGAAGATACAGGATATGTTTTGCCTCTGGAACATTGCCTCAACTGATCACCACGTGCAACTCAACCACTCCAAGAGTAAAATCCTTCACTTCCCACCAGGTCCCTTCTCACCATTTACTTGTTGTTGCTTGGGTACTAGGTTTTTACCAGCAGCCTTCTTTACCAAGTGACAGTGTGATATAGACGGTGTGATGTACCTCCCACTTCCTGATGATGGTAGTGCTCACTGCAACATCCAAGGATTTAGAGTTTTTTTTTTTTTAACCCTCCCCATGAATTATGCATCTGGATCTGTTTATCTCTTACTTCTGTAACATTGACTTTAGTCTTAATTTTCACAGTGTGTTCACTCCTTGGCTAATGACCATCCACATAGAATGATTTTTATATGCAAAAAGCAGTTACTTTAATTGTCAAAACACAACCGCTGTAATAACCTTCTTGAATTCCTTTTCTAAAACTTTTTTTTTCTTCATATAAAAATACAATACATGTTGTAGTTCATGGTTTAGATCTAAATTAAACATCTTTCTCATAATACACATTGTCTGAAACTGCTTGTCCCGAGTGGGGTTGCAGCAAGCCAGAGCCTAACCCGGCAACATAGGGTGCAAGGCTGGAGGGGAAGGGGACACATCCCAGATGGGACGCCAGTCCATCACAAGGCACCTCAAGCAGGACTCAAACCCCAGGCCCACTGGAGAGCAGGCCAGAGCCAAACCTGCTGCACCAGCATGCCCCTGTACATTTAAAGTTTCTTCCAAAATTCCCTTGTTTTTTAGTTCTTTTATATCTGAAATGTAATTATTTTACAGTTTAAAGCCATTTTAATTAATTTATCCAAAAAAAAAAACAGTTTTAGCATTAAATGTTTGTCTTCTTCTAAATCCTTTCTCTTTGTCTCCTAACCATTCCTTATCCATTAATAATGTCATACACTTACTAATAATGTTTAACATCATGGCAGCATTATAGTGAGACACATACATCTTATAAGGATATATTGATAAAATTTCATTTTAAATTAAATTGATTTGATTTGAGACAACCATCTCCCCCACATCAATGATACTCACTGTATTCCACGGCCTGTTCCCCTTCATCCTTGTGTCTTATTCTTTGTTCCCTTGCTCTGGACCATTCACCTTGCCTCCTGGTTTCGCTCTCACCCTGACCACCAATCAACCAACTCTTCGCCCGTCCATGACAACGAGAGCATGCGTGATCCCATGGTTCTAAATAGACTATCCTGCAGTTGGGTCCAGCCTCCCCCCAAGTCCACCGTTCCACATGACAACGGGCATAAAAGAATTAAACAATATAATTCCCTAGTAAATGTCATACATATTAAATACCGGAAAAAGATATAAGTTAAGTCAATGAAACACATTTTTACATTTCTATGAATCATAAATTTAATAAAAAAAAATAGACTACCGCATACGGAGTTGTACTGTGCTTGCTTACCTTATATCTAGTAGTATGCTGGCACACAAGAGGGTGCTGTTGTTGCATATTAATGTTTCTTCGTTATTATTGTTGTGCTATTCCTTTCACATGCTCCGTTCTACGTGCAGCATCCTTCGCTTTCGTATTCACAGTTGATGCGGCTAAACCTGGTTCCCATGCTGTAGATGATAACCTTTGTCCGCCTTTATACTTCCTTATTTTGTTTAATTTCATCTCCAAATCGATTGCTTTACGCTTGTGAGATAGTTCTAGTTTTTCTTCATTTGCACTTTTACTACCAGACATTGTGAATAATGAAATTGGTAAAAAATATGCAAAAAAAGGCACAACATTAAGGGGAGGAGATGTGTTCAGGGCCCAAAACATGTGAGAACTGGGAAGATGCAGCTTCCTGCCTTGACTTGTTTTTGACGACTTGCGTTTAATTCATTTCAGATGTTTTGCTTAAAATAATAGCGTTGTCCGTAAATAACGTATATGCCAAGGATTTTTTACATAAATCTGGATTTACGTAAGTTGAATTTACATAAGTGGAAGGTTGTCTTTGTTTATTGCTTATGCTTCATCTTGTTTTTATTGGTTGAATTTTTCTTAGTCTGGTAAGTTTGGCAGTCGAAAAGGTGTGATTTGGTAAATAATTCTCTGAAGTTCTGCTCTATAGCAAATTTAATAGGCTCCTTGTTCCATTTTAAGATACCTGGTAACTAATGCTCATTTCAGATGTGAAGTTATATTCCCTGTCAATTTTATTCAGAGGTATATGTCTATAATATACAGCTAACATGTGCTGGCAAAAACTGAGGTATTGGGCAACCTGACTGTACTTCGAGAACTGCGTGCCTGTATCTTCAAATGTAATATGATGAATTTTTATTTGTTCCGTTTGGGGGGACTCTAAAGTGTCAATGGTCTGGACTGATGAAGCAACTGAAATGGCAGAAATGGACAGGTTGATGGTGAGTACCATGGTGGCCAGTAATCCAAATAGAGATCGCCGAGATGCAAAACATATCCTGAATCTTTCTGAGATTGTAGGTTAATATTTAATCTCAACTGGTTGTTTCTTCACCGACCTTTTAGCTTTGTGAAAATGAAAGTGTTTCTGAGATCTCAGCCTTGAATAAGTACCACAATGAACAGGTAAGAACTGTATTTTTTCCCTCTAAATTAAAGCAGTTTTTTTATTTGTTTACTAGTTTCCTGTGTGAACTTCTACAGACTTAAGTGTAATTATTATAATAATAGGGGGGTGCGGTGGCACAGTGGGTTGGACCACAGTCCTGCTCTCCGGTGGGTCTGGGGTTCGAGTCCCGCTTGGGGTGCCTTGCGACGGACTGGCGTCCCGTCCTGGGTGTGTCCCCTCCCCCTCCAGCCTTACGCCCTGAGTTGCCGGGTTGGGCTCCGGTTCCCCGTGACCCCGTATGGGGCAAGCGGTTCTGAAAATGTGTGTGTGTGTGTGTGTGTGTGTGTATTATAATAATAACTTGCTGGAGACATGACACTTACTAGGTAAGTTCTGGGTATGGAGTAACTTCTGATTTTGACAGTGGATGTGAAATCAATCTTTTTTCATAAATTATAGACATATTTACAAATCATAGATTGAATGTAGAAATCCAGAAATATAGATTATTTTCTTTTTTAAGGAACATCATGAAAACCATCACCATAATCTTGTTTTGGGTGCCTCTGTCAGCCAGTGCAGGTAAGAGCACCCCCTGCCCCTACACACAAGTTGCTAGCAGAGTGGCATTATCCATAACTAGTTAGGCAGTAATTCTAATCTGAAGTCTAACAATTTCTGGAAATGTCTGCGAAACAGTACCATCTTAGAAACTCCAATGACCTAATATGCAGTTCTCCAGGAATCAGACAGGGGGTAAAATAATGTAGAATCAGCTCTTGAGTGAAACCTGATAGCATGTTGTTTTCAAGCTTGTTAGAATAAACCACCATAGAAATGTTCAATTTATTTAAGATACTGAAGAATAAAAAATGCTCCCCACAGCTTTGAAAGCTGCTTCTGAACAGCCATCAGCCCATCCTGCAACTTCAGAAGGTACAGAAGAACATGACACCACTGAAGGGTTATAATTTGTTACCTTTTTTAAACCCTTTCACAGATATACAACTGTGCTCAGTAATTTTCTTGGAATGTTTGAAAGTGTGAGTTTTTTTCAGATACTAGATAGATACTTAAATGATCTCAGGGTGCAGATTCATTTCTGATATTTACAGTGAATTTGACATAAAACAGTGATTATTTGTAATGCACATTGCAGTGTAAATGTTTGACATCAGCTATTATATTAATGTACGAACCAACCTTGATCCCATTTACACATTGATCAAAGGATAAAAGCACTAAGATAATATTATGATGATCTGACCAGGTTGAAGACAACACAAACCATTGGTTTTTCATACAACCTCTTTTCTCCCCTGCAGGGTGTTCCTGTGCCATTTGGGTGATTGTTCTAACAGTAACTGTTAGTTTAGCTGTTGGTGCAGTCATATCATGGGGATTTTTTCGCTTTTGCTGGAAACGGTCTCATGGTAAATGACTTGGTTATTAACACACACTGTTAAACAAAATAATAAATGAAAACAAAAAAAAAAAAAAATCATGCACTGGTTGCAAACTTTGGAGGTTTTCAGTAATTAAAATTTTTACTTGCAATAGTACATTGCTAATGGAATGTAAGCATACTCTATATGATCATTAATGTTCTACATCAATTAATTTTTCAAAAGAATGCCAATATCTATTATGAAATTAAAATAGAAGACAGCACTTTAATAAAATATTAAACTGAAATGGTCTTCTGCAATAATCAGAATTTAATACAATTTCAAGTAAAAAGTTTGGTTTTCCATGTTTAAGCACTGAAACATTTGAAAAACTTCATAAAACTTATTTGTGTCTGTAGCGCTAGAGCTGAAGGTGTATATATCAACAAGGGATTCATTTTGGGTCAGACAATGACACAACTCTTGAATTGATAACCACTGTTTGGAACTGTAGTGTACCTGTCCAGTGACCAGTACATGTACATGACCTGGACTAAACCTCATATTGATATCAGTTATAAATACTAGAATAAAGAAGTTCATGCATAACTCAGTTCAGGAGCAATGTTATTCATATTTCCATTGTTTGTTATTGGTATGAGTGTTCCTTAAAATACAGTGTTGATTTGTGAGCTTTACAGCATGTACATGAATTTGATAATTTCATGTCCTTATTGCAGGTTTCTCAGAATCAACAGAAAGCTCATCCAGTAAGTTAAAGATACTATATCAACAGAAAAAAACCCCAAAATTACACCAATAGAAAAGCAATGTTATATTTCATTGTTGTATTTTTTCTTTCACACAAAAAATGCAGAGAAAAATCCTTGAAACAGAACATATTTTGAGTGCTATATTTATGCACTTTAACATACTCTAGTTTATTCATATTGCTGAGTTTGCGTGTTTCTCTCAAAGTAAAAGAAAACAATGTAATGGCATTCATGATTTAAATATTATTTATAGTCATTCTTATGAGCTAAATGAAATAACTGGGATTCTCTTCAGGTCCTCTTCTTCGTACAGATGACACAGTGACAATGTCTTCAGGTAAATGTACAGACTATAAGAAATGAGCTCAGCGTCTATCTACTATCTATTACTGCTTACTACAATATATCATGAGTGACTTTTCATAGAACTGAATATTTCAATTCCTAAATTACACAGTAAAGTAAGTTTTGCATCTCATCCAACATTTTGTGGAGTTTATAAGTATACTGTTGCTTGTGTTACTGCTTATTTTTCTAAGGGGTTTGGTACATTTTATTGAAGTTGATCTTTCTCAAATATATTATTATTCCAAAAACAATACAAAGAGAGAGACAAGAACAAGTGGCAAGAACTTCAGAAAGAGAGAGATGAAATAAAAAGGGAAAAAGAAGAACTTCGGAAAGAGAGAGATGAAATAAAAAGGGGGAAAGAAGAACTTCAGAAAGAGAGAGATGAAATAAAAAGGGAAAAAGAAGAACTTCGGAAAGAGAGAGATGAAATAAAATGGGAAAAAGAAGAACTTCAGAAAGAGAAAGATGAAATAAAGAGACAAAGTGAAGGTAACAGATTAATTTTTATTTCTTTATTTATTTATTTTTTTTAAGTGATGAGCCATTACACAAATAATATCCATTTAAGTCTCTTCGGATTTAAGGGCATTCAACAATGTCATCTGAGAAAGTGAACATAATGAACGCCCCTCTAGTGTAAAGTTTCCATTTTACCTCAGTAGTTAAACATTGTCACCAAAACAGCTCCATGATACATGGACAGGAAGGTAGACATTGTACACCCAAAGTAATTATCCTTCTACCTTGAGCATTAATTTTTGCACTATTAAGCATCCATTGCTCCCTTTTCCAGAAAGTACTTTTTAAATCAACTTTTTTAAAATCTGGAATGATTAGAAAGATTTATAATGCTGGTACAATTCAGAATACATGTAGAATTTAAGATTAAAAGAAAAGCAGAACCTTTTAAAAATCTGAAAATGTAACCTTTTGTCAATTCTTTAAGGTTTTCAACTTAAATGATGTAAAACTTAATTTTTATTATTTACTGGGTCCTCTCATTGTGAATCCCACTGCGAAGAATTTTCAAGGATTCCAGCATTATTTTTGTATATGTATTTAGCTATTATTTCTATTGTAGTTCCTTTACTTACCAGTGTTTAAATAAAGAAATAAATTCATGTGCATTTCCACATCCAGCTGTCACTTGACTGTAAAGGACGACCATACAGAAAAGGACTGTGGGAACACCTTCAATCATCTCACTTGTACAATGTCAACAGCAGTGTCTGGTGACCAGCATTGCATGTTTACAGGATAAATCATCCAGCAATCAGCATTAAACTGTAATTCTGGTGATATTTTCAATTCCCAGCCATTTTAAATTAGTTTTAATTTGAGCATACCTCAGAATTAATAAAAATTCTCTCTTATTTACTTATTTATTGTAGCGATGTTGTAGACTTTTATGGCAACTACCAAATGAATAATCTGAGACACATCTATGTTATTACATTATTTTTATTATATACATAATAAAACAAACTAAAAGTGGCTGGATGCTAATCAATGTTCCACGTTTAACAAAGTTTACACAAACATACAAATAAATTAGAAATGTGGTGAAAAACAGGCATCCCATCCACAGTGGTATGTGCTTCATTTTCTATGCCTCCAGGATAGACTCTGCGTAAAAAAAAAAAAAAACATTGATCAACAAATCTTGCAACACTTATTCCATGCAGTAGAGCTTTACTTGAGGGTTTTACAAAATCTAGCCTGTTAATAGATTGATGGAAGTCATACATTCCACTCCTGGTTGTGTTTAAACTATGAGGGCCCCATGTACACATTAAGAAGTGATAAGTAAAGAGTATTTATCACACACACACACACACATTTTCTGAACCACTTGCCCCACACAGGGTTGTGGGGAACCAGAGCCTACCTGGTAACACAGGGCGTAAGGCCAGAGGGGGAGGGGACACACCCAGGACAGGACGCCAGTCCATCGCAAGGCACCCCAAGCAGGACTCGAACCCCAGACCCACTGGAGAGCAGGACTGTGGTCTATCCCACTGCACCACTGCACCCCCCTGTGAGTATTTATCATTTAAACTATATTAATAATTGTAATATTTCATTCTCTGCACAGTCGATGTAACCCTGGATAAAGACACAGCTCACCGCAAACTGAAGATCTCAGATGATGGTAAAGAAGTGCAGTGGATAGAGGAAGGAGTACAGAATGAGTCTAAGGAGGGCAACAGGTTTGATACAGAGCCCTTTGTGCTGGGAACTGCGGTTCGCTCCTGGAGGAGCTACTGGGAGGTGTGTGTGGAGGGAAAGGAGGACTGGATACTGGGTGTAGCCTTGGATTCAGTCGGTAGGAAGGGGCAGCTTGCAATGAGCCCCAGCAAAGGATTCTGGGTAATCAGGCTCTCAAATGGGAGAAGTCTGAAGGCCCTGGGTGAGAAGGTGGAAGTTCTCACTGACATCAAACCCCCAAGCAAAGTGGGAATCTATCTGGACTGTAAGGAGAAGCAGGTCTCCTTCTACAGTGTAGATGGAGAGAATCTTTCACATATTTACACTTTCACTGATGGGCCTGGTTATGAAAAAGCTCCCCGTCCCATTTTCTCTCCCTGGAATAATGATGCTGAAAAACTGAAGATTTTATCCATCACTCTCTGAGATTTTTTTTTTTTTGATGCAGTGTCAATTTACCTACTGACTCAGTGTCCTCAGATAGTGTGGCTGTAGATCTTGAATGCTGTACAAAACAAATCTGGCAACAAGAGATGGGAAATCTATCTTTCACACCTCCAGTCTTTGTGGGGGATGAATGTGCTTCCACTGTTTCTTCAAACAATGGCAAGTCGCAAAAAAACCTTGTTAGTGTCCAAGGTACTTGAATTTTTTCTTATTTTTGTGAATATTGTTCACCTGAAACCATGTCTTTATTTCTGTCCTTTAAGCAAACATTATCGCAATAGGTTAAAATGGGGAAAATGAGAATCTATTAACAACCTCCAAGAAGCTTCAATATACTCAGAATTAGTCTGGCTTCTGAATTATTCTTCATAATAATGAGTGGGCTAACAAAAGGAGTGGCTTTGTGTGAAATATGAAAAAAAAAAAAATTATTTTGGTCTAAATCAAAGGTGTCTGAGTTTGTCTTATGTTTCATTGATATGGAGATATGAGAAATATTTGTTTCTAGCAGTAGCAGATTTTTTTTTTTTTTTACTGAAAAATTTGTTTTTTTTTTTTCTTAAATCTGTACACTGGATAAATAATGGTACTGTCCAGCCAAGACTTGTCCTGTGGTGAGGACAGGACTGCTTTGAGCAATGAAACTCTAGTGAACACCACTTTCTGACTGAGAGTTTTATATTGAATTTATAGCAAACGTAAAACAAAAATTTATAGCCAATATCTATAACAATTGTCTGAGATAATCCATCCAAAAAAAAAAAATTCAACAGTCAAGTGACTCTGTACCACAGTTACATTGACATTTATTCATGTTGCAGATGCTTCTCTCCAAAACCACCTACATCTCAGAGAAAAATACAGTTAGTGATTTACGTCAACAGAAGGAATTTTTGTATAGTTTGCATTTATTCATTTTACATTCATTCAAAGCTTTATTCTCCAAAAGCAACATACAATGATTTTGCCACAGTATTTAGTGGACAACTTTATCAAAAGTAACTTAGAGTGCTGGATATGCTGCACTAGACTCTCTAGTAATTCATTTTGTATAGGAGTACAATGCAACACACATTTACACAATTTCAGCAATTTAAAGTCACCAATTCACTTGGACTATGGGAGGAAACCCACACAAACATGGGAAGAACATGTACTGTTAGACACCACCTGCTGTGCCTTTGCACTGTGCTGCCCTAAAATATTGTTTTTGTGCTACTAGACACTTTTAACCATTCATTAACTAAATCAGTTATACCTGCCAATTTACATGAGTTTTTTTTTTTTCAAAGACTATCTAAAGTGAAAGCTTGACAGTGAAAGTCTGTTGTAAATGCTTGACTTACATGCAGTTGTTGCCATCTACCATAAATATCACTGAAAGAAAAAAAAAACAACAAATGCAAGGAATGTAGGAATGGTATCCACACAAAACCTTTTTTTCTGCAAAATGTAGAAAAAGAATGATATGAAGTTGTCCAAGTTCAGATATGATCCTGTTCCAATTTAATTTGAAAGATATTAAATGCTAAGAATGATAGTTATTGTCCTCTATTTCCAAATACAGCTGTGATCAAGTTTTTTTTTAACTCTGAGGGTAAAGGAACTTTGACCACAAATTCTCAGTCAATAAAAGCTGAATAATACATACATACATACATACATACATACATACATACATACATTTATTAACAGGTTAAGTTCTATAGAAACCACAGACGAAGGTCTAACATTATAGTTGTTATATCATATAATTTTAAACAAATGTGTCTCAGAAGCAGGATGGACTCTGGACAAGACTCCAGTACAATGCAGTATGTAAGAGTTTTATGATTTTTGATTCCATTCATATTACTTTCAAATAGAAACACATTTAAAATGACTGAAAATAAAAGTATGTAATCTCAACAAGTGCCTATAAACAAAAAGGTTTTGTCAAAGTCTTGAATATTTATGTAAGTGGTTCTTAAACTGATTCAGGCTGAGGACCACTCCAAAATGAGTGGTACTGCAGACTACCTATAGCCTGCAGCCACTTTTTAGGGTAATTCTGTGGTAAATACATAGATTTTTTTATTTATTTAATGGATTTATTTAAAAACATTTAAAATGTACATTAAAATTGCCTATAATGGTGACAAGAAGAATCTACAATGCCTTTAAAAGAAGTGGAGAATAAGGTGGTGTGATAACCTTTATTCAGCCACTACGCCGGCATTGTACTTGCTTATTTGTGTATCTTAGAATATTAAAAAAAAAAATGGTGGGAGGGTGTCAGAATTTGTCTATCCTGTGTTTTATGCACCTATTCGAACGATGAACCTCGGTGCAGCAAGTGGTAGGCAACAAACTACGTTTCCTTGAGTCACATGTCTGCAGCCATGTCTCTTTCTCTTAATGTAATGCATAAATTGTACTTTTGCTGAGATGTACGTCGCTTTGGACAAAAGCGTCTGCTAAACGAATAAATGTAAATGTAAATGTAAATAACAGAAAGTTCATGCTATGACATAAGTTGGTAAGCGACATTTCTACATGAACAAACTCTAAACATTTAAAATTCTAAATCATGTAAATGCATAAAGTACAAATGTATCTGAATGATTAAAATGTTACTTTTTTCAGGTATAATGACTCAGCAGAGCATTTGACTTTCACTTGCAGACTACAGGTGGTTCACAGCCCACACCATTCATTCATCTCAAATGTTTGCATACATCATATACCTTGAGATACACCTGGATGCACCAATGGCACCATAACCTGGACTCAGTGAGTGTTCTAATCTTTTAGCATTGGACACCCTCCCTTAACTGACCCAACCATGGTTTCTCAGGCCCCGCATGGATCCAGGGTGGGCTACCCTGAATCCATGATTCACCTCTCGATCCACAGCCATTGCGATACCTTTTCCTCATCCTCAATGGCTGTTATAACCTTCTACCTCTGGCTGAGGGTTCAAACCCAACACACTGTGCGTCCTACACAAAGATTCCCTGCAAATCCTGTAAAGACTATTTTGAGGGGTCCACACCTTGCGCTCCATCCTTGTGAACGGAACTGTTCTACCATTTCCTCGTACTTTACCATCTTTCTCTTATTAGTCTCTTGCATCTGTTCCTCTGAAAAACTAAAAACTCCAGCAAGATGATCTACATAAAGGTGTCTGACAGTATGATGTGTGGACTCAGAGACGGATCTGTGATAGCGGCTGGAAATTAAAGTTGCCTTCCCAAAATTAACCATGAAAAACTCAATAAGTCTTGTACTGTCACCAGAAGCCCTGAACTGGAACTGGATGCTTGTTTTACTCTTTCATGTTCCCTGACAAATGTTATCATCCGCCTTGCTAGTTACCGGGTTCTTCAGTGTCCTGACACTGAGTCTGTCAGAGCCTCGACAACCTGGCTGTGGTACCAATGACAGCAAAAATCATGTGTAAGACTTTTCCTTTTAACAGTTTTTATTACATCTGAGATACATTTAATTTAAAATTACTGAAAGTAATAAAAAAACATTTTCACCCCTTAAATGTAATTATTATTACAGCCCCTTGTACATGCTGACCCATGACTAAAATCATGAATATGTTGAACATTCATCATTTTATTGATCGAGGATCAAGGCGAGTGCTTATGGACTGAGTCATCTTGCAATTTCTATTTGTATTTAATTCAGATTTGATTTGTAGAGGTATGTTATTATGGGGGTGCGGTGGCGCAGCAGGTTTGACCAGATCCTGTTCTCTGGCAGGTCTGGGGTTCAAGTCCTGCTTCGGGTGCCTTGCGATGGACTGGCATCCTGTCCTGGGTGTGTCCGCTCCCCCTCCAGCCTTATGCCCTGTGTTGTCAGGTTAGGTTCCAGCTTGCTGTGACCCCACTTGGGATAAGTGGTTTCTATGTGTGTGAGTTACATTTTCATGTTGAAATGATGTTTTCTTCTTTCTTAAATCAATCTGTTTCAAAAAGCTAAAAAAAACTATTGTGATGCTGTTTTTTAAAATAGTAAAACATGAAAAATTTTTAGGGGTGAATACTTTTTATGGTTTTTTTTCAACCTTTGTTGCATGCTCCTCAGTCACATAAATGAACCATAGAATCATTTCAATGTATTTCTTATGACAAAAATATAAATCACAATTTTTTAATGTACTGTAAAATTATTTTGTAGCCCTCTGTCACTATTCAGTTTTATTCATGCTTACAGCTAGTAAAGATTATTTTCAAATAACAGAAACATCAATATCCAGCAACCCTGTTCAGTTAGTGTTTATTAGTCAATAGACTGAGATGTACTATTCCTTTTACTGTGGGTTAAATATTAATCTAAATTATTTCTGAAATGCCCTTGTTAGAAGCTGAAAATGAAAGTGTTTCTTTGATCTCCATGTTGAATAAGATGCAACATTAATGTAAGATAGTTTTTTGTTCTTTTACTTATTAAGTAATTTTTGGCTGGTTTGCCGTAATACAGCTGTCATATATTTGTCATAAATTCAGATCTATTTTATTATAAATATTTTTCATGTTCAATATTTTTAGCTTTACCACATGAGGAGAAAACTCCTGAAGATTGCAGACATGTTCTAACACTATGTCTTTTATTACAGCTCACTACTTTCAAATTCTGTGCAAGTTTTGTAAGTATGGATGAACATCTCTTGCTTTTTTTCCACAATTGTCAATATAAAAAGAATAGCCTATATGAAGACTTTCTAAAAAAAAAAAAGATATATTGAAACGGAAACAACAAACATTGATAAACATATTTAAAATTGTAGATTTTAAAAGTACTTTAATTTGTACTATAAGTATTATAGTTTATATTATTTATATATTATATTATTATGAGATTAGATTTATTGAACTTTTGCAGGTTCTGTCTTGTTGTAGATAGTGTGTGTAGTTTGGGTGCGGTTTAATAAGTTACTTGTGAAGTGTCTAAAGGTCTCAGGGGTTTTGTATAAGGCAGTGTTTGACGGTACAGAAAAAGACTGTGTGTCTTCATATTCATTTGTATAGTGTTATGTAAAAGTGTTTAAAATCATTTTTCAAGAAGTTTTGAAAATATTAAAACTCGTAGGCTTCCGCGGTTGGTGTCAACTGACTGGGAGTTTTGTACTTCTGCATTAAACCGAGTAAAGCTTTAAAAATGCCCATATATTAGTAAGAATTATTTTTTGTATGTTTATGTACTGCTCATTTAATTACAATAAAGACAGTGTGAAATTTATAGAGCTGTCAGCATGTGGATTTGTGTGCACATGTCTGTTTATAGGGTCTAACAGGTGCATTGTCATGTCTAGAAGACATTATTAGTTCATTTTTGGGGTTTGGAACGTTTTCCTTTCTCGATAAAATTCATTAAAAATTGAGCGCATCACTTCCTGTTTGTCCGAGCGCATCACTTCCTGTTTGTCCAAGAGCATCACTTTCTGTTTGTCAGACCAGGAAAGGCAAGGAACCGACTTGGCCAGCAGTACAAGGATCTGATTGTATCCACAGCTAAGAACTGAGAAATCAATGTCGTAAGTGACTGGAATTTATTTTTTTAGAGTTTAAAAATAGGATATTAAGAATTATTTTATAAAAATATAGAATAATTTACGTTCTAAGAATGTTTTTACAAACGAACATGTACATGTAAGCTGTATGGTTTTGTTAATGTTTGCCACACCTATAATATAATGTTTTGTTATGTAAAATAATGATATAGACTATTTTTGTAAATTGATTTTCTTTAATTTTTTTGTATTTTGGTTATAGTTTTCACTCCATGTGGTGAAGGAGTCATCAGTAAAGTCTCAAAAAATACGACAACGACTCGTCTCTTTATCTTGAATGGAGTTTAGCTTGGTGTTTAGTCTGCGGTTGTTACACCTTGACGAGAACACTCATGGCAGTCTTCAGTGTTGGAGGCCTTGTGCAAACATGGGTTGTTGTTCTCGCCATCTCATACCCAGCTTACACACGTAAGACTTTTGCAACAGAACACATTTCTTGTGCTTAATTGAAAATATCATTGTCAAATAAATGAAAAAAAATATGTAAGTTAAAAAAAAAAAAAAAAACTGAAAAAATTTTTTGTGCGTGTTCAAGTTTCATAATCTGAAAGGTAATAAATCCTAAGAATGATTAACAGAGCTAGATAATAGGTCTGTTCAAGGAAAAAAGTACTCATTTTATTGAGCTGAACAGCGTAAGTCAGGTGTTTCGAGATCATGTGAATAGATGAAGTTCAGTAATAAATTACTCCCGACTTCATAAAAATTTTGAACCCCAAAGTGGCATCAGCTGATGCAAGAAAATAAGACTAAAACTGGAAAGAAAGGAAAGGAAAAGATAGCACATTGCCAATTCTCATATATATGTATTTTAATTTGTAATGTAAACATGTGTTTTTAGTATGTTACAACTCATCATATTTCAAATTTTCTTGCCCACACAAATATACTGATACACACAGGTAAACAGATGCATACATATGTGGTTGTTCGGAAAAGTTAATGACGTAATGATCTGTATCTGTAGGCAGGTCAGCTGGTAGTTTAGTGGTTAATGCTGCCGTCCTTTTACTAAAATGTTGTGGGTTTGAATCCCACCTATAGTACCCTTGATCAAGGTACTTACCCTAAGTTGCACCGGTAGAGAAATGCCCAGCTGTATAAATGGGTTAAGTATTAGATACCTTAACATTTTAAATCAGCTTGGGAAAAACATGAGCTAAATGAGTAAATGTATTTTCACGTTAAATATTATTAAAATCACTGTAAAAAAATGATCCCGTGATTTCAGCATGATATAAAACACAAAGCCAATAACTTATGTCTCAGACCCTTAATGACATCATTGTAAACAAATTGTATTGTCCTCAGATCCAGCAGATGGCATCAAACATTTGATAATGAAATTTATGCTGAAAAAAGTGCATTTAACAATTTAAAATATGCAAACTATGCAATCTACTAAAGTGAACTGTTACTTCAGTCACTGAGAAAAAGATGTGAGTGTGCGTTATGGTCGGAGAAGGCTCGGCAGTTGTTATTGCACTGGTACCACAAAAACGCATTGAAACAAAAGAAACGTTAGACCAACAGATAATAGCAGATAGTACATTAATGCTAATTACAACAATGTGCGGCTGTTTCGTTTTTTTTTTTTTTTTTTTTGACAGGCTTCCAATAAATTTTATCATATTAGTTTTTCATTCAGGAATTGGGTATTAAAAGTCAATGGCTGTTATGCCAAAACTTTGGAGAATGTTTGTAAATCGAAAAATGCCTGTATAAAGAAATCATTATCTGCAGTCTTAACAAGTGATGATACAATTTTTATTGCCAATCATTCTTTGTAAAAAAAAACATTTTTCCAAAAATGTATGTAACTATAATATGGGATATGTATAAATCAAAAGAAGTCCAAAACCATGAAAAAGCTGTAGATGCTTATGTTTTTATGTACTCTTTTCAAACTGTTCTGTTAAGTGCGCTGTTCATATTGCAACATTGTTGTCCTTCTTTGACAGAAAATCTTAATCCTAAACTGGTGGTTCCCTCTGATCCTGTGGTCACCTCCACTGGCCATGACGTTCTCCTACCCTGTCACCTGTCTCCGGAGAAGAGCGCTGTTCCCATGGAGATCCGGTGGTTTAGAGATAAATACCTGGAGTTTGTGTTCCTGTACCAGGCTGGTAAGGAGGAACGTGGAAAGGGGTATGAGGGCAGGGTGAGCCTGTTCCCCCAGGAGCTGCTGAGAGGCAACGTGTCCCTGCTGCTGAGAGATGTCAAACTCAATGATGGAGGAGAATATAAGTGCCATGTCAGCTTCAGCAGCTGGTATGAGGAGCCCATCGTTCGGCTAACAGTCAGGCGTAAGTAAAATGTTTAATTTCGCTAGGTTTCTGCTTTTTTTTATTTTAAAGATGATTATACAGTATTCAAATACATAAATGTAATAGGACAGCACTGTGAGCTGCTAAAACAAGTAGGAAAGTTGGTGACTTGAATTGGGTCCAACTATTCTCTTTTTGCAATTGCATGGAATACTGTCAACCATGGCTCTAATGAGGTGCAAAATGTAATTTTATTTTATATCATAAAATCACAGAGTGCCTGGGGAAGAAGTAAGTCCATGTTAACATTCTTTAATACAATTCTCTTCACATTTATTGCTGACTCAGTGAAAAGATTGACTATAATAGTGTACTTCTAAAGACTGGAAGGCCATGGCACAGTAAACATGAAATAAATATAAATTAAATTCTGAAGTTAATTACTATTTCCTGCAGGCCAATGGATTTATAAAAAGGGCAATTCAGAAATGATGTTACTGACATGACTGTGATCTATGCATTTTTATTTGATTCTCTGTCTTTTTTAAGCCGTATGACATATTTCTACCATGTCGAGTATTGAAGTTCTGTTATTGTTCCGCTTGAACAGAACCAGGGAGCAGTCCCATGATTGAGGTTTTCAAACACAACAGAGATTCTGTCCAGATGAGCTGCAGTTCCAAAGACTGGTATCCAGAACCCTACATGTTCTGGACAGACACCAGAGGCAGGAAGATGGAGGCAGAGACAAAAAAGGTTAAACAGACTGGAGGAGGTGGAGTCTTCAGCATAACCAGTTACACGAGTGTCAATAAGTCGGAGACAGAAGGCGTGAGCTGTGTTGCAGGAGAGCGGAACCAGAAAATCCAGTTTGAGTCTCTGCTCAAGTTCAGTGGTGAGTCAGTTCACTTTATGGTCATATCTGTGCACTTTAGGTCTGTGTGTATTTGTGTGTGTGTGTGTGTTTATTTTCCCCAACTGCATTCCTAAACATTTTGTATATAGCACATAATTATTAAAAAATATTTAGAAAATATTATTAGAAAATATTTGATACAAACTGTCAAAACATGTCTGAAGTAAATAAACACGAAGTGAGCTTTTCTCCACTTTTTGCCTGCTGTTATAAGACACTTGAGAATGATACCCATCATGGAGTTTTTTGAAGATTTTTTAATTTCCTGTGTTAGTACTCTGTCAGGTAACATGGAAGTCCAAGAACCTGTTTGTCCGAATTTCTCTCCCTGGACAGATGAGTTCTTCATGAGCACAGTGCCAGATCGACTGTACATCTCTGCTGTTATCATACCTCTTGCTGTGGGGCTGCTTTGTGTGATTGTGGCCATGTTAATGGTGAACAACCAGAAGAAAGGTACAGAGCTCTCCTAAGGTTCGACTTTACACCATTTCCTAAAATTATCTGTGTATGAGGGCTAATATTTTTTCGATTTTTTTTTTTCCTTTCTTTTTCAGTTCGCCAGGAAAAACTTAAAGACTTTGGTAAGATTTTCCTCAATTGTCACCGGTGTTCAAAGTGTATAACAATATGTTGTAAATATTTATTTACATAATTCTATAATTATATACATATTTTAAAAAAATACACACACACACACACACACACACACACACACACACATCTTCAGAACCGCTTGTCCCATAGGGTCACATTGTCACAGGGAACCAGAGCCAACCCGGCAACACAGGGCGTAGGGCCGGAGGGGGAGGGGACACACCCAGGACGGGACGCCAGTCCGTCGCAAGGCACCCCAAGTGGGACTCGAACCCCAGACCCACTGGAGAGCAGGACCCGGTCCAACCCACTGCGCCACTGCACCCCCTTTTAAAAAAAATAATTTTATTAATTTTAATTTTATTCTTAAAATTTTTTATCATCTTATTGCAATTGGAATTTAAAGAGAGTACTATATATGGCTCTTTTTAAATATCTTTTATTATTTATTGCGTTTAAATTTAAATTTGAATAACTGATGTTAGATCTTTGAAATGGTGGGTTGGACCGGGTCCTCCTCTCGGATGGGTCTGGGGTTCAAGTCCCGCTTGGGGTGCCTTGCGACGGACTGGCGTCCCATCCTGGGTGTGTCCCCTCCCCCTACAGCCTTAGGCCCTGTGTTTCCGGGTTAGGCTTCAGCTCCCCGCGACCTCGAATGGGACAAGTGGTTCAGAAAATGTGTGTGCGCGTGTGTGTAGATCTTTGAAAGTGGTGGAAGTCGTTAGAAGGAGTAGTGTATTAAGTATACATATCCACAAAACACTAACTTTCTGTTCTTTCATTACAGACAATGTCGTAGGACAGTTGAAGCAGTTGCGAGAAGGTAAAAAAGTAAAATCCCTTAAGATTTTAACAAATGGCTCCTTAACATAGAGAATGAATCAAACAGTGATGCATGCTTGTATTTTTTGCAGAGCACAGCACACAGAAGAAGATAAATGGTATGAATTTCACCAATAAAGCAGTTCTCCACGATACACATAATGAACATCTGACCCCCGTAGACATCACTTATTGTCAATAATACATTCCCTCAAAGAGCAGGAAGCTGTTTGCTGTTTTGATCCAGACTGATTTATTTCAATAACTGCATTTGTTGCCCTTTACAGAAGCTGTTAAATTCATCCCAGACTCAGGTAACTGATGATTGTTCTTAGTCCTGTTCCACATCCATGTACTTTCGGTTTGCAAGTTAATTTTTCCACCATTAGTGTCAGTGTTTACTGTGTCTTGAGCTACAGAAACCAGTTAGCAAATAAATAAGATATTGATCTTGTCTTCTAGTGTGGCGCTACATCACAAAATGTGCAGGTAATATTTATATTTTGTACAAAGCACAACATTTTCACAATTCATTGTTAATTCTGTACAGTACATGCATTCTGAGTTATGCTGCACTTCCAATATGTCTTTGGGTGAATTCACAACTTTAAAATGTGTTCTATTTAACAAAAAAAGTCAAACAGCTGACACAGAATAAATAAATAACTTGACTATCCATCCATCGTCAACAACCGCTTGTCCCAAGCAGGGTCACAGCAAACCAGAGCCTAACCCAGTAACAAAGGGCACAAGGCCAAGGGGGGAGGGGACACAGCAAGGACGGGACACCAGTCTATCACAGGGCACCCCAAGTAGGGCTCAAAGCCCAGACCCACCACACAGTGGGTACTGACTGAACCTGATGCACCACCACAACTTTACTAAGGGTCTTGAGATATTCTTTAAAAAACAACTCTAGTATATTTTTCAGAGTAAGCTTACTGAAATGATAAATGATAAAGAACTCATAACCACAATCAAAACTGATTAGTATAGTACAGCATTAGCTTTTTTCCAATATAGGCAGCAGATGAAAAGTTTTTGTTATGTGTCACTTTGTTGAAAAATCTACAATTACACCAATGTAGAAAACACAGACAATTCATATTACTACTGCCTATGATAACTTGGGTAAACCATATGATTCCATTCCATTCCACTTACAAATTAATAAGTCTGGGAAATTTCTCCCAATGCCATTCACTCCTCACAAAACATTTAAACCTGTTCTGGTAAAATCATATTGATAAAGAAATAAATAGTAAATAACTTGTAAAATGTAATGATGTATGTTGATTATAAGCAAAGCTTTATAGAACGTATTTCAATTTAAACTCCCTAATGGACACCTGGATGTGTAGTGTTGTACTGGTTACAGTTGCTGCCTTTAGATCCGAAGGTCAAAGGTTTTAATCCCAGCTGTGAAACCTTTGATTAAGGTACTTATCCTAAATTACTCCAGTAAATTTACTGCTGGGTAAGTAGCTTAACGTTTTAGAAAAAGTGTCAGCCAAATTAATACATGTAAGTGCAACTATTATGAAACAAATGCCGCAATTACAGCTACGTTGTCAGAAATTCTTCCTCCCACAGTAATAGCACAAGCAGCAGATGTTGTGCAGTATCTGTAGTCCACTGACACACTGAGTATCTGTCCTCAGATAATGTGACTCTGGACCCAGACACAGCACACCCCAAACTCAGGGTCGATGAAGATGGGAAATCTGTCTCAGGTGTGAACAAGAATCTACCTGTTGAACCCAACAAGAAGAGGTTTGAAGACAATCTATGTGTCCTGGCTAAGGAGGGATTCATCTCTGGGAAACATTACTGGCAGGTTGAGGTGCGAGACAAGACTGCCTGGTACATCGGAGTTGGCAAAGAGGACAAGGACACGAAGGAAGTTTTCACCCCTGAGGAAGGATACTGGATTTTACTTTATTCATCACCTGACAAGTTCTGTGCTACCACTGCTCCAGAAACACACCTCCCTGTAGCCCTGACACCTCAGAAAGTGGGAGTGTTTGTGGACTATGAGAGGGGTCACGTTTCCTTCTACAATGTAGACGAGAGAAGTCATATCTACACTTTCAATGGCATATTTCAGGAAAAGCTCTTTCCATTCTTTGGAACACGTTTAACATGTAAACACCCACTCGTAATATCTCCTGTGGAGTAAATAAACACTCCAGGATTGAGTGTGGTTTGTATCAGGTAATATTCAGTAATACCTGTTATAGTACCATGTTTTCTGCTTGTTTCCACAACAAATGAGCTTAATACTATAGTGAAAAGAAAAATAAATCAATTCAATTCTCTGATTTGTTGTCAAAATATATGGATACAGATGTGATCAGCATAAAGTTGCAAAGATTTTAAATTGTATAAAGTGCTTTCAATATGTCATTTTTGATGAGTTCATTTATTCATTTGTTCATGTTCATGTCTTTGTTTTTTATTATTGTATTAAATACTGCTTATATCAAGAGTTAGCATATTCGGTAATACCTGCAAGGATTATGCTAACAATTTCTCTTAATTTTTTTATATGTATTTATAAAAATTCAAGGTGAGAGTGTAGAGAAAAAACTGCTGTGGTAACTTGTTTTTAATTTAATTTAGCAGCAGATGAAATTTGTTTTTTTTACTGCAGAAAGCTAAAAAAAAAAAATTCCCTCTGTAAATAAAAGCAGAAATACATTTTTTTTTCTGTAACTTCAGAAAAGTTTGTCAGTTTCAGAAGTGAGAAGAAATTCATGCTTTTAGAAGTATAAGTTTTATGAAGTGCCACTGATGTCATTTTTATGTGTTATTCAGTTTTTGTAGTCTGTAGTTTTCAAATAAAATACTTCAATATGCACAAAATTGTTATCCTCTCTCAGTTAAAAGAATTAATGGACAGTTCGCTAGGAGGAGAACACTGTAGATGGGGCAACACTCCATCATGGAGTAGCCACACACACACACACACACACACACACACACACACACACTGCACTACCATGCTGTCTTGTACAAGAACTTAATTGCACATTTACCCTAAAACCCTTGGGTTGAAAAAGAAACAGGGTAGACAGATACTGAAAATATTTTATTGTTCTGATCAGAGCTGAAAATAGTTCTATTTACGTTTGAAGAATATTTGAATATGGATAACAGTAACATATGTGTAAAAGAAATACAGACCTACCAATATCGGTTTATTACAATTAAACATCACAAACGAGATTTTTCTCATTATACAGTACTATGAATTAAGTGGAATGAACCAACTGGTTCTCCATGTCCTGTCAAATTTAAGTAACAGGGTAACAGAGTTGAAAGAGGAGGTAGGGTGACTCCAGTAAAACAAGTAACGGTGTGGACATAGTTTTTACCTTTAATTTTGTAGATATGTTAAAATTATAGCTGGCCTTTTATTGATAGTTTTGGAGCACTGGAATATTATTCTATTGGGTGTGGAAATAGATAAAAAAATTATAAGGCCTGAGGCACACTTTCATTCATACAGTTTGACAAAGTAAGGTTGTAGGTAAATACAAATAGAAACATTTACAGTGAGCTATACAGCACTTTGGAAAATGTGGGAAAGAATCCTTTGTCAGGGTGTGATAGAAAGAATTCTTATTTTATTGTCATCATTATTCCAAGGGGAGACTATGGGGCAGACATTACTGTCATAACCTGGGCCATCTTTGAAAGTGTAAATATGGGAACCCCTCTCTCCATGTACACTGTAGAAGGAGACCTGCTTCTCCTTACAGTCCAGATAGATTCCCACTGTACTTGGAGGGCTGATATCAGTGAGAACTTCCACCTTCTCACTCAGGGCCTTCAGACTTCTCCCATTTGAGAGCCTGATTACCCAGAATCCCTCACTGGGCCCCATTGTCAGTTGCCCCTTCCTGTTAGCTGAAGCCAAGGCTACACCCAGTACCCAGTCCTCCTTTTCCTCCACACGCACCTCCCAGTAGCTCCTCCAGGAGCGAACCACAGTTCCCAGCACAAAGGGCTCTGTGTCAAACCTGTTGAACCCATTAGATTCATTCTGTACTCCTTCCTCTATCCACTGCACTTCTTTACCATCATCTGAGATCTTCAATTTGCGGTGAGCTGTGTCTTTATCCAGGGTTACATCCGCTGCACAGAGAACAAAGAATCAATAAAAAAACATCAGAGATAAAACAAAATCAATAAGGTTAAAATTCAGTTAAAAAAAATTGAAAAGACTAATTTTGATAATCAGTGCATGTATCAATAATAACGGAGAAATGTTACACAATTTTGACTATGGAGCTTTTCTTCTACACTGACAGTTGAGGGTGTAACCATCTTTTTCAAGGGTAACATTACTTTGTACAGGTATATATCAGTGAGAGAACAAAGACTGCACACAAGCTCATCCGTGCTGGTGCTGGAAACAAATTTTTTCTTCTAATATTTCTTGAAAATACAGAAGACTGAGAGGAAATAATGACAAAGCTGTGATTTACCAGAAAGGCACTAATACCTTCTATACAGTCAGTCTATGCAAATAAACAAAGATACCTTTATATAGAATTGCCTGTAGAAATTCTGAAAAAAGAGAGATATAGTTAATGGTTGCATTTTTTAAACCAGATTTATAATTGCTTGTGCAGCTCTCAACACATTGCATTTCACTGATTTCAGTTCAATTAAATTCATTTTATTTTTATAGAGTGCTCTTCTCACGCAGTGACACAGAGTGCTTTAACACAGGCACAGTGCAAGACAAACAGATACAAACAAGGAAGACAGTCAACTAATGAATATGTAAATAAAAACTCTACAGGGCACAAATGTAAAAATGACATTTTTACAAATTTCTGTACATAAAAACTATTTAAATGCTGAATTTAGGATTGAAAATGATATAATAGCTGCGTTCATAATGCAATTTGCTTGTAAGGCCTTAAAGTGAAACAAATCCATCCATCCATCCATCCAACTTGTGATACTTTGTTTTGTCTTCCTCATTTGTTTGGTTTGATACTGTCTGTTTTTTAAATATTGAAAATAGCCACTTGAACATCTGCACCAATTAACACAGTAGTAAAGGACACAATACTTACAACATCATTTTATATGTGTGATTTTGTTGGCCCCTTGCTACCACTGGTCACTGCTCACCTGATATACACCTAATCACCAGGTGTCTAGGGGTAGCTAACACACAGAAATGATCTGCATGGAAGCTGGCAGGCGGGAACATTTCATACAATATCATTAAGAAAAATCTGTGTTCAGAGTGTCCTAAAAAGACACAGATATCAGCTGGATGCTTTTCACAGTAGTACTATGGACTGATAAAACAAAGTGCCTGAATGGGCTGGATAGTTTCTTCACATTTCATTTTCTTTCATTTTGATTTATATACTCACCATCAGTCTGGTACTTGTCTATACCCAGGAGAGATGGAAAAGAGTTTTGAAGAAGTTAAAAGAAAATGAGTGGTGGACATTAATTTATAAAATAACAGTCTCTGAAACTGCAAATTTATTGCGATTTGAAGTGGCTGAATCATATACTTTGGCTTTTAATCAGAATGTCTTGCAGCTCTCTGCTCTATTATTGCACCCTTGAGAAAGGAACTTACCCTGAAATTACTCTGGTAAAAAATACCCAGCAGTATAATTGTGTAAAACTTTCTATGTAGCCTGGTGTAAAAACCATTAGGTTTTTTAATATTAATTCACAAGACAGTTAAGTATTTAATGTAAACAAAGTTAGCACATTATCAGCCCATATCAGCCATTGCTGAGAACTGCTAGTTATAGGTTTAAAATCACCATACCAGGTTGTCCAAAAAAACTTCTTAGAATTGCTGAAACAAGAAACGAGGAAAAAAAGTAAAACTAAACAATAAAAATTGTTAGCTATTTTGATTCAATTTTACTAATGTTATATTTCACTTACAGGACACACCACTCTGCCCTACAGCACCTGCAGTGGGATGAAACAAAGTTCCACATATAAGAATTGAAAGCATCCCTGAATAATTTCCATTAAATATGATTGCCAGCATGTGCCATGTTTTGAACACATACATTCTACAGTTTGTGCTGAAAAACTGTCAGATATGAGGTTTTTTTTTTAATAATGGACTTATTTCAGCTTCCAAATAGTCTTTACCCTAAGACATGCACAAGTTACAACAATTTTACTTTTATTTGATCCCTCTGTATCATCTTATGATACATTTCTTCATGAAGACGTGCTGAATTTGGATTTTGTGGGTTTCCTGACGGCTGATCAGTGCAAGTGCAGTTCATTTACATTACCAGCAAATTAAAGTGAATATTAACTATTTACCTGACACTTTTGTCCAAAGTGACTTTGTGTTAAACACATTGTACACACACTACTCCCTTGAATACAGTGACGACAGTTCTCCCATTAATACATAAAAGGAATGTAAATATGTGTACATACCCACATAAGTGTACAGTACTCAATCGGTAGAAAAAAGCTAAAAAAATGTGATTTATTTTTTTATTTATTTATTTATTTATTTATTATCATACAATCAGGCCAGATAATAGAAACAAGTTCTATAATAATGTTGTGCCACACTGAGAACTATGTATGACTACACTGAATGTTCAAAATCAACATACCATTTGTTTCATACGAATTCCCAAGAACTGCGAAGAAACAAATACATGTATTGAATGTGTTAAATACAGGACCCCATCGGGGCATCAGACAGCAACTCTCAGATTAGCACTGTGATTTTGCTGCGCTACCAGCTGGCAGTTAATTCATTTAGAATGTGTTATATCACTGTTCTACCAGTGTCCAGATGTTACTTACTGGGTACAGTCCCTTGCTCAGGATCATTTGCTGTTGGATAAGGAAAATAAAATCAGTTCCAATGACATACCATGCAGAGCTAGTTTTAATTTTTAATTTGTAAAGTAACTTTTTGCAGTAATTACATTAAAAAGGCTACTTCTATTACTTGATAAATCACTGTATACAGCATATTCACGCTGTCTGTATGAATAATACATTAGTTATCTGAACGTTTCCAAAGTGACAGGCTATACCCTGCACATTTATACTGCTCTTTTTTACTACAGTAATTCAGAGGGCTAAAGGATTATACAACAGTAAGTTGGATCCAAACCATGAGTACATGTCTGGAGTATTGACCACTACACCACCTGATGCTCCTGCTACTGCTACATGGAGAAAATGCTCGTAACAGCTGAGAGAATAGATTTAATTTTTGCTACATTTAATCAGAATGAAAACTATTTCAGTTTTTGAAAATTTTATTCAATTTCTTACACACCTCTTCTATTACACTAAAGCAAGAACAAGTACAAAAAATTAAGCTTCACCTAATCCATCTCAACACTGTCTTTGAAAATGTATAAAATTATGCCGTTCAAACGTTAAGCATTTACCATGCTTGGTAGTCCTTAAAAAGTTAAATACACAGGCCACAAGTGCTGCAGCAACAGCAACAGCAGCTATTCCCAGAGTCGACAGAACTCTAAACTCTAGAGGGGAGAAAAAGATTTTATGAACCTGTCATCGTCAGCCATGTGATCGACATCTTCCCCAACATCACATAAAAACAATAAGTAACTCATCAACATTCCCTTGCATGTATTTCATCAAATGGGCTTCAATAATAAAATATTACGTCTTACTCAGTTCTGGAAGTGAGATGTCGAAATAAATTAGTAATCCAAATAAAAGTGGAAAGAGAAAAAAGAGTAAAAGCCCTCCAATTATCCACAGCTTGCACTTCATTTCTCCACCATGTGTCGTTCTCTCCGTGGCCCCTACATTACAACAAAAACTGTGAAAAAAACTTTTCAGATGTATTTTCATTAAAATACAGCCAATTTGTCAATCACTGTCAACTTCTTGAATAAATAATGTTTAAAAGGACACAATTTAGCCTGTTTAATTTTCTCATTGAGAACATAAATGTTTATGTAGACTCCAACAGAAAATGTGCCTTTATTGCGCTTGGAGAGTAATGTTTCAGAGAGAACTTTTCAATATTATCTCTGCTAAAAATGAGCAGGACATTAACAGAAAAACAGCAAGAAAAAAGCATTTCTTTGTCAGCATAGGGGAACTCTTTGCCCTTTCCTCTGGTTGGACGTTAAATGGACTTACAGACGTTCACGCAACATTGTCGAACTCAAAGTGCAGATTCCCGCTAACGTCCAAGCTTTCCATACATAATAAAACGTACATTTCAACAACAAAAAGTAAGAAATGACAATTACATGCATCATGACAACAACCATCTTACCTTTTTAAAGCTGCAGTGTATCCAAGATGGATCACTGAGGAACACTTGCATTTTCTCCAAGTCATAAAATAACCGGTGATCTAGGTAATTATTAACCGCACAGATGCTATTCGACAAAACAACTTTATTTGCTTTTGCTGAGAAGATGGTAAACTGAAGGAACCTAGAAGAAAATATATATAACTGCTAAGAATGAGGACAGTCCATTGCAATATGTTTTTTGCAACATTTGGAGGTAAGACACAGGAAATGCACAAAAAATATTGCTCTAACACTCCAAGGAACTGAGCAGTCCATGGGGGGTCTCTCTCCTCCTGGGGTGCAGGGAGGCTTCTTTCGGCCTGGACACATAGTTTCTGCAACGTCTCCCTGGTCCTTCCTGTCACTTTTGGGAGGGCACGCTCTTCCCCAGGTTGCGCACCTGTGTTTCCAGCCTGAGCTGTGTTTAAGAGAGGCTGCTCTTCCAGCTGTTGTCCAGCAGCATGGTATTTTGAATTTAGCTGATACCATTATCCAAGGTAACCTGCAATGCTGGATAAACTGCATTAAACTCCCTAGAGTCATTTTTCTCATCTATAGACCAGAGTAACATAGCACACATTAACAGTACAGGGCAATTCTGTACCAATTCACCTGAAACATGTGTTTGGGAGGAAAGTCACACAAACATGGAGAAAACATGTAAATGAGGCACAGAATTTTCCAGCTCCTGTGAGATGGTATATATAGAATTTTACATATATACAGTATTTTGTAAAAAAGAAAAAAAAAAAAAAAACTAAAATGAATCCAACAAATAAAAAACTAACTTCATGTTTGTTTTACAAATTGTATATATAAGACTTACATACTGTACTAACAGTATTGCTAATATTACAGTACATGTCATTTTCTTTATTTTGAGACAAACAAATATTTGTAGAAATTTCTGTCACTAGATTTTTTGGCAGACTGTACATGATTATAGGTCTCAATTGTTTATATTTCCCACGGGAGATATTGCGAGTGGCTTTGTACATGTTACACGTGTTCCAAAGAATGGAAAGAGCTTTTCCTGAAATGTGCCATTGAAAGTGTAGATATGACATCTCTCATCTACGTTGTAGAAGGAAAGTTGACCCCTCTCATAGTGCATAAACACCCCAACTGTCTGAGGCTTCAGGTCTGCAGGAAGGGGTGTCTCTGGAACAGTGACAGCACAGAACTCATCATTTTTTGAATAATATAAAGTCCAGTATCCTTCCTCGGGGGTGAAAACTTCTTTCGTGTCCTTGTCTTCTTTCCCAACTCCAATAACCCAGCTGGTCTTGTCTTGCACCTCAACCTGCCAGTAATGTTTCCCAGAGCTGAATCCCTCCTTAGCCAGGACACACAGATGATCATCAAACCTCTTCTTGTTGGGTTCAACAGGTAGACTCTTGTTCACAGCTGAGACAGATTTCCCATCTTCATGTACCCTGAGTTTGGGGTGTGCTGTGTCTGGGTCCAGAGTCACATCATCTGAGGACAGAGAAGATGGTCAACAGCAGTCCACACACTGCATGAAGTTAGGAAGAGACAATTTTCCATTAATGTTTAATTACAGTTACAATGTTAACATGTGCAGGAAATAGGGATTGTGAATAGCAAAGTTGAAAGATTAATTCAATGCCCTGTATGAGGGGCATCAACCCAAAAAGAAACTGAAATCCTGTTGCACCTTAAACCTCTGTCAAGTTTTACGGTCATTTTGTGACTTTTCTTATTTTGTTTTTAGTGCAAAAATGCATCTCTGGCATGTTTTACAAATATTTTTGCTGTAATTAAAAAGTCATTCTTCTTGAGGTACAGTCATGTCAGAAATAATCATAAAATATAAAACTGTTCCACTGTAGACTAAATTAAGGGATGTGGCGGCACAGAAGGTAAAACCCTCAGTGCTCCTGAACTTCTTAGCAGGTATGTGGTTCAAGTCCTGCTTCAGGTGTCCACGTTTCTCTTACTCTTTGCCCGCCCCCAGATGTGCAACATTCAAAATTACATTATTGAAAGTACTTGTAGAGTTAATTATGACTGTTTCGGGCCTAAGGGTGTAACATAACGTTTTGTACAAAGCTATGGAGTCAGGGCTTTTTGTTGATGTGCAGCCATAGAACTTCAGAGTTCATACCGATGAATGAAAGAACATGAACCGCACACATGCATTGCTTTGCAAAGTAATTATAGAAAATTATGACAATAACAATAATGTTGCAGTATACATTAAAATCACATCTGAAAAGACACAAATTTACTGATAAAAAAGCTTTGTATTTTTCATATTACCTGAGCATTCAGTGATGTAACACCACACTGTGGGGAAAAAAGATGTTGTTCACCATTTAATTTATTTAAATAATATGTCATTATATCTCTGCATTTATTACTAAACACGGTCTCTGATGTGTGAAATAATACAGAATTGTTGAAAACTGCACATCATATTTTATTTGCTACCTTGACAATTTGGTTTTAAATTTAATTTAATTTATTTATTTTCCATTTGAGAAATTCTTTGAAGCTTAGTGTCTTATCAGTTGACCTTACATTAGAAACCAGAAGTTTTGGAAGAAATACTGAACCACTCTGAGCCAAAAATAATTTTCAATACCTGAGTCAGGGATGAATTTAACAGCAACTGTCAGAAAGAAGAATGAGGAACAAGGACTCAGTCAGTCAGCATATATCAGTATACACAGCAACCCACCTGCTGTTGAGAAAGTTATGATGCAGAAGTATTAAACTACTGTATTAAATGAATGCTCTTACGCTCTAAAAAATTATTTCTAATGATTTTTTTTAATTTGCATAAATTACATACTGTTAATCTTCTTCTCTGTGTTGTGTTCTGTGGAAATAAAATACATTCATTAATTAATGACTTCAGGATCCATTTCAAAGAGAAAACATTTGAGAAAAGATACAGATTGAATGGGCTCTGGTTGGAATACTACATATACTGAAGTACTGAGGTTTGATTAAGGCTTGAATTGGTTCAATAAAAATACCTTCTTGAGTAAACATGAAAATCATTGTTAACGGAAAGTTGCTTTTGTATGGCATCTTGGACAAATGGTCCATTTAAATGAATGTTAACGGTCAACAGTACCTTCCTTTAGCGTCATCAGTTGTTTTTTGGCATCAACTGTAAATAAGTGGCTAGAAGTTAATAATTACAAACTGAAATATAATTTCTTTTTATTTAATATTTAAATAAAGAGTGACAAGGGGATGTTGAAATGTATTGGTTGGTTTAGATGAATAAACAATAACAATAACAAACTATAACAAATAAAGGCATTTCTTCACCCCTTTCAAAAACAGTACTTTGAGAGGATCCTTCCATAAACAATAATTTGTAAAAAACTTAAATATTAAAGTTTGAGTAATATAGATTTAGACTGTATTATTCATTGGGAATGAACCCTTTAACTTAAGCTCAAGAGGGAAATAAGTAGCAGTGTACAAATCTTACCAAAGTCCTTAAGTTTCTCCCGACACACTGTGAAAAGATAAATACGGAAACAGCTGTCAGCCGTTCACTAATTTTTCATTTTAAAAAATGTAAAAGGAGAGCACGGTACCTTTCCTCTGGTTGATAAATAGCAGAACAGCTATGAGCGCACACACCAGGCCCAAAGTTATTGGAATCACAATAGCGGAGACATGCAATCTGTCTGGCAGGGTACTCATGAAGAACTCATCTGTCCAAAAAATGAATGAGAGGATTTATTCTCTGTGTTTAAGTGTTAACATAAAAGTTAAGGTTAAGAAATAATAATTTTATTGTATTACTCTTTCAGGCGTGATATGATTTGATTGCTTTAATTCTACAAATCTAATAAACTGGAAGGTTGTGAAGAAATTTCACAAAATTTTTTAAATTTTTTGCCAATACACTTAGATTGTAAGCAGTCCTGCTATTAACATTCTTGCCTCATGAAATCGTTCGCGCAATTTTTGACCAAATAGAAAATACAGTTTTGTCATTAAATATGTCTGTGAAATAAAGTTTCGACTCACCAGTAACTTTCACAAGAGACTCAAACTGGAGCTCCTGGTCCTGCTGTCCTACAACGCACCTCACACCTGCTGTATCTAACTTACAGAAACTTATTTGGCTGCTGATGCTGAAGACTCCACTCCCTCCACTCTGTTTAGATTTCTCAATTATGGCTTCCATCTTCTTGCCTCTGATGTTCATCCAGAACATATAGGGTTCTGGGTACCAGTCCTTGGAACTGCAGCTCATTTGGATACAATCCCTGTTATGCCTAAGAATCTCTACCAAGGGTCTGCTACCTGGTTCTGGAATTAAAAAGGAATTTAACCCTGAAAAAAGTGCAAAAAGCACAAGCCTACTGCACAACACTGACTGAAGATATTATACACAATATCTTTTTATTAATCTTTTTTTTGTTTTGTTTTTTAAATGAGCTTTAAGGAAAACGCAAATGCAGAAATAAGCATATACTTTGAATAATTGTACCTGTGCATTTTTTCTCTTTTTAAAACCAAATCATTAAGTAGAGTCAATACACAATTTAAGATTTTGTAATATATTTCATAGTTAAAAGCTTGTGGATCCTATAAAAGCTGAAGCTTATACTCACGCCTGACTGTCAGCTGCAAGGCGGGCTCCTCGAACCAGTCAGAAAAGCTCACTTGACACTTGTACTTCCCTCCATCGGTGAGCCTGACGTTTCTGAGCAGCAGGGACACGTTGCCTCTCTGCAGCTCCTGGGGGAAGAGGCTCACCCTACCCTCGTACCCCCTGCCTTCTGTCACCTTCCCACTCTTATGCAGGTACACAAGATTGTTGAAGCTCTCCTTAAACCATCTGATCTCCTTTGCATCAGCAGCACTCCTCTCGGGAGAGAGATGACAGGGCAGGAGGACATCCTGGTGGGTGGAGGTGGCCACAGGAGAAGAGGGGACCACCAGTGTCAACTGAGTGTCTGCACAGAGAAAGTCCAGTGGAACACCATGTGATGTAAGAGCTAAATTAACATTTGACACCTCAAAGTCAATATCCTCAGAGTATTCTCAACAAATCTTACAGAGAATTGAAGGGTAGAAATGCCAGTGAATGACATTTCTTCATTCTTTATTATACCATTCTTTTAAACTTAAAATTTACATTTCTCACCATTTTTTAAAGTCCATTGTCTGAGATATTGGCAAAATTGTCATCGAAGCTACTTCGTTGCACTATTTCCACTACTAACTGTTTAGCTAGTCATAGCAATGCCAATCATATTGCCACAGATTAGTTTTATTTCATAGTTGCCAATTATTACATCCAAAAAGTTTCACATTCACTGCTTAAAGATCATTTTTGTTTGAAAAAAAAAAAATCCCATAGTTTTTTTTTCTTTTTTTTTTTTAATAAGGTAAATGGCAGCTGATGCTTTTAAACCCTTTTTCTTAAGGGTTTAAAGAATCTATTGAAACAGCGGGATTAATATTCATAGTCAGCTCTAGACACAAGTGACCAACACAGAGGTTCCTTCACCTGCTGTACTGTAATTGTTAATGGAAGTGAACTGAAAGGGATCCTTAAGCATCTCATTTAGGAGCCTAAAGTCTTTGATAACTTTTCCTGAATTATTACAGTGAATTTTATTGCTGTTTCTCTCTAATATTGAGTCCATATTGTTTAATTGAGCCATGTTCACTCACACTCTCTCACATACATACATACATACATACATACATACATACACACACACACACACACACACACACACTCAAAGTCTCTAACCGCTTGTCCCGAGTAGGGTTGTGGCGAACCAGAGCCTAACTCGTCAGCGCAGGGCGCAGGAGGGTGAGGGGACACGATCAGGATGGTACGCCAGTACACCGCAAGGCACCCCAAGCAGGACTTGAACCCCATAGAGCAGGCCCCGGCCAAACCTGCTGAGCCACCGTACCCCCCGAGTCATGCTCATTACATGTAAATTAAAAAATGCCATACCTGCAAACACGATGTACTGGATGAAGAGCAGAACACGGTTTATCATGAGACCATTCTTGCTGAAGATTCCCATAGTGTACCTCTCTGACCTTCAGAACATACAAATAGATCTTAAACATTGTTAACATGAGTGATGGATGAACATAAAAATATATACGGAGTACAAGAACTTGCACACAAATTACTACTCATCTTCACATTCCTTTTCAACACTGGTGTCTCAGTCCAAACAGGGATGGATATTACAGCATATAACATCAGACAGGCTTGTATATACAAACAAAAAAAAATTACAATGGTAATAATGATAAAATTTTCTTACCTCTTTAATGCTTCACTGTATCTAAGATGAAGGTCTGAATACTTTCATTTTCATGTAATGGCGCCTAGAGATTAAAAATTAACTCCAGAGTGAATTGCTGTGAAAACATACTTCATTTTGTGAATTGCATGTGGTTCTGCATTGTTCTTTGATCTGATACTCCCCTAGGCTGGAATTTTGTGGTTCCTGAAGTTAATGTTTATATTAATGCTAATGTTCAAAGTGCAGATACTGCTATTAAACCAGACTATAATATAAAATGTCAACTTACACAACAGCAGTCCATGAAGAACAGTTTTTTTATGTGTACATTTATGCATGGGTTCATAATAGGGTGGAAACTAACACAGTACCTTTGAATTATCATATTTTCATCTAAATATCTCAAAATGCAAAAAATATTTCACATTCAGCTTATATAATTAAAATGAATTATTAAGATGTAAAAAAAATTGTATTACTATGGCATTATTAGAATAAAGTAAATAAAACAACCTTACTAAATTTATGACATTTCACTATCCGGATATGCAATTACGACAACCATAAAAGAATACATTCTGTGCCCAGAAATTTCAATGTAACTCTAAATTTCCTAATTTGTGTTTAATTTTATGCTTACAGTGTTAATCTACCTCCTGTTATTGACCAATTTCAAGTTTATTGTCTTAGGTACAAGTACCGTGTACAAGTATCACGAAATTCTTCTTGAATGCTTCTCCACAGACTCTGGACAAGACAGAGACAATTGAAATACTGTACATTTATACAGCTAAGTAATTTTTACTGGAGCAATTCAAGGTAAGAACCTTTCTGGTGGTACTGAAGCAGGAGATGGGAGTCAATCTGGACCCTGGAAGACAAGGCAGAAGCTTTAATTCCTGGGTCACTTCCTGCCCCATTAAAAACCCAACTGAATCTACTGATGTCCCATATCAAATTTGCCCATATTTTAAAATGTATTTTTAATTAATAAAAAGATTAAATGAAAATATTTTAAATCTTTGTAAATATTTTTATTTGTCTTTTAAATATATCTGTCATAAATTATTTAGATTAAGAAACAGTAGGAGTATTGTATTCTATGATAAACATGTATTCTGTTGCACATAGGGGGCATAATGTTCAATGCATAAATAAAGAGATTCTCCACATGAGTACAAAGTCCAATAGGAAGTGTTTGCACCTCCACCATCTCCCGCCACCTTGGTGATCGACTTTTTTTAACCTGTAAAAGACATGATCTGCTCTTTAACCTGGAAGAACTGGATTTGGTGGTTGCTTTCACTTTCTCTGAGTCTTTGCACAAGATACACCTTTGTAAGTAACCACTGTGAAGTGAAATGAAGGCAAAAACAACATTTATTGCTTCTGCTTGGGATTTTATCTAACATGAAATTCATCTGTATTATTTCCCAAATTGTATTGAGTGTTTAAAGGCAGTAATTTTTATCAAATGTTAGAAGATAAAACTGAGCATGTGCTTTTGCTGTGAAATATATGATCTCTTTGTTTATTCTCTTTCCATTTCCCAGCTTGGCTAATACACAGGAACTAAAACTTCATGAAGGCAAGATTTTTGTTGCTAGTACAATAACAAATGTCTGATGTGTGTGAAACGTAACTTATCGGTCACGTGGATTGCAGCGAACTGTGAATGTGTTTACGTGCATCTGATAAAAAATCACATTCTTTTACAGCGCCACGCTTTAATAAGCGCCGTCTTTTGTCTGTTGGTCCAGAAGGTTGATTGGGACCAAAGGAAGACGGTAAATATAGTCACAGAGAAAAACAATGTGATTCAATCAGGTATAAATTCACTGTTTCTCATAAACATGTAATCAGTAGCTGAAGGTTCCTTTCTGAGTATAATTTTGCTTTTCCCCAACTCTTTTTGTGTCTGAAAGTGTATTTTGTCTTTGTTCTTGCTACTAGAGCTCCCATGTGTTCCTACAATTGCCTTTGTTGGCTATGATGTTGTCCTGCCCTGCCACCTTTCACCTGACAGAAGCGATGGTGCCATGGAGATCCGGTGGTTTAGACACCAGTACTCTGAATACATTTATCAGTACAAGGCTGGAAATGAGAGAGATGGCAGGGGGTACGAGGGCAGGGTGAGCCTGTTTACTCAGGAGCTTGAGAGAGGCAACATGTCCCTACTGCTTAGAGACATCAGGGTGACAGATGAAGGGGTTTATAAGTGTCATGTGAGCACTGATGACTGGTCTCAGGAACACACCATCGAGCTGAAAGTCAAGGGTGAGTAATGATATTTTATGTAAAAAGCATTATACATTGTGCTGTGCTGTGCATTTTAAGGATATCATAAAGAACCACATGCAGTTTAACTACAGATTAGATACCTCTGGTCGAATGTGTGTTGGAATAAATCTCCGCGTGAAAAGAAATTCACCAAAATGCCTGTAAAGTACAAAGTTGCCTGTTAGGAAAATACTTGTAAAAGCTGTAATCTCAAAACTAATTTGATATTTTAGAAGTATTTAAAATGACACAAAATGGAATATCTTGCTCTGTAACAATTCTATAAATAGAAATTACATAAAAATATTCACAAAAGATTGTTAAATACATTTATTTATTTATTTATTTATTTATTTATTTATTTGTTGGGGGGCGCGGTGGCGCAGTGGGTTGGACCAGGTCCTGCTCTCCGGTGGGTCTGGGGTTCGAGTCCCGCTTGGGGTGCCTTGCGACGGACTGGCGTCCCGTCCTGGGTGTGTCCCCTCCCCCTCTGGCCTTACGCTCTGTGTTGCCGGGTTAGGCTCCGGTTCCCCGCGACCCTGTATGGGACAAGTGGTTCTGAAAATGTGTGTGTGTGTGTATTTATTTATTACTCTAGTTTTGACCTGGAGTTCATATGAATTTCTATAAGGTACAATCCACAGTATAGACATTTTATACTGTGTATATTTATAGTATTTTGGATTGTTATTTTATTTCTGTTCTATAATTGCACATATCCTTACAAAATTGTCCCTGCTGTTCTGTAGAAAATCCTGCCTCTACATTGGTGGTCCCTTCTAGTCAACTTCTACTCACTTCCATTGGCAGTGATGTCATCCTTCCCTGTCACCTCTCACCTGAAACAAGTGCTGTTGCCATGGAGATCCGGTGGCTTAGAGATCAATACCAGGAGTTCATGTACTTGTACAAGGCTGGTAACGTGCAGAAGGGAAGGGGGTACGAGAACAGGGTGACTTTGTTCCCCCAGGAACTGCTGAGAGGCAACGTGTCCCTGCTGCTCAGAGACATCAGGCTCACCGATGGAGGGGAGTACAGGTGTCATGTTAGCTATGACAACTGGTTTCAGGAACTTTCCGTCCAGCTAAAAGTCAGACGTGAGTAAGAAAAAAATAATGAAGTTTTAAGGAGTGAGAAGATAGCTTAAAAAGATAGCTATGACTATGCCATTCTTACTATTTTTGTTTATTAATTTATTTAGTTACTGGAAATTCTTTTGCCAAACAGAAAGGGATTTCATATTGTTTATGGTTAACAACCTGGTGGACAAGATCACATGGTGTATGAATAGATATTTGCAGTGCTTAGCTGAAAGTGTAAATATATTCTTAAAAAATTCTCAATTCCTTCTCTTTAGGAGTTAATTCTACTAATTTTGATTTACAAATGCATTTCTTTGTACCATTATGGATGTGCGTGAAAAAACATTTTTCATCAGTTTGTACATGGGTTCTGATGTACTCAGCTCCTATTCTTGTCTACATTTGCTCGAAGGCACTGGGTAAGTGGGACAACGTCATATTTTGACATCCAAAAAAAATGCTACACCATGTCAGAACTACAATGTGACTTTTTTTTCTTTTTTTTTTTTAATTCAGATATAAAACTGTTCATCCTGGGGGTCATTTGCTGTAGTGGAGCTGTGCTGTACAGCAAGTTTGACTTCATCTCACATCTGTTGAGTTTGTGGCATCATTCAGGTACATTGGTCACGGTTGGTCAGTTTTCTATAGATTGCATTTACATAGATTAAGAACATGAAAACAATGTTAGGTAATTAAGTAAAATTTCAACTAAGGAAAGAAATGTTTTTTACAAGGATCATGTTGTCTAAGCAATGAAATCATTTGTTTTCTTATATTGTAACGCAGGAAAAATCCCTTGGGATGAGATGATGATTGAGCTTCAGGGTTCACTACCACAGTACACTGGTTCTCCCCTAGAGATTTGCTGGATCTGTGTTGAGACGTTTCTCCTCTTCATGGTCGTTTTGCGTTGGACATGTTCACGTATGTAGTTTGACACTAAATGTGCAACACATTTTTAGACATGAATTGTTCAAGTCTTGTCACATACTTGATGAAAGCAAACGAAAGTTAAATATGCAAGTTTTTTTGAAAATTTAATTTAAGAGATTAAAGATTTTTTGAAATTATGATTCTTCAGAAAAAAAGTTTATATGTGCATCAGCTAATATATATATATATATATATATATATATATATATAAAAATTCCCCACTCGCCCCTGTTTTTTTTTTTTTTGTGGGCAGTCTTACTCCTTCAAGCTCGGGTCCTCTACCTGAGGCCTGGGAGCTTGAGGGTTCTGCGCAGTATCTTAGCTGTTCCTAGGACCGCGCTCTTCTGGACAGAGATCTCGGATGTTGTTCCCGGGATCTGCTGGAGCCACTCTCCCAGCCCCAAGTGTTCCGATTACCACGGAGACCACTGTTGCCTTCACCTTCCACATCTTTTCTAGCTCCTCTCTCAGTCCTTAGTATTTCTGAAGCTTCTCATGTTCTTTCTTTCTGATGTTGCCATCGCTTGGGATGGCAACATCTATCATTATGGCTTTCTTCCTCTGTTTGTCCACCACTACTATGTCCGGTTGGTTAGTCATTACCAGTTTGTAAGTCTGGATCTGGAAGTCCCACAGGATCTTAGCTTGGTCATTCTCGACCACCCTTGGGGATGTATCCCACTTTGATCTTGGGACTTCCAGCCCATACTCGGCACAGATGTTCCTGTACACTACGCCAGCCACTTGGTTATGGCGTTCCATGTATGCCTTGCCTGCTAGCATCTTACACCCTGCTGTTATGTGCTGGATTGTCTCAGGGACATCTTTGCACAGCCCGCACCAGAGGTCCTGCCTGGTGTGGTAGACCCTGGCCTCTATTGATCTTGTACTTAGAGCTTGTTCCTGTGCTGCTATGATTAGTGCCTCTGTGCTGTCTTTCAGTCCAGCTTTGTCCAGCCACTGGTATGATTTTTCAATATCAGCCACTTCTTCAATCTGCCGGTGGTACATACCGTGTAGGGGTTTGTCCATCCATGATGGTTCATGTTCCTCCTCGTCCTCCTTCTCAGGTTTCTGCTGCCTGAGGTATTCACTAAGTATCTCATCAGTCAGGGCCATCTTCCTGATGTAGTCAAGGATCTTTGTTGTTTCATCCTGGATAGTGGCTCTGACGCTCACTAGTCCTCGGCCTCCTTCTTTCCGCTTAGTGTACAGCCTCAGGGTGCTGGATTTGGGGTAAAACCCTCCATGCATTGTCAGGAGCTTCCTTGTCTTGATGTCAGTGGCTTCTATTTTCTCTTTTGGCCAGCTTATTATGCCAGCAGGGTATCTTATGACCGGCAGGGCGTAGGTGTTGATAGCCCGAACCTTGTTCTTCCCATGCAGCTGACTTCTCAGGACTTGCCTTACTCTCTGCAAGTATTTGGCAGTTGCTGCTTTCCTTGCGGCCCCTTCATGATTCCCATGCGCCTGCAGGATTCCAAGGTACTTGTAGCTGTCCTCAACATCTGCTATGTTGCCTTCTGGTAGTACAATCCCCTCAGTTCCGACTACCTTCCCTCTCTTTGTTACCATCCGACTACACTTATCTAATCCGAATGACATTCCAGTGTCATTGCTGTAGATCCTGGTGGTGTGGATCAGAGAATTGATGTCTCGTTCACTCTTGGCATACAGCTTGATGTCATCCATGTAGAGGAGGTGACTGATGTTTACTCCATTCCGTAGTCGGTATCCGTAACCAGTCTTGGTGATGATCTGGCTGAGGGGGTTCAGGCCTATGCAGAACAGCAGTGGGGACAATGCATCTCCTTGGTAGATGCCGCACTTGGTGGTGACTTGCGCAATTTGCATGGAGTTGGCCTCTAGCGTTGTTTTCCACTGCCCCATTGAGTTCCTGATGAAGGCTCTTAGTGTCCTGTTGATCTTGTGTAGTTCTAAGCATTCCAGGATCCATGAGTGAGGCATCAAGTCATAGGCTTGCTTGTAGTCAATCCAGGCGGTGCACAGGTTGGTCTGTCTGCTCTTGCAGTCTCGAGTGACTGTTCTGTCTACCAGTAGCTGGTGTTTTGCTCCTCTGGTGTTTCTACCAATTCCTTTCTGGGCCCCGCTCATGTATTGAGCCATATGTCTGTTCATCTTAGCCGCTATGTTACCCAAGAGCAGCTTCCATGTTGTGCAGAGGCAGGTTATCGGGCGATAGTTGGATGGGACTGCTCCTTTCTGGGGGTCCTTCTGTTAACCATTCAGGGTGGGTCCCATCCATTAGCAGCTGGTTCATTTGTGTTGCCAGGTTCTCATGGAGTGCAGTTAGCTTCTTTAGCCAGAAGGCATGGATCATGTCAGGGCCTGGTGCTGTCCAGTTCTTCATACTTGAGACTCTTTCTTGGATGTCTGCCACTGTGATGGTTACTGGATCCTGTTCAGGGAGGTTGCTGTGGTCCACTCTTAGTTCCACTAGCCACTGGGCTTTGTTGTTTTGTTGTTGCCTTATTTTCCATGGAGGATACTGCTTTTTAGGCTTGGTATTCATCTTGTATCCAAGCATCTCAAGGATCACTGTTGCTGTGTTGTACATCAGCTGGTTGGTCTCAGTGATGGTCACAGTAGGGATTGTTCATAGTGCTGCATGCCTTGTTCTAGTTCCAGTAGCCCACTTATAATCAGTATATCCTGGTTCCCCAACATCTGGCACAGACCTTGTTAATCCAGGCAACATCTGAGCCAGCATGACTCTGTTTGTTTCACTCTCATATCCAAGGTAGGCAGAGCCAAGCATAAGGAGGTCTTGCCTAGGACCCCCCACTGGAGGAAGGCCATGAGCAGGCTTCAAACCCCAGTTTCCCCTGTGAAAGGCAGCAATCTTACCACTACACTGTCCAGCCATAATTTCACACAATCTGTATGGGATGATCTTGGGCAGAAGAGTCAAGGAAAAGCACTTACAAGCTCCTTAACTACATTTACATACATTCATTTAGCTGACTTACAAGGTTAATCTACCTACAGTTATTTACCAATTTAGATAGCTGAGTAATTTTACTGACACAATTTAGGGTAAGTACCTTGCTCCAAGGTACTAGAACCAGACGAAGGAATCAAACCTACAACTGCTGTGTTCAAAAGCAGAAGAATTAACTATTACACTACCAGCTGCCCATGAATTACCTAAACAAGAATTGGCAGATTCCTGTTTAAACTTCCTTTGCTGTGTTCTTTTACAGGGTGGAAAAAACTGAGAAATGAGAAGAGGCAACAAGAAGGACAAGTTAACCAGAGGGAAGTAAAAATTGAAACTGAAGAGGAAAAAGAGATGGTTAAAATAAAGAGCGAAAAGGAGGAACTGGGAAAAGAAAAAGAAGAAATTAAGTGGGAAAATGGGAGATTGGGAAAAGAAAGAGAAGAAATTAAGAAGCAAAAGGAGCAAGTGGGAAAAGAAAGAGAAGAAATAAAGAAGGAAAAGGAGGAAGTGGGAAAAGAAAGAGAAGACATAAAGAAGGAAAAGAAGGAACTGGGAAAAAAGAGAGAAGAAATAAAGAAGGAAAAGGAGGAAGTGGGAAAAGAGAGAGAGAAAATAAAGAAGGAAAAGGAGGAAGTGGGAAAAGAGAGAGAGAAAATAAAGAAGGAAAAGGAAGAAGTGGAAAAAGAAAGAGAAGGAATAAAGAAGGAAAAGGAGGAAGTGGGAAAAGTGAGAGAAGAAATAAAGAAGGGAAAGGAGGAAGTGGGAAAAGAAAGAGAAGAAATAAAGAAGGAAAAGGAGGAAGTGGGAAAAGAGAGAGAGAAAATAAAGAAGGAAAAGGAGGAAGTGGGAAAAGAGAGAGAGAAAATAAAGAAGGAAAAGGAAGAAGTGGGAAAAGTGAGAGACGAAATAAAGAAGGAAAAGGAGGAAGTGGGAAAAGAAAGAGAAGAAATAAAGAAGGAAAAGGAGGAAGTGGGAAAAGTGAGAGAAGAAATAAAGAAGGAAAAGCAGGAAGTGGGAAAAAAGAGAGAAGAAATAAAGAACGAAAAGGAGGATCTGGGAAAAAAGAGAGAAGAAATAAAGAAGGAAAAGGAGGAAGTGGGAAAAGAGAGAGAGAAAATAAAGAAGGAAAAGGAGGAAGTGGGAAAAGTGAGAGAAGAAATAAAGAAGGAAAAGGAGGAAGTGGGAAAAGTGAGAGAAGAAATAAAGAAGGAAAAGGAGGAAGTGGGAAAAGAGAGAGAGAAAATAAAGAAGGAAAAGGAGGAAGTGGGAAAAGAGAGAGAGAAAATAAAGAAGGAAAAGGAGGAAGTAGGAAAAAAGGAAGAAAGGAGAAGGAAAAATGAGGAATTGGGAAAACAGTGGCATAAGGAAGAACGGGCCAGAAACCAGGATGATATGAACTCCAAAATACTATTTACAGGTCAGAGTGAGAATGAGAAATACTAGAGTGCTGATTTTACCACATTGTGGACCAAACATTATATTGCTATCCAGTCCCAAAAATGTGGTCAACATTAATTAATAACGCTTTAAACTGCAGTGCGTTGCAAAAGTGCTCAGACCCATTGAAAGCTATCAATTGTTGATGGAATTTCCAATGAGTTCTCAAACTCAATTTCTCATGAAAGTGTCTGCCAGCTTTCCATATCAAGCACTGCTCTCCCATTCCTCTTAGCTGATTTATTCCACCTCATCCATGTTTCATGGAAAGTGATTGTGGACCAGACTTTTCAGATCGTACCACACACTCTTGTTGGGGTTGAGATTAAGACTTTGAGTGGGTCCCTCAGGGTTCTTAGTTATTATCCCTGAACCATTCCGATATCTTTTTGTCCATGTGCTTGAATTTTGGTCAGAAGCTCTACTTTGTGGACCTGTCCAAAAATCCTTATTGTAGTAAATTGTAGCCAGTAGTTGAATTTTTCCTTTATATATGGAAGATGCTAGTGATGAATTTTCTTTTTAAGTAAAATTGTAATTGTTGAATCTCAATGACAATTTACAGTTTTATATTATTTCTGATAATGGACTTGGACTCTGGCATCTGATCACTCCTGAGAAACATTGTAATCTACCATCTTTGATTTATACTTGCACTTCTCAATGTCATAGTGACTGACAAATGTGTACATTTTTGTGGTTTCCCTTATTAGTCCGCTTCTTGTTTGGATGCTGAACTGTGGGGAAAATTCTTTGTTATCTTGAGGCACCACATCTGATAGTATGATTCAATTTTTCAAGTATAAAGAAAATTCATCATTTTTTTCAGTGTGATACTAAAGCACTTTGAACAGTGACTACAAGTTGTTGTTAGACATGCATATTTATACGTCTTAAGTTATTTATACATTTTAAATAATATCCCAGGACAGCTCCTTAGTCCTCATTTGTATATCTTTTCATAATGTTATGCTATTTTACTCTAGCACATATATGCTCATTTCAGTGGTCCATAAAGCGAAGGGCCAGAAACAGCAATTATTCATTAAAACTTTTTTTCAGCTAAACTTATGTACATGAGATAACAGAATATATACAATAGTGTAACTTCTAAGAAAAAATACAATTACTTCTGATTTTTACTGAAAATAATTTTCTCATAAAGAAGAATTATCTTTTTTTCTGTTTTAATGTGTAAATTCACAAGAAAAATACTAAAAAGACGGTTAACTAGGCCACAGTACTAAGTGTTGGTTTGAATGCTCAGTCTGATTGGTTTCCATCTTTCTCTCCTGCACAGCGGATGTAATCCTGGATAAAGACACAGCTCACCGCAAACTGAAGATCTCACATGATGGTAAAGAAGTGCAGTGGATAGAGGAAGGAGTACAGACTGAGTCTAAGGAGGGCAACAGGTTTGATACAGAGCCCTTTGTACTGGGAACTGCGGTTCGCTCCTGGAGGAGCTACTGGGAGGTGTGTGTGGAGGGAAAGGAGGACTGGATACTGGGTGTAGCCTTGGATTCAGTCGGTAGGAAGGGGCAGCTTGCAATGAGCCCCAGCAAAGGATTCTGGGTAATCAGGCTCTCAAATGGGAGAAGTCTGAAGGCCCTGGGTGAGAAGGTGGAAGTTCTCACTGACATCAAACCCCCAAGCAAAGTGGGAATCTATCTGGACTGTAAGGAGAAGCAGGTCTCCTTCTACAGTGTAGATGGAGAGAATCTTTCACATATTTACACTTTCACTGATGGGCCTGGTTGTGAAAAAGCTCCTCGTCCCATTTTCTCTCCCTGGAATAATGATGCTGAAAAACTGAGGATTTTATCCATCACTCTCTGACATTTTTTTATGCAATGTTTGTTCTGCATTTGTCCGCTGACTCTGTGTCCTCAGGTGATGTGGTTGTAGATCTGAATGGATTTTATCCATTACTTTCCGCCATTTTTTTTTACTGCAGTATCTAATCTAATCTGCATTTGATAATTGTCTTCAGATGATGTGACTGTACAGCTTAATGCTGAGGACCACAAATCTTGTGACTGCAGGTGGGAAATCTGTTTCACCTTGTGAGAGTATAACTGTCAAACACAAATGAAATAAGTTGTCTGGAATCGTATGTTATCCTGCCTAAGAAGGTTAGGATGTCTTTGGCATCCAAACTATTCGGTTGGTACTAAGACACCTCATGTGAGACAAGAAAACACTCATCACACTGCTACTCCACCACCGCAAGCCTATATCAATAACTTGTTCAAATGCTGTTATATTTTGTCAACAGAAACCACAATCTGTCAAACCAAGTGACATCTTTCTGCTCTTCCATCATCTGATTTTGGGTATTACATTTCTAGGGGAGCCTCATGTGCTTTTTCTATTAGCTTTTCCTTTTTAATTTTCTTGCTTGTTGCTTTTAATTATCATTTTTTTGCTTTTTTCATGTTTACATGGCAAACACATTTATTTTGCATTTATAATGGTACTGATGGCGATCCATGATGTGTGTGTCATAGATACCATTGATACCGTAGATACAGATTGCTAGCCTCAGATGTGCAAGATTCAAAATTCAAGATTCAGGATTTTATTTGTCACATACACAGTTATACACACATACAACCTGTAGTGAAATGTTAATCTAGTCAGCTCTGTAGACTGTGCAAACAAGACAACATATTTAAAAGCGAAAAATATTTTAAAAAGACAAGAGAATATAATTAACTTAAATGAAAGAAGAAAATATACAGGGAACTGAATTAAAGCTAAAATGTAAAAAACTAAAATTAAGATTTAGAGAACAAAAAATGTGCAAGGTATTGAATATGCAATAATAAAGTGCAATGTGCAGCACTGATGGATGAATAACATTGTGCCACCAGAGTCCTTAAAGTACGGGATGTGTCCATGCTGAGGAGTCTGATGGCCTGAGGGAAGAAGGTCCTCTTGAGTCTCTCAGTTCTGGCCATCAGACTACGGTAGCGTCTTCCAGATTTCAGCGGACAGAAAAGTGAATTAGCAGGATGGCTGGGGTCATTGAGAATCTTGTCAGCCCTCGCTCTGCATCTCCTGGTGTAGATGTCATGCAGCGGGGGAAGAGCAGTCCTGAAACAGGGAAATAATGCTGCCGGTCCAAAGACCCCGTTTCCTTCAGGAGCTGCGCCTTCAGCCAGCCTTCCCAGCCTGCTTAGTTCCCCCAGGCTCTCTACGTTAAGTAATTCTGGATGCGATGTTCCTCTAGAGTTTTCGAACGAGTGGGCTAACATAAAAGGGGGATTCATGGGAAAACTATTATTTTTTTAAAAAAGTTTGAGACTAAGGCTGTCTGAGTTTGTTTTTCTTATGTTTAATTTCTAGGTGGAAGAAATGTCTCTAATGTTAATAGTGGTTTTTCAGCTAAACAGATTGAAAATTAACTTCAGTTATCTTTTGTGCTGCTTCAGTTTTACGTTTACATTTATTCATTTTTCAGATGCTTTTCTCCAAAGCAATGTACATCTCATAGAAAATACAATGTCTTCATTACATTAGCACAAAGAGAGACATAGTTGTAAATGTGTGATTCTTCAGTGTAGCTTTTAAGATAGATCTAGATAAATAACACATTTTTCAATGTAAATAATACATGATCAACAACGACCTTTTGCAGGGATATTGTAGTATAGAGACAGTGTTGTTACATCTTGGTGAATGACCAAAAAAAACAGTGGAATGTTTTTCTTTAATCCTTATATCCTCCTCTTAATCATTGTAAGAACTCGGGTTTGATTATCATGCCACATACTAAAATCAGTCTTCCGTCTTTTTGATTGTTTTCCCTTTTGTCTCATTCATCCAACGCAACACACAGTGGAATTCATTTTCATTCTTTTCCACATATCTGAGTCACTGTTAATTTCACATGTAAGTTTAAATTTAAAGGTCTGCTAAAAAAAACATCTGTAGGTCTTTTTCCCATGTGTATTTGAGAAAAACTTCAGCAATTAACTGACTTATTTAGTGCTTTTATTTGCTATGTATTAATGATCATATTCCTCACTCAGAGACCTGCACTTTAATTATCAGAACATTTTACCTATTATTGTTGTAGATGTATAACTAATTTATCTTTTTTAGTTCTGAAGAATGTTTGTTATTTAACCTGTTCATATTTTACCTTATTAAACTGAAAGGACAGTGCCAGGTCACCATCTCATACTCCAATATACACTGAAATTATTCTTCAGAGTTTTAAAAATAGTGCAATTAAGTGCAGTATAGTATTCTGTAGACAAAACAAACAAAGACACATGGACAGAATCCATAACTGGACATTTATTAGAATACCACACAATACAGAGAGATATCTGTGTCATCTATGTCAACGGAATATTGCTCTTCATCTGAGGGATCCCTTTTCCTTTGGAAGGGCACCTTACTCTCGTCTTTTACACGAGTTCTTAAACCCCTTACCTTAATTAACATTACTCAATTTACTTTTACACTGAAGTAAATTCAGCTAAATGAATAAATGTAACATTCTCTTGCATTTGTATAGAACATACCTGTACATACATATAATGTCTAGTGACTATTTTTGTATATTGTGGACTATTTTTTGTATATTGTGTACTTTATATTTTTTATGTATTTTTTATCCTTTATTCACATATTCTATCTTCTCATCTGGAAGTTTCTGTCACCAAGACAAATTCCTTGTATGTGTGAACATACTTGGCATTAAAGCTTGTTCTGATTCTGATTGTTCATTTTATCTATGTACAATTCATACCACCTCCAGCCAGTAGGGGGCACACTACAGTAGCTAGTTACTGATCATTTTTGCTTTCATTCATTCATTTAGCTAATGCTTTTCTCCAAAGCCACTTTCAGTGTTCAGCTACTTAGAATTACCAATACAGCTGGGCAATTTTACTTGAGCAATTCAGGGTCAGTACTTTGCTTAAGCATACTACAGCTGGAAACAGGATTCACACCTGTAACCTTTGGGTCCAAAGGCAGCAGCTCTAACCTCTACATTAACTGAAACCTCGTATTTGACAGCACATCTCATGACAGAATGTTTAGTAGCTGTTTCTGATAACTGCAGTCTCAAACTCGTATCTACAACCTCCTCAGAACACTAGAATATAATCAAAATGTGTCACCATAGCTGAACAAATCAAAATATTTATGTGGAATCAAAATATTACGAATTTATCAAACAGACTGGGAGAGTATGGATTGTGGTTTATATTTTTTCAGTCCATCAGTGAAACCTAAAAAGCCGATCCTGAAACGTATTCTAATATTTGTAGGAAAATACTTTACTAATAGTACTAATATTGGTATTAGTATCGGTACTAAAATGTTTTAGTAATATACCCCTCAAGGATGAATAACATTAAAAATTGGATATTAATTACCAGCACTTTGCACACGCAAAAATATTTTACGAATAAATAAAATATTTATTTTAACCACAAATTTGTGTGGTTAAAACACTTTTAATGACTTTTTTGCTCTACACTCACATCTTGAGATTTTATAAGTACATCTGAAAAAAATTAAAGAAGTTCTTATTAGCAAAATCCTTGCAGGGGCTATTGAATATTGATAGGTCATGAGACTAACAGTATTTAATGCAGTCTATAAAAAACAAACAAGAACATGAACAAATGAACTCATCAGAAATGACATATTAAAAGCACATATGTTGATACAATTTAAGATTTCTGTAACTTTATGGGCACAAGGCCAGCTATAATTTTAACAGATTTATTAAATTATCAAGGTAAAAACTATGACCACACCGTTACTTGTTTTACTAGAGTTACGCTACCTCCTCTTTCGATTTTGTTACTCTGTCAATTATATTTTACAGCACATGGAGATTCAACCAGTTCATTTCACTTAATTCAAAGTACTGTATAATGAGATCAATCTTGTTTGTGATGTTTAATTGTAATAAACAGATATTGGTAAGTCTGTATTTCTTTTACACACGTGTTACTGTTATCCCTATTCAAATATTCTTCAAATATAAATATAACTATTTTCAGCTCTTATCAGAACAATAAAATATTTTCAGTATCTGCCTACCTTTTCTTTTTCAACCAAGGGTTTTAGGGTAAATATGCAATTAAGTTCTTCTGCAGGGCAGAAGAGAGAGAGACAGAGAGTGTGTGTGTGTGTGTGTGTGTGTGTGTGTGTGTGTGTGTGTGTGTGTGTGTGTGTGTGTGTGTGTGTAGCTACTCCATGATGGACTGGTGCCCCATCTAGGGTGTTCTCCTCCTAACCTACAATCCATTGAATCTTTTAACTGCATGGCAGATGAAGACCATTTTGCCCATATTGAAATATTTTATTTGAAAACTACACACAATAAAAAATGAACACATATAAACAACATATCAAAGGCACTTCACACAATTTAAGATTTCTGAAACTTTATGAATTTCTGCTCACTTCTGAAACCAAACAACATGAAGTTGAGAATGATAAATTAATAAAATTTTATTTCTTTAGTTTTCTGCAGTATATAGCAAACTTTACACAAGCATATTGACTGAAGCTGCTTGTCCCAAGCAGGGTTGCGGTGAACTAGTGCCTAACACAGCAAGACTGGGTGGAAAGCTGGAGAGGACACACCCAGGACAGGATGCCAGTCCATCACAAGGCACCCCAAGTGGGACTCAAACCCCAGGCCCATAACACAGCAGGCATGAGCCAAACCTGCTGCATCACCCCATCCCCCTAGCAAACTTCACAGACACAGGCATTGTCTGAACCGCTTGTCCCATACGGGTCGTGGAAAGCCGGAGCCTAATCCGGCAACACAGGGCGTAAGGCTGGAGGGGGAAGGGACACACCCAGGATGGGATTCCAGTCCGTCGCAAGGCACCCCAAGTGGGACTCGAACCCCAGACCTACCAGAGAGCAGAACCTGGTCCAACCCAATGCACCACCACACCCTCCCCCTAGCAAACTTCATCTGCTGCTAAATTAATTTGAAAACATGTTGCCATAGCAGGTTTTATTGAATATTACCATAATCCATACAAACTACAGTCAATCCTGGAGTCTTTATTTACTCCACAGGAGATATTACGAGTGGGTGTTTACATCTTAAACATGTTCCAAAGAATGGAAAGAGCTTTTGTTTAAATGAACTAGTGAAGGTGTAGATATGACTTCTCTCGTCTACATTGTAGAAGGAAATGTGACCCCTCTCATAGTCCATAAACACTCCCACTTTCTGAGGTGTCAGGGCTACAGGGAGGTGTGTTTCTGGAGCAGTGGTAGCACAGAACTTGTCAGGTGATGAATAAAGTAAAATCCAGTATCCTTCCTCAGGGGTGAAAACTTCCTTCGTGTCCTTGTCCTCTTTGCCAACTCCGATGTACCAGGCAGTCTTGTCTCGCACCTCAACCTGCCAGTAATGTTTCCCAGAGATGAATCCCTCCTTAGCCAGGACACATAGATTGTCTTCAAACCTCTTCTTGTTGGGTTCAACAGGTAGATTCTTGTTCACACCTGAGACAGATTTCCCATCTTCATCAACCCTGAGTTTGGGGTGTGCTGTGTCTGGGTCCAGAGTCACATCATCTGAGGACAGAGACTCAGTGTGTCAGTGTAGTACAGATATTGCAAACAACATGAGTTCCTATTAGCGCACAACTGGGGTAAGAAGTGCCTCTGAAAACTTACCTGTTACTGGAGTTTACATTTCCGTCTGTGTTTGTTATAAATCTCTAAAAAGTTTACATAACCAAAAGTACCCTACGCTCTAGATATCACAATATCATGTACAGTTATTATGTAAGTACTTGTATTGTATAGTTAACTGTTTATAGTATATGTATATTTGCACTAATTTCAGATACTGACTTATTAATTAGTTATGTAGGTCTAAAAGCTTTCCTTATGTCTAGTGTTGTATGTTTATATTTATGCTTATTTACACAGCACCGTGGTCCTGCGAGACACGACATTTCGTCCCACTGTATGTCCACACATGTAGTGGAATGACAATAAAGCTCAACTTAAAGACTTAAAGATCACATAGAAGAGCTGCACTTAATAACAGTCCCTTTATAGATTAATAACTTAATAACAAGTTATTGTTAATTATTGTAATGGTTTATGTAAAACACAAAGATTTAGCAAAAAATATATTACATTCAGAGGGGGTGCGGTGGCGCAGTGGGTTGGACCCCAGTCCTGCTCTCCGGTGGGTCTGGGGTTCAAGTCCCGCTTGGGGTGCCTTGCGGCGGACTGGCGTCCCGTCCTGGGTGTGTCCCCTTCCCCCTCCGGCCTTACGCCCTGTGTTGCCGGGTAGGCTCCGGTTCCCCGTGACCCCGTAAGGGACAAGCGGTTCTGAAAATGTGTGTGTGTGTGTGTATATTACATTCAACTTACAGATACAACGACAGCATTTAAATTTCAAATTTATTCATTTAAAGGGATAGAAACAAAACAAATACTCTTCAAAGTACAGTCACTTTGTCTAAAACCACTGTTTAACTAGCATACCAAAGAAATGTTTCATGTTTGAATAAAAACAAATCAATATTCCTGGCAATCTGAAGCTGTAACCAGATTTTGAAGACACAAAATGTATGGAATCCACCAGTAAGTACGTCATTCCAAGCTGTAGCCAGACTGTGGTGATTTTGTCAAGACTACTCAGAATTGGCACAGTCCCAAGACAGGAGTTTCCAGTTAATTGTTAGCTCTAAATGTTGTTCATTGTGTGACTATTACCGTGTGTGACTACCCTACTATTCTTTAATGAGGATCAGGTTGTAAGCAATACACAGGTCTAATTTGGTGAACACCAAACTCTATGGACTTGTTCTAATGCTGCAGTGATCAAGAGCAAGGGATATGGGTGTTTTACTGTTATTTTGATAATTCCATGGTAGTCTCTGTAAGGGCAAGGCCCCCCATCCTTCCGTATAAAAAATATTCTGCTGAGGTTGGTGAAGTAGACTGTCTAATAACGTCTGAAGCTAGTGCCTTAGTCACATACTCCTCCGTGGCCCTTTGCCCTGGTAGCGACAATAAAACAAGAAACTTGGCCTCTTGGAGGAGAGGTCCCCAGCAAGGGGTCAATGGTACAGTCCCACAGCCAATACGGGGAAAGAGCAGATGCCCTTCCATTCCTGAAGACCTCCTTAAGGTCTTTGTACTCCTCCGGCACAACCACAGGTTTGCAGGCTCAGGGCTTTCAATCAAGGTGGTTCTACAGGGCAGTGCTAGACAGGAGGTGGCACACTGTGCTCCCCAAGGGACAAGCTCCCCAGTGCTTCAAGAAAATACTGGATCAGTTTGGGCCAGCCAGGTATACACCGGGATAATCCAGTTGTCAAGGGACTTAATGAGAAAAAAAATAATGATTTTCCTTGTGACAAGCCCCTACTTGGGGTCCCAAGGACTTGGTGTAGAACTCCACAACACCTGTCCTTAGCATTTGTCCATCGAGTGCACTAACTCATAACATTACATCACAGTTACGGGTGGGAATACCCTGTGAGTTAGCAAAATCTGTGTCCATAAGACAACTGGCTGCCCCGGAATCCACAAACACTTGTGCAGTTACCCGGTTGACACCCATGACAAGACATTCGGCACTGTGAGCTGGAAGGCCAGATGGAAGGGGTCACTTATCCGTTGCTGTACTTGGGGGGGGTCCTAAAGAGAGTCACTCAGGGCATGCCATCCAGAACCGGCCGGGGGTAGAGGTAAAGGCCCTCAATAAGTCGCCTTTGTCTCTCGGGAGGGGTCAGGCATCCTCAGCCAATTTGCATTGGTTCTGGGGGGGGGTCGAAGAGAGGCCTAGAGTCTGTCAGGACATGCCAGGGGCATTGGAGGCATTCTTGGGCCAAGTTGTCCAGGGTAATAACATTTTCGGTAAACTGATCCAAGGTCCAATCGTCACCTTGGTAAGCTTGCTTGGCTTGGATTCGGGGGTTCAGATCTTGCTGAAAACATGCCACTTGCACCACCGCATTCCACCGGGTCTTGTTGGCAAGGGTCCGGAACTGAAGGGAGTATTCGGTGACAGACCGGTTGTCCTGTTGCAGAGTCAGCAGACAACTGCTGGCCCCCTTTCCAGCAACGGGATGACCCGCCTCAAATTGCTTTTTGGATTGTTCATAAGACATGGGCGAGCAATGTTTCCAAACCGCCGGTAGCTCAGTCCAAAGCTGGGCCGGCGAGCACCGACACAAGGTAAGTCACATGACTGGAATCCGTTTGATAAATATGCGGAAGGCTGGAGAAAACCAGCTCAGATTGCAGCAGGAAGCCCTGACACTTAGGTTGGATTGCCATCATAGCACATGGGCGTGGCGAGCTGGGGGGGGGGGTCCATCGCTGGGATTGTGGCAGCACTTGATGATGGAGGTTGGTGTGGGAGCGGTAGCGGTCGTCCATCTGATTTCTCAGTTTTGCTGCTGACATCACAATCACTAGAAATCACTATCAGTAGACATCAGTAGATATCAGTATCAGTTTATTTTAGGATCAGGAGATACCACTATCAGTAGACACACTATCATTACATAGCACTAACAGCTAATATAACTAACAGATGTCACTATCAGTACACATCACCATCACTAGATATCGGTATCAGTCCGTATCACCATCAGCAGACACCACTACAAGTAGACATCATTCTCACTAGATATCAAAATTAGTAGACATCACTGACAGTAGATAGAATCGTTAATCAGTGGACAGGTTATCCAGAACTATCAGGATTTATCAGTTTGTCACATGTCTCCATTCACATCCCTGCACAGCTTTATGAGCTTTCTCTGATTCATGTGTTTCATTATTTAATCATATTTAGGTTCCTGGTGGTCTGGGACCAGTGCAAGGAGCCATAGTATGTAAAAAAACAGAGTAAATTCTTCACAGTATACTAGTGTGTCACAGGGCATTCACCCATTCACATATTCACATTTACACATTTCAAATACCTTCAATACACAACCCTCTCCTTAGATACAGTACATGTAGACTGTTTTTAACAGGAATTTAAGATATACATTATATAAAAAAAACAACAGCAACAGCAACAACAACAAGAATAATAATAATAATAATACTAATAATAATAATAATATGTTGTTTTTATATTTAAGTACAAAAAACAGATGAGTAAATGAATAGCAGTACCTAAGCTAAGTGAAATAAGTTCACGGCGTATTTTTTTGCTTTTTAAAATTTTTTCTTAAACACATTTTTTCTTTTGATTTTTTTCCAGTCCCTTTTTTATGTTAAAAATTTGCTGGAACATATTTAAATCTGTGTTTATATCACAACAGGTGTTACAAGCCCTTACAGAGTCCGCGAGTGAAGTGGCCACGTGACTCAGTGACGTCACAGATCCCCCGAATGATCACGTGGCTGGAACCATGGCAACAAGCACAACAAACACAGATACACACTCAGTGTGCTGAAGACACATATGCCAGTCTGTAAAAGCCCTTACTGGCAAGCAGACAGCAGTTCATACTTAACTATTTAATAGATTTCATATTTAAAGAGAAACAGAGAATGCACAGACTTTAATGAATATATCAGGTATGCTGTCCTTGAGCTGTTCTCACCTAATTACCCTAGTATTTGGAAGTACGTGCTACATTTATTTTTACGCTTTCTAAGGTAACACTTCTTCATGCAGTGCATCATGTAATGGACATGGTATACATGGTATACATTCATATTACACTGCAGAGTGCAATGACACTGTGCACATAGTACACCTGTATTTCTTACCTGCAGCTTCCCTGTAGGTGTGTGTACAAGCTCCGGTAGGCCCTTATAATTGCAATTGAAAATTAAAAATGCAGCTTAAAAGGAAAAGTAAACGTACATAATAATATGTGCTTGTGCACTGAATGCTGAGGTGCTGGACATGAGTGACGTAAACGATCAATCTGCAAAATATTGTACATCTACATTATGACCTTATAAACTAAAAGGAAAATGCTGTCATGCAAAATCAAGGTATTTATGGACAGAAATAAAGCTATGGAAGCTATAGAGACAATTAAAATAATTTACAATTTAGTACTGTCTGAATTGCTAATTCCTTCTAGCAGTGGCATTACACAAGAGAATAAACAAATAAATCCATAAATAACTGACAAAAATGATGATGAAGACATTGACAGTAAAACTGAATGTCCTTGATTTTACTTTCTTTTTCCTCTTCAGATTCTGCTCGTTTCCCGTTGTTGCTGGTGGCAGGAGCCGTTTCTACTGGCACTGGTCTTTATTACTTTTGGTGCAAGAGCAAAAATGGTAACTGGCTGATGTTTTACTTTTCTTTACATTACAGGGTATATTACAGTATCATGGGGTTGTGTGGAAATACTCGCTACCGTCAGCGCCTTGTTTAAATCAGGTTCACAGTGGTCTGGAGCCTATCGTAGAAGTGCAGGGCACTAGAGTAGTAAAGGTACACCCTAGATAGGGTAGACACACACACACACACACACACACACACACACACACACACACACACACACACACACACACACTGGGGAATCGATTCACCAGTCCACCTGAAACACATCTTCAAACTTGCAGAACTGCAAGTGTTACCTGCTGCACCACCATGCTGTCCTTGTGTAGAAAGAGTCTCAAAAAAATGTAAAATGTATGTGTTAATAATATTTTTAACATTGTATACATTATACATTTACAAACATTGAGGTATTTCATTTTTATATATATTTTACATATAAAAAAATATATAGAAAATATTTCATTTTTTTTTCCGTCGATCATTTTCTATATTTTTACTCTGCTTTAATAGTCAACACGGTGGCACTTCTCTCAAATTGACCAAGCACATAAAGTACAACATGCTAAAAATACAGTTTTCAGCTGCCTGTTCCATGAAATAAAACCACTACCAGAGTACCACTACTGGTGTACCACTTGGTTTCTTATGAACATCCAAAACAAACTTGTGCAAAAAAACTGGTTTTGCACCAAAACACTTTAACTTGCCTCCTAAAACAGTTTTAAAGTTGATCGGATGAGTATTTCTTCCAGCGTATGTTTATTGTCATCTTCCTTCGGCTATAGACGCATATTTTATACACGTACCGGGGACGGCTGGCACCACAGTAGTTTGCGCTACAGTTTTTGGATCCAAAGGTTGTGGGTTCGATTCCCACCTGCAGCTGTAGTACCCTTGAGCAAAGTACTTATCCTAAATTACACCAGTAAAATTTCCCAGTTGTATAAATGGGTCAATAACTATAAGATGCTTTGGAGAAAAGTGTCAGATAAATATAAATATATAATGTACCTTAATTGCTCAAGGATTTAACCCATTCCCTGTTACTGTCAGAAATGAAATTTTAAAAAGATCACAAATCTAACATTTCTCAAATAGCAACTTTTTTTTTTTTGTGATTTTCTTGCATCAAGAAAGAGTGATAATTTCTTCTGAAACTGTTGTTTCTGTGCAGCGAACAACAATGGTAAAGTGTTAAAAGAGCAGCTGAAGGTGGAGAAACAAACGGAAGATGAACTAAAAATTCTGATAGAGGAAATAAAAAAGCAGCAGCTGCAACTGGAAAAACAGAGAGAAGAGATAAAGAGTCAGGAAGAAGAAGTGGAAAAGCAGAAAAACAAATTAAGATCAGAACTTCAGGAGCAGAATAAAGAAAGATGTAAAATAAAAATAATACACGAAGAACTGGAACATCAGAGGGGTCAGATCAAGAAGGAGGAAGAAGAGCTGGAACAACTGAGGTGTAAAATAAGGTGTAAACTGGACGAACAGCAAAACCTGTGTAAAAAAATTACAATTAAAGACAGCGAGTTGGAGAAACAGAGCTTTAAAATAAGGAGGGAAGAGGAGGATCTGCAGATACAATATGAAATACTGCATAAGAAGCATAAGGAGATGAGAAGGCTGAGGTTCCGAATAATGAAACAAGAAGAAGAGCTACAAAAGCAGACAGATGAGCTCAAGAAGCAAAAAGAACAAGTGGAAAAGCAGAGTTTTCAAATAAAACTGCAACGCTTTGGCATGAGCTTTCCGGTGGGGTAGCGAGATGTTCCAGCTCACTCTTCTGCTCATGATCTTCTGGTATTTCCAGGATCTTCTAAGCACAGTGAGATATTCTGGTTGAACTTCTACTCTGCTGTCTGTGCTGCTTGTACTCCACTGTAGGTCTCTGAAGAATTCGTTGGTAGCTTCCATGGTCCATCCCACTCTGAGACCATGAAGCTGCTGCTCCGCACCTTCACAACAAGCTTTGCTGATTGGTTGCAGTGCTGCTTGTAACCGAATCCTGTAGGGATGGTCATAAATCCTGTAATCCTGTAATTCTGAAATCTTAAAATGAACTGATAAAATTAATAAATCACTATGATTTACACCCGATTCTATTACTTTAAACAACAGAAAAGGAATTTAAAGCCCCTCCTCCCCCGGAAAAAAGTGCAAAATCTCTACAACCTCCTACATAATGGTGTGAAATGTTCTCTTATTCCCTGCCAGAACTATGTTCTATGTTAACCAGGACACAGATTTATTAGCTCTGACCAGCAATGTTATAAACAGTGGTCTTAAAAGTCTTTCTAATTCTCGTATGAGGGTGGGGCAGCAGCCATTGGCACTTGGACCCGCAGAAGTTTTTTTTTTTTTTTTTGACTTTCAGTTTTCCTTTCCTCCGAGACCAATAAGTTTACTTACAGCTTTAATAATTTCCTAGTTACTGTAGTAATTTAATGTATAGTCGAGCATTTATTTGTTTTATTCCTCTGATCCTTTCTCATCCTTTGAATTGAATTTAACTAGAAAATGAAAGTGGAAAAAAAATGCAAAAAAAAAATACTGTAAAAAAAATCTTACAGATTTTTACAGTGGAAGATTTGTAAAAGAATGAGACGTGTGTGCGTGTGTGAGATTTGTCAAAGGTGACAGCTTGAGAAATCTTTTAGCAGTTAAGCTGTAAGAGATGGTGGCAAAGAATTTATGACGATGAAGTCCAAATCATCAAGATTTTAATGAAAGGCACCATAAAAAAAAAAGAAATTAAAGCGGGAAAAATGTGAGCGGCTGTTGCTGTAGTTGCTCTGCCCCCTGGTGGACACATTGCGCGTAACAGCCACACTAATGGGTACCGCCGGTTCTTCACTTTGGGAACTGGGACAGAACTGGTTTAGGACTCCAAATTGTTTACTTAGCATTTTCACAACACCACATCATGTCGTAAATAAAACCTCTAAAAACAAGAAATATTAAAATGTTGTTATAATTTTATATCTGAATGGCTACACAGTTTTTGACATAAAGTGGCTGAAACTGTCAAAATGTGTCAAAATGTTGCCGCTCAACCATTTATCGTTACGGTGGTCCAAGGTCCATGCTAGGAACCGTACATGAAACAACACACTTAACATACCACTAGTCTGTGTCACACACACAACGTCACAAATGCACACATTCAGGGTTTTGAATGCAGAACCAATGGAAAACAAACACACAACACAATACGGTAGGTTAGCAAATATATTTTAATATACATATGTTGATATACTGTATGTATATATACATATATGTAAACATACATATATGTATATGCATTTATACTGTATATTGCATTTATATTCATTTTAGCACAATGACAAAATGGCATTTTTCATTTTAGTCAGATTTAAATCACAATAAAATTATTTTTAAACTGTTCTCAATATTTATTTTTCTAGTTTCTATCAATGCAAAATATATATTTCTTTTCTCCAGTGGAAAAACAAATTAACACACGCAGAGGATGTCCGCTACCACGTCCAACCTGTGAGGGGCGACAAGGAATGAAATGTCTCATATCTGCATTAAGGAGTTAAGAAGGAAAGGCAGCGCTCTGTGTTCACGTCCCACCTGGACCCTCAGCAGGGACCACCGTGCAGGAAAAGAGGGACAAATTCGGAATGAGAGAATGGCAAGAACCCAGAGTCTGCCGTACAGGTCCATTTCTCCTCTTAGTTTAAATCTGGGGAAAAGGAAAGGATTTCCGGAACTGCTCCAGAACTTTTTTTTTACCTCCCCTGTGTGTTAAATATTTTAACTTTTGCATTTTGTGACAAACACCTTCAGGTTCTCTAACTGAGGACTCATTGTCTACACGTTCCCTTCATTGCACTGACAGACACCTGCTGCAGTGAAAAACCCACCTTATCAGTTTCCAAGCCTCAGTTTCCATACAGAGCAAGATAAAAAAATCATCGAACCCTCAAAAATCCATAATCTAACCCTCATTAATATTTCATCTAACCCTCTATAATCTATCATCTAATTCTCAATAATCCATAATCTAACCCTCTAAACGCCTTTGCTGACCTCATACGTCTGTCTACGGTCACGGCAAACATTTACAGCCATAATTTAAACCCAAAACTCCATAACTGTGAATAGTAGAAATAGCAAATGCGGTTCAGTTTGCGTGTTAAGTGAAGAAGCCCACACCCTGGGTACCCTTCCCACGTGGGAAAGACACGGAGCATCTGCTGGAGGTGAGCGGGACACAACGAGCAGCACAAACCACACCGAGACACTAATTCTACATAAGTAAACAAACACTGAAATCTCTCTGGTTATCGTGCTGCTTCTCCGGCCTTTTCCTTGGAGAGCTGCAGACCTAATAGTATTATTAGCTCAAGTGATACTTGCAGTTCTGCAACTAAAGCGACTTGGCACATCCGTCTGGCACGAAAGCTCGCTGTAAACTTTAATTTGCATTTTAAGTAGTTCGGAGTCTCAACCGTTCAAATCACGGACCTCCGGCGGCGGGGCCGCGCGTCTCGCCTATTAATACGCAATGATAATTTATTCGTTTTTCTTCCCTCTCTTTTCTCCAGTATTCTGCACATAACTGGCGCCATGAGGCGCGCCTGCTGGGATCAGACGGCATTGGAGTCGAGCTGTATCCACGGGGACTTTTATTAGGTCTCCACAGTATCTTGAATTCCTCAGTCGCCAATTCTTAACAATTGGACCGGACGCGATGAGTCGTGCCGACTGCCACCTGTCGTCTCGCCGCACCTCGGCTCTAGCTTTCACCAGTTAGAGGCCATTGCCGGGGTAATAACCGCAGATGAAATTCATGTATGCGGAGGGATGCGCCCACATCATGCACATTCACACGAACGCAACTTGACCCATCAAACTATTAAAGTGCCACCTCCTGTCACAGCTTCATGTCCTTCTAGTCAACAGTGACAATCACAGTAAAAATCACACTTCCCACAACCCATGGACCGCCAGTCCCAGTGTAAACAAATTCATGGCCATTTTGACACTCTGATGAAGATGTGTTGGGGGATTTTAGATGAGCAGGCTGTTCTTCATAACCTTCCAAACTATTTCCTTCTTCTCATGCAAAACACTTTAAAAAAGAAAAAAAAACTGCATCAAAAACACTTACTGGAATTTGCTGTGATCCAAGGCAATTTATCACCACAATCTCATCAAGCAACGAGTGGAACTAATACAGCGTATCGATACAATATATCCTGAAAGCAACTGTCCAGCTCGAGTTCACAAGTTTTCAACATTGGTTTAAATTTTCTAGGATTATGTCTCGCATTTTTTTTCTTTGTCCCCGTAATTTGTGTCCAGTTACGACTTCATATGCACGATATCAAAACATACTTGCATTAAATAAACGAGTCAATAACAAAACACACAGGAAAAAAAAGTCACAGTACGTACAGCTAAATAAAAAGCAAAAACATACAACTACGGTGGGTTTTCTTCAGACAAAAACAAACAAAACCTGCAATTCTGGTTTATGAGTGTAATGGGCCTTCAGTTACCAATGATATAAGATTAAAAAAGTGATATGTTGTAACGCTGGAAATGTTTAAGCGGATAACAAATTTGTTTAGAGCTCGTCGGTTGACAAAATACAGAAAATCAAGATGTTACAGATTCTCAACGTGCTCAACTCATAAAAACAACTCAATATTACAGTCAAAGTCCTCGGTCCTTCAAGTTACGTCTAATCTCACCGACTACAGCGGACTACAAAATTTTTCCAGAATTTAAATTTTTTTCTAACCTCTAATGTTTGACCTGTATTAGGACACACGGTTTGAACGCAGTATTACGCTGCCTTAACGTTCGAGTCTAACCCTGATCACCTGTAACAAACGTGTGCGTTTCGTCTCCTAAATCTACGTAACTACAAGGTATGACACAGTGCTGTCGAACATACATCCACTGGGCAGATTTTAGTGCAAGAAAATATCTATCACTTCGGCACAAACATCAAACTCCACAGATCTGACACTTACAAACACCTTAGAAGACAAGAACACCTCCACTGTCGACCTCACGACGACCTAAGCTTAGGCTCCTAAAAATACGTTTGTCCTTCAACTGAGCGCTGAAGATTTTAAGACCACCGCTGCACAAAAATAGAAAATGACACAATTAGAAATCCTTTACACTCAATGAAAATAAATACGTGGAACAAGCCAACGCGCACGTCCCCATCGACCAGGGTAAAGGAAAGCAAAGGGGAAGCGCTCTACCCTGAACGGACTTGTGGGACATCACACGCCTCTGTAGAACCAAGCATGCGGTCACACATGAACCATGCAGTCACACGTGAACCACATCACGGCAGGATGCACCTTTCCACCTGCCTACCGTCACCATGTTCAGCCATCAGAGCCATTTCTGTGGAGAATTTATATAATTTAGCTCTGCTGCGGTTTGAATGTACAAAAACCCACCAGAATAAGGTAAAATGGTACAAAATGGGGTAAAGAAGCTCGGTGGGCAGAGAAATATGGCACCCGTGGTTTTGCCTGCAGATTTTTTTTGTTTTTCTTCCCCCCCCCCAGTTCTCGAAGTACGAGAGCGAGAACCGTAAAACGGACAGCAGCAGGCATGCGTGGGACACCAGACACCGCGGTAATCCGCCTGGCACGGACCGCAATGCATAGAGGGTGGAGCTGCTGACAGTCCCCTCTGCAGCAATAAATGCAAGAAGCACAACTGTGATCTCAGAGCAGAAAATGAAAATCAAAGTCCAAGACTGGATCCTTGGCACCAGGTGCGGCAGCTGGGTTGGTGGGGGGGGGCTGGGTGAACAGGTAAATCTGTTAAGGCTTCATCGCGTGCTAAAGACACAGTGATCGAGTGTTTTATTCAACAGTCTGGCTACGATGCATCAGTGTACTAACAGAGGGTCGGTCAGAAAGTGCAGCTCCTTGCTGAATCCCGGCTCACACAGCCTCTTCCCAAAAGGACAGGGTACTAATGGCTAAGTTGTGGCAGAAACACTATATTTACACGTTCAGAACAGGAAGAAAATCCCCACCGATACACAGTGCGTATATTTTTTTTCTATCTCACATCTGCTCTAGTGTGCACTTCCCAGCTGAACTTCATCATTACAAGATACGGCCAAAAAATATTTTTCTCAACGGACCAATAGCACGTCTGCTCTTAAATCTCCACTTTCTTGGCATGAGCCCCCGGGAGGAACGCATGTTCATATGCGTCCATATATTTGCCTTGCTCTGAATCGAGTTAAAGAAAGCAGATAAACGTCTTTCCCCTTGAAACATTTTTAAAAAATAAATCTCAGAATTTTACTCCTATTGAACATATTCATTTTAAAGGAACATGGGTGCACTGCGAAATATTTCAATATATTATGAAAAGAATCGTTTTCGCACTGTTTCTTTATAGCCTGGATTTTAAAGTAAAGTAGATTAAAAAGTGGTTGAGGTCCACTTTAGGGCGGCGATGGCAGCGTAACACAAAATGTGGAATCGTACAAGCTGAGAAAAACACTTTACATTCCAGCTTGTTAACTGTGCAAAACAATATGCATTTAAAGTATTCATGTCACAGTCAACAGTTGATATATCGGGTAATTCATATATTATAAAGCATTACAGTATGTTAATATTATTTAGGTTATAATGGTTATTCCTCTTAGTTCATGATATTCACCCAGTTATGTCATATTCAGCCATACCAAGTCAGCATAATAAAGGATTTTACAGTTTGGGATGGTTATACCCCAATAAAGGCAAATATCGGTTTTAAACGTTAAAGTGAAACACGTTTGATTTTGCGTTTGACTTTTAATCTGCGGGGACTGTGTGTTTAAACAGATGGCCACATCAGTTGTGTCAGTGGGAATAAAATGTATAACACACGAAAAAGCAGCTCGACACACCGATCCCACGCTCTCGGAAACACGAGGCAGGAGCCCCTCGGCTCCGCGGCAGGGGTCGCCGACAGAAGGTCACCCATGTCACGATGTTACGTGACTTTGCCAGATGCATTTTTAATGTTTCAGCACATTGCTATGATATATATTTAGGCAATTACTCCTGGGTTCACGCATGCACACACATACACAAACACACGCGTCTTTGCTGATGGTGTGTGATGGAAGTCCACAGGCACAGGGGCTTGGAAGTGGTTTTCCTCTGTTCCTCTCCCTTGGTCAAACCATTCTTCTTTTGGGTCCATAGAAGGGTCGCTAGTCGAAAATCTGATGGGCTGGTTGGGCGGCGGCTGTTAGTGCCACTACGGCGTGTTAGTGGAGGCAGGGAGCGGCACCGGGGGCGGGGTGGAAGGCGGCGGGGCTATGGTGATCGGGTGCGATACACTGCTGTAGAACTAGGCCTTCACACGGCCTTCTTCGGTGGAGGGGCCAGTTTGATGATCTCATCTTCCGATGGCTGGCGAATGATGTCTGGAGCAAGACATCAATGATAGACTCATACCTGATTGTCTCCAGGGGATATAACAGGGTATATAACAGGGTACACAGAAGCAGCCTTCATTTTCACTGGTAAGAGACTCATTGGAATAACTTTTTAGTATCAAACAGAGATGATGCATATTTACTGTCACTATCTGCCATTATCACCATCTGAACTGAAGCCTGTCCAGAAATTTTGTTCATAAATCCAAAGTCAGTTTCAACACTAAGTTACAATCAATAAAAGCTTAACTATCCCTCAGTTTGAAATAAATAAATCCCTTAAGTAATTCACAGATTAGTTTTCTTAAAAAAAAAAAAAAAAAAACTTGGACTAGCACAAATACCACACGCAATCTATAAACACTGTGGAAGCTAAGTTAAATTGAGGTGGCGCTACATTGTTTTTGTTGGCTGTGTTTTACTGCCACCTATTGGCTGGTTGTATAAACACAGGTCATATTTGCTCCACTGCAAACATTTTTCTTAACACACTCAGCTGATACTTTTCTCCAAAGCAACTGGCAGTTTTAAAGCTACATTCAATTACCTACATATTTATGCAGCTGGGCAATGGAACAATTTAGGGTCCTTGCTCAAGGTATACCACAGCTAGAGGGGGGATTTGACCCTAGGATCCATAGAGTCAAAGGCAGCAGCTTTAGCCACTGCACTACCAGCTATCTCAGGTCCCCAGTTACGTTTTTCATTTAGCAGATGCTTTTCTCCCAAGTGACAAGCATCCAAGAACAAAAGAAAGAGTGCATTACATAAAATTTTACATCAATTACGTCACATTTTTGAACATATGTGAAGAAAACAATATTAAAAGTCAATAGCCAGGGTACTGTTTACTGCCCCCCCCCAGCAACCCAAGGACTCGTCTACCTTTGTACTTCTTGGCAGAGGGAATGCGGGTGAGCTTGGTGTCAATCTCCTCATCCTCGGAGATCTTGAGTACGGTGGTCCGGTACTCAATGACACGCGTTAACAGGTCGGGGCGCCGCGAGATTTCGAAGATGTGCTCGATGTAAGACAGGTTGTCTTTGTGGACAAAAAGACGAACATAGTTATATATCATATATATGATATACAGATCACAGATCCTCATAGTTATTCCACAGGTGTCTTTGTTGACATGCTGTGTTTGTTTACACCGCCCTCTCCCCAAACACAAATAAAAGTGGAGATAAACACCCAGTTATTGTCCACACTTGTACCTCAATGTACGAACACAACCGGAACCAGAGATCCGATCTCACCTCAAATTGTTCATGAGTCCAACCACTATGTCACAATCAATAAAATCTTAATAATGTAGCTTAATTCTGTGATTTATTCACAGATTAGGTTCTGTAACAAAATCAGATGAAGCTTTTAATTAAAAATCTGTTGTAAACCTTTTGTTTATCTATTATACTTTCATCAACAACACATCTAGTGCAGTTTGTCAGCATTTCTCTATCCTGGAAACAGCAGACATGAAGTAGGGAACAACACGCCGAATTTAAAATTTTCAGTCAAAAAAGTAATAATACACTCATACTTCTATTTATTTGCAGTGGAATTTTTGTAAAAGTCTTGTGTACAGCGGTAATAATAATAAAAAAAATAGACCTACACAGCCTTATTGATATCCTGAAAGCTTTTTGCTGCCAACTAATGGTGAAAACCGGAAATGCAGAAAACAGAGCGGTGGAGAAAGCGCAACTGAAAATAAATAAACTGGTAAATGTTTATACCTTTGACAATTTGTAACTTGAATGTTTGTAACATGAGGTACGAGTATACTTCAACTAAAAGAAACTAGCAGAAGCTTTCAGCATAAATATTACAAGATCAGCTAATGCAGGGGTTTTGCAGAATAAACTGACATGTTAGTAAACAAATAAGAACTTCGGTTACTTTCAATGTTCGCCACTAAAGATTAATCGTCAGAAAAGCACACAGATCTGTCTCACCTGACAATCAGCCTCCTGCTCTTTCCCTCTCACATCTGTCTGTCCCCTCAATTTATTCATCGCCTTTACAACTTGAACATACCATGAGCCAACTTCTCGTTCTTCTCCAAGTAGCTGAACCACTCAGAGGAAGTGGTGATGGCATTGCTCTGGTCCTCAGGGATGTCCTCCTTGCAGGCAGATTTGAGCTGGTCTAGGTCCTCTTTGGTGATGTTCTCCGACAGGTCACTGAGAAGGTTGCTGTACTCTGACATGGCCTAGAAAACACCACAGGAAGAAGACCCATATCATGACCTTGGTAGGTAAGTCCCAATAAATGGACTCGGTGTTAATGACAAAAAGATGTTCTTGGTGAAACAGATTCATCTGCATACATGTTTTCTACATACAAAAAGTTTCAGTGATGTCTTCATTCCTAACTTTGTATTAAAATGGACAAGATGCATCTGACATTTAACCTGAAAAGATGAGATGCCCCAGAGAATAGGTCAACTCTTGACAAAGCAGAACCAAAGCAAACAAACGGAACACGTGCCACGCACTCAGGACCCTTAGCAAGTTCACATGGTTGCTAGTGGTGCACCATTAGTCTTGGAAAATCACTTTTAAATTAAATTCTGAATCCCTATCTCATGACAGACTCTAAGCAACTCCTGGTGGAGGCCATGGTGAAACCCCACCTGTATTACTGCTACTCTCTCCTGTCTGGTCTTTTGGCCTCAACCATCAAACCTCTCCAGCTGATAGATAACGCTAGTGCATTAGTTGTGTTTGACGTGCCCAAGAAAGATCAAACTGACAACTGTGGCTACATCCTACAAAACCATAAACAGATCTGCTCTCCAAAATCTACAAGACCTGTTTACTCACTACATCCCAACCAGATTGACACACTCCTCCACCTCTGCCCGCTTAGGGGTTACACACACAAAAGGTCCAAAACCTAAAGCACAAAGGTTTGTAGTTTTGGCTTCAACATGGTGGAATAACCCTCCACTGTCACTCAAAACTGCTGAATCCCTCTCAACATTTAAGAAGTGTCTCAAAGTTCGCCTCCTTTGGACTCACTTCTCCACCGATCTCCGATGTGCTTGGTCTAACATATAATTTTTAAATTTAAATAATTAAAAATTAATCTTTTTAATTAAATACACACTGATACTCATGTAATGTATACTGATAAAATGGCACATATCGTGGTATATTAATTCGTTTAGCTGAAACTTTTTGTCAAAATAACTTGCAATGTTAAGCTAATTTCAATTACTTATCCATCCTGGTTAATTTTACTCAAGCAATTGAGGATAAGTCACTATCTCAAGCGTATGACAGCTGGAGGCAGGATTCAAACCCACAACCTTTGAGCCCAAAGGCAGCAGCTGTAACCACTACTGTACCAACTGTCCTTGAAACGAAGTGACTGCATTTAAGAATCACATCCGTATCCAGATTTCCCCTTCTCTTGGTGTAATGCGCTGTTGTTTTTTTTTTTTTTTTTTTGACTGGAGAACTCTCCATTAAATATATGCAAAAGATGTAAATATACATGTAAATAACATTGTGACCTAAAAACAAGCAGGAAAATTTCTGCCTCCTACCAGCAGGGGGCAGCATTTCTACGAGGGTAAAATCGCACCTTATGAGCAGTGCTGTGGCACTCATTGTACATGTGAGGAATTTATAGGAATTCTTTAGGAGGAAATCTATAAACAGCACTGCATGGACCTGGAAATAATGTAATTTTACACATTTTGTATATTACCTCCTAAAAAAATCGCATCGCACCCATTTATGTGTGTAAACCTCATTCAGTCCGCTATTGCATTATTATTATGAATAATAATAATTTTGTCACCATTTCCCCCGAAACGTGTCTTTGGACCGCGGGAGGAACCCGGCAGAAGCATCCAAACCGCACACACGCCGATCGGGATTTGAAGTGACATCCCAACCCGAACTCGAGGTGCCGCACCAGCGCTACCTGCTGTCCCCGCACGGTTCTACGCAATAAAAGAAAAAGATCATTTATTCACGTCATCGCTGAGCGCGACACACATGCTGAGCTTTGCTCCGGCCCCCCCAAACCTCCAGCCCCGGCCTTTATCTTCTCCTGCTGTCTTTGTGTCGCTCCAAGGCTCAGGCCTCCTCAGTCTCACACACACACAGACGTGCTTTTGTTTTCATCGCTCCTTCTTCTCCCTCGTACCATCGGCTTGCTTATGCCGGGGAGGGGGGGATGTGGCCAGCAGCCGCCAACCACCCCCCGTCCCCATCTCCGCTCGCCGTGACTAAATTCTTAAATGCAACGCCTGGCCTCGCCTGACCTCCCCATCTCCACACATTAATGAAACGTGCGCACGGACACACGGACACACACACGCGCACGAATGGGCCACTGGGAGAAGGGTCCGGGGTGGGGGGGCTCCTACAGCTGTGTGATGATGTATGATAATTCATACACAGAGGTGCTGTGCGTTTTGCTTCTCGATAATGTTCTACTCATCGTAACTTTTCGGCTTCTGTTCCTCGCATTAAATTTCATGAGCAGGTACCACCCACACACACACACACACACACACACACACACACACACACACACAAAGGTTCTACCCCCAGCTGCTGCAGAACTCTTGAATAGACACTTTCCCTGAACTGATACAGTAAAAACTACCCAGCTGTACAAATGGGTCAAGAATTAAATTATAATTAAATTATAAGTAGCTTAACACTGCATGTTGCTTTGGATAAAAGCATCAGATAAATAAATATAAATGTCGGTCAAGCCACTGCACACACTCATTTCCCCATACGACCACACACACGTACACACGCAAACACACAGGTCTTTCCCTACAAGCATATTTAGCCGTTAAAGTCATAAAAAGGCATAAACAACCATAACAGCCTTTGCACTGCAGCAGTATTAGTGGCGACACGACAACGAGGCTCTACGGAGAGCAGCGTTCGGAAAGATCTGGAAGTGTTCCGACATTCTCCGTTCCTACTGCGCTGTACTGTACATCTGATGCTTCCATGGTTACAGGAACGTTGCACAGCTTCAGTCTTTGAATATTTGATGATCGCCGTGGGTCTGGTGGGACAGGGACACCTTTTAGGGGACACGTTTGCCAGGTGAAGCTGCTTACACTGATTTGCCCATGTGTGCATCTGACTTTTTTTTTTTTTTTTTTTTTTTTTTTAACTGCGGTGAAACGGGGTAAATACCTCTCTGAGCGAAATTATAGCAGGAGTTTCAATCAAACCCGGGTCTTTGCAATCCAAAGGCAGCAGGTGTAACCACTGCGCCACCTGCTGACACTAAGTCGCAATATCATCAAACACGATCTCAATGATACGCTGTGCAGAATCGAGTCTCCAGCATTAGGGGATTCTGCAGTGCAGCTTAACACCAACATGAGACACACACAGACAGAAATGAAAATCAGAAGCGCACAAATCGAGATCTGTCCACATTCACAAACAGATCCTGAAACAGACGTGCTGACATGCATTAAAAACACAAAATTCCCTTCTGTGTGCAGTTATTGCTGGAGTCATTGCCATGGCAACCCTATAACTATGGTTCCTCTTTCAAGTTCACTCATAAAACCCTACAAGACTTGGGGACAGACAGAAACTGGAGGGGGTGTCGCACCCCTAGCCCCCAGTCCCCGCATGCATCCCAGTACAAGCAGAGCCCCCCTGCCCCAAACCTGACTCCATTCATTCTTTACCCCACTGACATCGCCATGGAAACCAGGCACGCTCAGCCTTTCAATGAGGAGACTGTTACCTAGCAACAGCCAGAGCTTCATGGTACGAGAGAGACGTTGATGGTGAGAAAGTGGGGAAACTGGGGGAGGAGTGAGAGTGGAAGAAAAGTTGATAGAGAAAGGGGGAAAGGCCCTTTCAATGGACAGACACACACACATACACACACACACACACACACACACACACACACACACACACACACACACAGACCACATCCTCCCAACTCCCTGCAGAGAGGCCATGTGATGCGACTGCTCTCACTGCCCTCCCTGAAAGAGCGCCGCGCCGTGACTCAGAGCCCTTGAGGAATCTGCTCTCACACATCTGATGAGTCACACTCACACATGTCCCACGTTCTCCATCTACGGTGCCCCCCCTCCCGTTTCCTCCGTGCCCATAGACACTTCTGCCCCTCGCAGCATTTTATGTGGTCATAAAAGCTTGGCGGACATCAGATGGAGAAAATATTTGAAAAGCTGCTTTGAAAACTTAAACCATGATGACCAGGGAGACAGAAGATCCAGAGCAGGAATCCGAGCAGAAACCTGCGCAAACGTCCCGTTCGGGCTGTGTGTTCGCAGCGGTAAGCGCAAGAGAGGTGTTACAGAGCTTTAATAGCAGCACTACACAGTGTGAGTCACTTCCCAAATTTGATTCCACCACAATAAGCCAAGTTCATTAACTTACCTTTTTTTTTTTTTTGTAAATTATTAAACAGAAAATACAGTAATGGTACACGTTTATCGAGCACATAGGAAATCGGGGGGTGGAGGAGTGAGCCTGAAACAGATGTGTTTCAAGACCTTAGCTGAATGGATTCAGCAGTTCTGAGTGGCAGTGGAAGCTCATTTCACCACATAGACATAATAATGATAATAATAATCATCATCATTATTATTATTATCATCATCATTAATATTATTAAATAAATGGGGAAAGCCCAAGGTTTACATAACCTGCCTGCTTGTACAATGTCTGCATCTTACCTTGTGAGTACTGATAGTACTGTCACCCAGAGTCCAGCCTGGTTACGAATACTGAATATTGCTTAAAAGCCCGGCGCCCTGCTCATGGGATTTGAACCAATGACCCTCCGATACCCCAAGCACAAGTTCACATGTTAGCTATAACCAAACGATAAGGCCCTCAAGTGCTTGACACGCTGCCCCCTGAACACTTTTGCTAAACAAATAAAATGCAGATGAGTCTAAACGCAGGGAGTCAAAGCCAATATGTTTCCTTTTGCGGTCACTGTGCATGACTGTCACTACTGGTTAGTGTGCGAGTGTGACGGGATGTGTGTGGCCCTCGGAAAAGGAATAACACGCTGATACGCTGAGACGCCTGGAAAAATTCTGGAATGTAGGCCAACGTCCTACTTTTTTTTATTCAAGGGGTAAGAGGAAAAAAAAAATAACCATTTCATTACCGGTGTATGGGAACAAGGCTGTTGTATGTGTGGCTTACTATCAGTGTGTGTGTGTGTGTGTGTGTGTGTGTGTGTGTGTGCACGCGCCTAATACATGCATGCAGTTCTGACTGTCTGGGACAGGTAATTTGCACAAATTTTCATAAATACAATCATTCTACTGGTGTCAGATGGACAGGTGGTAAAATACAAAAATGAATTACGGTAAAATATTAAGAAATCTGAGTGAAAATGCATCCTCCGCATTTTCCTTTCAAAATAATTTTCACCAAAATATCTCAAAAATGCAGCAGGACGGCCCCTATATCTCGCCGTTTCAGGGGATTTCTTTTAAGGAAACACTGATGGGGGTGGCATGTGATTTTGGTCCATTTCGATGCTTCGTTTAACTCTATATTCAGGCATTTAAAGTTGTTCTCAGCAAAATTTATTTCTGGATTAAAACTGCATTGCAAGCCAACATGTAGCCGGTAAACCTGCAAACAGCGGGTTTGTGTTGAGTTCCGGCCCATTAATGGACATTCTAAATCTCATTTGGGTCCTTCTGATACTTTACAGTATTGGACAGGTGGACAGGTGGACAGGTGGACAGGTCACACGTCCCTGCGCTGTGGACGGTCAAAAAATAAAAATGAGCGTGGAGCGCAGGCACATCCGCCCTGAGGGTAAAACCACGAGGCTGCACAAACATCAGAGAGAACAGGAACCAGGCACCCTAAATGCTGAAATTAACTTAAAATGGAATTGAAAGCAAAACTTCAATGTAATTTCATACAGTTCTGATCTCACAGGGACGCTGAGTGTTGAGCAAAAAGTTCGGAGACGTAATGCAAATGAACTGCAGTACAAAATAGACTAAATTAGTACAATAACTGGGTAATTATCAACACTGTAAGTGCGCCAACTCAACACAATGGAAAGGAATAAAAAATACTTTAAAAATAAAAAAAAAATTCCAATTGAATGAAAACGGAGGAAAAAAAACTCTGGGGTTCAAGTGCCAGCGGCCTGCCCCCCTCCCCCCGGCATTTTGGAAAACCAAGGTCCATCAAGGTGCTAAAAAAGCAAATTCCAAAATGTCACCTAGGATGAACATCACAGGGTAGGAGATGGAGAGAGTGAGTGGGCGAGCAAGAGTGAGAGAGAGAAGGAACAGGTCAATTTTTACTAGTCTAACTGGTTTCGTCCTGCTTTTTTACTCTCAAGCTTTTCTGCCCACTTCTCGCTCCCCGACTTCCCTATTCCCTTCTCGGCCGCCGTTGAACCGCTCTTTGAGGAACCGAGTCCCCGCGTGCTCCCCCAAGTCTCACCGCTTGGGCGACACTTGATTCAAAGTTACGCTGCAGCGAAAAACAATTTCATTCCCATTCTGAGAATTCGGTGCCGCAAAGACATGCAAACTAACGACCGAAGTCGGCTCTTTGGGGCCTCTTCTCGGTACCGGTCCAAAGACACGGCTGCTCTTCTCTGCTACGATGCAAAGGCTCAGCGCTGCAGCATCACTCCCTCTAACGAGTGTTTCAATGTGCTCATCATCATCCTCATCATTATTATTATTATTAGACACAGTGAGTATCGCTGCCGCCTCGCAGCTCCTGGGTGGCTCGAGAGGACGTGGGTTCGATCCCTGCTCAGTCCGTGTGGAGTTTGGATGCTTTTCCCATGTCTGCATGGGTTTCCCAGGGTGCTCTGGTTTCCTTCCACACATCAATGACGTGCAGGTCAGGTGAATTGGTGACACTAAATGTCCTGTGGTGTATGAATGGGTGTGTGTTTGGGTAGCTACCATGTGTTGGACCGACATCCTGTCCAGGGCGTACCCCCCCGTCGTCGTCAGACTCTGCTCAGTGTTTTCAGGATGGGCTCTGGATTACGGTGACCCCGCTCAGAAAGAGCAGTCATTGAAAACTGATTATCAATCATTATTATCATCATCATCATCATCATGAATGCTATGGCTAAATCACTCTTTTTACTTTCTAGTCAAAATCCCAGCTATACACACAAACATATTCATGCCGTTTGGACACAACACTCTGCCGGAGTGTGATTTACTGATCATTGGTGATACTAAAACTGCTCTGCCCAACACACACAATCCCAGTACAAGCTGCACCACGGTACACACTGCCAGCTCCACTCAACTCCAAACACACCCTCATACAGTGGGTATCAGGAGTGTACACACCCTACCGGAAATAAAAGTATCACCTTTAGGAAAAGGTGATTATAACAGAAAAACCTCCAATTCCTCAGTTGCACAATACACCGATTTATAAGAAGGGTTTTTATTATTATACCACACAGGTTTTGGGGGGCGCGGTGGCGCAGTGGGTTTGACCGGGTCCTGCTCTCCGGTGGGTCTGGGGTTCGAGTCCCGCTTGGGGTGCCTTGTGATGGACTGGCATCCTGTCCTGGGTCTGTCCCTTCCCCCTCTAGGCTTAGGCCCTGGGTTGCCAGGTTAGGCTGCATGTGGGACAAGCGGTTTCAGATGGTGTGTGTGTATATAAGTTTTCTGTTCTCAATTCTTCTTCCTAAAAGCCGACCTCTTAAATAGTGTTTTGTTTCATGATCGGCGCACAGCTACCAGCGGTCCAGGACACCTACACCACACGCTGCCTCAGAAAGACGATGCGCATCATGGAAGAGCACAGTCACCCCGCATGGGCACTTTTCTCTTCTCTGCCATCTGCAAAACGGCTGAGGTCTATTCGAACCCGCACAGCTAGGTACAGGAACAGCTTTTACCCCACTGCTGTAAGAGTATACAACACTAACCAATGTGCCACCTTTAGTAACTAGAGTCGGACTGCTCCACCCAAGCACATTGGTAAATTACACTGTCACTTTAAGCATTCTCATTCTCACATTTTGAGTTCTCTGATGGTCAACTGGCATTAATGTTACTACTGTTACCATTATTTATTGCTATTGCTGTTGCACTACTCACTGTCATTATCATCGTTTTATTTGTGCAGTATTTTGATTGTCTTTGTCCATAGTCTGTGGAGAAGCATTCAGGAAGATTTTCATGATACATGATGTACATGGTACTTGTATCTATGACAATAAACTTGAAACATGATCACATTACAGGTGAAAAATGTCTGGTATGATTTGTCTTGATTTCAGTCTCTCTGCGTCAGCAAAGTCTTGCGTCAGCTTTTGACATCCAATATATTCAGCGTCATTAACTGTGCTTCCAAAGCTGGGCCATGGTGGTCTGGAGCCTATCCTGGAAGCACGGGGCACCTGGCTACTCAGGGTTCACCCTGGATGGGATGCCAGTCCATCACACTGCTCTGGGTTCGGAAAGAAAGGGAGCTGTTAAAACAGGGTGGCGCAGTGGCACAGCGAGTACCACTGTTGTCTCACAGCGGCTGGGTGGCGAGAGAAGACGTGGGTTTGACCCCCTCTCAGTCTGTGTTGAGTTTGCACGTTCTCTCCCTTTCTGCATGGGTTTCCCCAGGGTGCTCTGGTTTCCTCCCACAGTCCAAAGACAGGCTCCGTTCAGGTTCACCCACAGTGAGTGACAGAGAGAGTGTGTTCCACTGATGTATGGGTGAGTGACCCAGTGTATCTAGCAGTGTAAGTCACCACGGTGAATAAAGTGTGTGGCCTGGTAACACTACATAGAGTTCATTGGAAATCGCTTTGAAGAAAAGCGTCTGCTAAATAAAAAAATGTAAATGCAAAACAGGGCCCTTGCACTTGAAAGACCCGGGTTTAAATCACACCTCTTACTGTAGCACCCTTGAGCAAAGTCTTCACCCTGCATTGATACAGTAAAACTGAATAAAAATAATTTCAAGCACATAACTAGGCTGCTTTGGAGAAAAGCGTGTGCTAAATAAATAAAAGGATTTTGACATTTTGATGATGAAAAATTGAGAAGCTATAAATAATAAGAAAACACTCAGCAGGGAAGCAGCTCCGTCTAATCCTCATGCCCGCACTCCTGCTTCCTCACTTCCTCCTCCTTCTCCACCGCGGTTTCGTCACGAGCGGATGCCCGGCCCGGTTGCCGTGGAGACCCGGCGCCGGGCTGGTCGCTCAAACTAACTTCCTGCTGTTACCATGGAGACACTTCCTGCTCAGGCTCGGGACGGAGAGGAGGAAAAAACAGCAGCTGGAATTGCCATCTGTATGAAAATGTGGACTAATCCCCTCTGCGTGGATCTCTGCACCAGATTCTCGCCCCCTTGTTTACTCGTCCAGCTCACACAGTTTTCTCTAGAAACGTTTTCTCAGCTATTTCTTTTTGAGTCTATTATTTCCGTTATTGAAATCTTTTATTTTCTATTATTAAATCTATTAAATTATTAAATCTATTTAATCCCATTTATTAATTCCATAAATCTATTTTATTATGTAAATTTTCTATTATTACATTTTTTTTTTATCTATTATTTTCTTGGTTTTTTGGAACCTCTCTGGTGAACAATTGTATTGAGGCTCATTCAGATCGCCAGGAACAGTCTGACACAGAATTGGCTCCAAGTGGCCATCTCCTGAATGCAGTGTGTGTGTGTGTGTGTGTGTGTGTGTGTGTGTGTGAGAGAGAGAGTGTGAGTGACTGTGTGGGTGGGAGAGAGAAGCACCAAGTCGCACGTTAGCTGTTATGCTACTGGAGCAGGGAGGTAAAGCAATGTGGAGAAGAGGAGGTGAGAGGTAGCGGAGGACGTGTGTGTGTGTGCGCGTGTGAGAGAGAGAGAGAGAGAGAGAGCGCTCAAACCCAAGCTCTCGTACACTATCTGCCCTCTCCTCACTCCCTGACCCTGATTCTGCCATGTTGAATCTAAAAGGCAATCGGTTCAGGATGGCCTCGGGAGCAGAGCAGATGGTGGGATTTAAGGCCAGAGCGCAGAGAGGGAAAGAGGGCCACACAAAGGAGTAAGCGGCACGGCGGAGTGTAAATGGGTCAGGTGGGACTGGGCGAGAGCGGGCTTCAACCGCACACCCTCAACCACGTGACTTCCAGAACGCGTTCCTTTCACAAGCTTGCAGGTATAGTCCATCTCACACCTCCAACGCACACGTGACACACATACGCCCGTGCGCCACTGATCTCAGCGTCTCCATCCGTTACTCTTTTTGTCGCTTTTATTTCTGCTTTCAGTACGTCATGTACCACATGTATTTATAGCATGTGAATATGCGTGATGTAGCTCAAAAGTTATTTTGGTTTTGACTTGAAAGTGGTGAAATGAGCTCCCTCTGTCACTCATAGCTGCTGAATCCCTATCAAAAATCAAGAAGGTTCCAAAAATGCTTCTCTTTCACCTTTTTATCATCATCTCTTATTTGCTCCATAAATTTTGCATTGCGTTACTTGTTCAAAAACGTACACTTATTCATTACGGAGACAAAGTACATTTACGTTTATTTATCTGACGCTTTTCTCCAAAGAGACTTACAATGTTAAGCTACTTACAAGTATTTACCCATTTATACAGCTGGGTAATTTTACTGGAGTAATTCAGGGTAAGTAAATGACTATGACTGAATATGTCAAGAATCATGTGCATCTGTGGGCAAAATGCACTTTTCTTTACTCTGAGCTTTGAGTCGGTTTAGAGGAAAGCATCTGCTAAATGAATTAATGTAAATGTGGTACACGATGACGAGCAGAGAAGACGAAAAAGAGCAAAGCCTTCAGGATTTAACGCCGTGAAAAATCTCCGTCATTAACCGAGGCCCGGACCGCGGTGGAATGTGCTCGCGTCACCGAAACGCGGCCAAAATCGAAACCGCTGACCGCAGTCAACATCTGCGCGCCTTCCGACCACGGAAGCGTTTGCAGGAAATTCGCACGGAGCACATGGTGCTAAACAAGCTCCTGAGTGACCGATCTTCACAAAGACAAAAGACCAACACGGAGCATTCAACGTGGCTGAAATTTTCTCCGCTAAAATTTTTTTAAATTATAGGAAAAGGTTACAATTAGGGTAACAAGGGTTACGGTAATAGGGTTTCAATAATAAACCATAGTAACTAATGGAGAAAAAATGTTTCTATATCTAAAGTTGACATGATCGCCCATCGCTCCCTGACAGCAGTGTCATGAACAAGATTGGGTGTCGCCATGGTGACATCCAGAGAAGTCACCTGGACCTGCAAGCGCAAGGATGTCACCACTTCCACACACACTTAGCGTGTTGTACATTTAATAAAGAGCCAAACGGGGCTGTTCTGCACATTCGAAACGCGGCGTCTGTTTAACTCGGCAACAGGTGGTCGGCGCCGAGCGATTAGTGTGAAAACGGCCTTCTGCTTCCCTTTACCGCGTTAAAAACGTGCAGTCGTGCGCTCCAACATGTTGACCACTAATCTGGGCGCCTCTTTCACACCGAGCTTCTATAAACCTGTTTGTTTGCGTTTGGAAACGCCTCCCTTCCTTCTGCTGCGAGAAACTGGGGGGTATTGCCGAGCAAGGTGCCGCGACGCTCCGCCGGAGACTGGACGCCAGACCGTCACCGCTGTTAGAGCAACGGCTGGTTGCTAGGAGACCCCACAGTGCTGGACGCACGCTGTGCGAGCGTGATATTCAGAGCACTTGCTGGGCCTCCAGTAAACAAGTGTGTGTGTTTGCGGCATTATTGCAAATACTGCACATGTTTTCATATGCAAGATTTTATAGATAATGCAAGATCTGAAGATGTTTTCCCCCATTTTTAATTTTAAAAAAAAAAAAAAATACACACACACACTTGCGGAAGCTACCAGTGACAAGCGGGATCATGGCAAACCGGAGCCTAATGCAGCAGCACAGGGTGCAAGGGACACACCCAGGACGGGATGCCAGTCCGTCGCAAGGCACCCCAGGTGGGACACGAACCCCAGACCCGCCAAAGAGCAGGACCCGGCCAAGCCCGCTGCACCACCAAGCCCCCTTCAAACTTTCGGAACCACTTGTCACGGGGAACCGGAGCCTAACCCGGCAACTCAGGGCGTAAGGCCGGAGGGGGAGGGGACACACCCAGGACAGGACGCCAGTCCATCACAAGGCACCCCAAGCAGGACTCAAACCCCAGACCCACCGGATAGCAGGACTGTGGTCCAACCCACTGCGCCACCGCACCCCCATTGTAGGAATACACAAATTTTAAATGACGCGCGCGCACACACGCACACACACACACGCGCACACACACACACACACACACACACACACGCACACACACACACACACACACACACACACACACACACACACACACAGAGACAGAGAAACACATCAGTGAAGGGACATACAATGAGATGAGGTAAAAAGTTACCCAGCTATATAAACTGGTAAATAATTATAGGTACCCCAACAATGTAACTCACTTCGGAGAAAAGAATCAGATAAATTTATAACTGTAAATGTGATGTATGTAACAGATACTGGGCGCACACACATAAACACACGCACACACACACACCAACACAGAAAATTATTTCATGCCACATGTGTGTGCAGGCTGGAGGCACTATTCATTACAGGGAAGAAAGTCTGCCTGTATTTGTCTGGAAGCACTAATGGGAGATGAAAGCATCGGAATTAAGGAGACAAAGGCGGAGGGGCCTGGGGGGGATGGGGGGGATGGGAGGAAAAGGGGGGGGGGGGGGGCATCACCGATGAGCCTTTAATTAACTGGCTCTTGAATCCCGGAAGAACGGAGGTGCACAAGACAAGGGCTATAGGGGCACAGAGAGAAACCACAGCGCCCCCCCTCTCTCTCTCTCTCTCTCACACACACACACACACACACACACACACACACACACACACACACACACAGAGTTACACAAAGAGTCCAATACTGATCCTTACATGTGACTGTAGTCATGAATGAAGCTGTCGTCCTGCATGACTGCCAGCGGAAAATCGTTAATGGTTCACATCTGATGAACACACCATACGCGGCATCGTGTGACGGCACACAAAAACAAAGGCAGGGGACTGTAACCCTTATTAACACACACACACACACACACACACACACAGCAGCACGCTGACAGCAACACCCAGTTACTCCGTGTCCCTAACTTTCACGCACCTAGTTACCGTAAATAAACTTTCAGTCGCCACGGCTCCCAGTTTTCCCATTTAACCCCCCTCCCAGGGGGGCTGCTCATGGCCAGACAGTGACCAGACACCCCAGTTCCCAGATTCGACCTTTGCCCTTCCTTACCACCAGTGCCCAGTGTAACACGGGACACGGGAGGGCCGTCTGTAATGTGAAGGGACACGTTGGCGTCCTCCTGGTCTGTGTGTTCAGTGCTCTCAACAATGTGCTGTGAAGGCTGGACACCCCCTCCCCCAAAGTGGCAGCTGAAGACCCTCAGCTTGGCATTGAGCGGCCCCCTGCCCCGCCGTGCCCCGGCCCACCACTAGGGGTGTGATAATACTGCGCTGACTCAGCAAGGGAATCGGGGTGGGGGTTGCGGCAGGACAGGACAACAGAACCTGGGCACCTGGCGTCCAGCTGCAGTCCTCGCACGGGACATCGGAGCACACACTGACACACGAACGTGGTCAATACCCACACCATCGGAAACACGCGCAACCCATTAAATACACACACGCACAAAAACACGTGCAGGCAATTGACTCCAGATGGGACGCGGTGTCCTGCGTCCAGAGAAGAGTCCAGAACAGCCACGTTTTAATTCTCGGAGGTCTTTCCTGTAGGTAAAGTTTTCGCGGGATAAAGGAAGACGAACCATGGAATCATATTAGTCACTTTCGTGTGACTGTGGTCCGTCCAGCTCCGCCACCCCCACCACAAACTCCATCTTTGGAATTTACCCCCCCCCAAGCCAGTGTCCTGCTTCAGCTCTGGGGAACTCGTGAATTTCACTCTGCTCTGCAACCACGGAAGAGGGAGGGCAGGGAGCTCTGAGTCACCTTCCATTGACCACTTGATCCAAAAAGGCGAAGACGACGGACGTAAACAAGTTCGACGACAGCAGATGGCGTATCCGTTAGAGCCGCTGCCTTAAATGTGAAGGAGCCGGGTTCAAATCCCAGCTCCTGCCGCAGAACCCATGATCGAGGTACTTACCCCAGGCTGATACAGTAAAAATGACCTTGCTTTGAGAATATGTAAAGTTACCCTGCTTAATAAATGAGAAATAAATATAAGTAGCTTAATGCTGCAAGTCTCTTGGAGAAAAGGGTCAGATAAATAAATTAAATATAGACAAATTGAGAGATATTACATAACAGACAGATACCGCACCACCCATGTATCCCACTTCTACCACCATTGGCCACTGTTACCCCGCTAGCAATGCGACATGTGAAGGGCTCAGTGGGGGGTGGGGTCACATTTAGAGGCTCATCTGGGTTCTAGGCCGCAGCCCATGTTGGTCATGCGCTGAAATGGACGGGGGGCTGGGACAGTGGAGGCAAAACCAGGCTGAATCAGAGGTAGTTCTGGGACAGAGTTGTTCTCGAAACAAAGATGAATAAACCACAGCGTTCGGAAATATTATCTAGCAACGGCACAATTATGGCGGGTTATGGCTTCCATCACGTCGACGCCTCAACACCGATTTCTGAGCGCTGTGGGGAACGCGGTACAGCCCGCACGCTGAGGCACGGCGCACACAAGTATTTTTAGACGCGGGAAGACTGAGAATGTGGAACCCGTGACTCCGCCGCTCGGCGTCTTTCGGCACATCCTTTGCGGTCTGTTCCTTTAGGCGGCTCGGCAAGGAGAATCGAAAACAGGATGCACAACGACCGGCACTGACACCATCAATCGAAAGCAGCCCCACCGGCGCACATTAATAACGCACCCGTCATAAGCATCGCTATGGCGATGAAACTTTCACTCCGTCACCACGGCAACCGGAGTGTCAATGATAATGCTTCTCTTTGAGCCGCTGAGCTCAAGAGACACAAGTACTGAAGCGTGCACAGTCGAGAGCGTGTGTGCGTTGCAGAGGACAGGGCCTGTGCGCATGAGCCCCAGTGGCAGGACGCTGTTTGCAGCGGAAGGATGCGTTAGAACGGATGGGCAGCGTCCAGCACCAGCACACGCCTTGTACCCGAAGCCCGCTGCAGAGTAAAGACATGCGAAGACCTTAATCAATGCACAAAGTTCATTTACCTCGCTTGTAATTTTCTCCAAAGTGAATTACAAAGTTAGTTGCAGTGATTTACCTGTATAGGTGGGTAATTTTTTTAAACCATATCAATTCAACATTCAAGCAACTAGGTTAAGGGTACAACAGCAGGAGGTGGGATTCAAACCTAGGTCCACTGGGTGAAAGGCAGGAGTTCTAACCACCCAATGGCCCAGACACAGTGTGTCTGGAGCTCGTATGACCCACTGCGCAAACTCTTAAAGGGGAAAGCAGAAGGACGTCGTGCGGGGGGGGGGGGGGGGGGGGGGTGTCTCACCACTGTCTGCGTGAAGGTGCCGAGCGGCCTGCCGAGAAGGAGATACGGGACCCGTGTCCTTGCACATGAGGAACGCAGCAGCCTCCCCTCCCAGTTATAATCAAACACATTTACACCACCAACAATCAAATTGGCCTACATTTAATCACATTAGACCCAGTGAAAAGCTCAGTTTCGGCAGGGAGGGCAGGACAAGCCTGAAGGTACAAGCGCGAGCGTTCGGCTGAACAGCTTCTGGGTGAAACGGAAGGTCCACTAGTCCTTGTGATGCAGGACACTTGGGGCACCACATGTTTACCAGGGCTGTTCATAGAGGAGCTCAGAATCACCGCTCATTTCTTACCTCACTGAGCAGGTATTATACTGGTGTCAGGGACCACGTGTCCAGAAGGTCTAGTCCGGGATTTAACTTTTTATAATAATAATAATAATAATAAATTATTATTATTATTGTTAGTAGGAGCGCATCTAATTATTAATTTAGCTGTTGCTTTACTCCAAAGTGAATAATAGTGACTTTACTAGAGCAATTCACCGTAGGTACTTTGCTTAAGGGGGCCCATTGGTGCAGCGGGTTTGACCTGTGCCTGCTCTCTGGTGGGTCTGGGGTTTGAGTCCCACTTGGGGTGCCTTCTGACAGATTGGCATCCTGTCCTGGGTGTGTCCCCTCTCCCCCCCGTGTTTCCAAGTTAGGCTCCGGTTCACCGTGACCCCACTCGGGACAAGCGGTTTCAGTCAACGTGCGTGCATGTGTATGTGTGTGTGTGTGTGTGTGTGTGTGTGTGTACTTTGCTTAAGGATATTACAGCAAGGGATGGGAGTCGAACCTGCAACTGCAAAGCACAAAGGCAGCAGCTCTAACCACTATGCTTCCTAGTGCCCTCACCCCCCTCACGTGTTTTGTTGCTGTTCCATTTATGTATTTTTTTCCTGCCCATTGACAAAAGCAGGCAGCTCAGCAACAATGCACTTCCTCCAGCTCCTTCCTGCGCCTGGGTTCCGCCAGGGTCGCCCGTCTTGTCGAACCCGCGTCCCACTGACAAACCCGCAGCGGTGCGAAAGCTTGCCCCCCAGCGTACTTCACCCCAATCTAAACACTCCCAGAGGGTTTGCTTCACTCGGCCCACAGCACTCCGCTCATCGCAAAAGGCCACAGGATTGTTCTTCTAGAAGATTCCGCCACTGGCGAATTTCGATTAATTCAATTACTCTCTCTGTCCTGTGCTGTTCAACACAGTTTTTCGGGGATGGCTTTAATAACTTCCATCCACATGGTTATTAAGATAATAGCTTTAGTGGGAAGCAGGCAGCACAGTGGATTCAGTGCAGTACAAATTACACTGCTGTATAAACAGGTAAATAACTGTACATGGTGGAACACTGAAGTCGCATTGGAGAGAAGCATCAGCTGAATGAACAAAGGCAAAAATTATTAAAGGTGCAGCAGACGTTCCTTCGTTCCGCTGAGCAGCAGGGACATCCTCAATGTCACATGCAGCTTCATCGATCATAACTTCTATTGCCAAGAAATCAAAGACAGAAGAGTTTACTGCACAAGGAAAGTAATGTAAAGTACTCATTCCTGAGCACAAGTTCACTTCCCCACACGTGCAAGTATTAATGACAATATTTAATTGCTTTACTATGGAAATATTGTAATATGCAGTTTGGAATTGGGACTGAAAAGACCTTTACTATTTGGGTAAAAATTACCAGCGATCATTTCGGACGCACGGCTCGGATCCCCCATGGACCGGTCAACAGCCCAACGCCGACCTCATCACATCATCGCTCTGCATGGGCAACCGCTTCTACAACCGATACTGTACATACTGTACATGGTAGCGGAACATTCTGGAGGAAGTTAGGATGCCCTTCCTGACAACCGGAGTGTGATGAGCTATGCAAAGCAGGCCAGGTGGGGTAAATGGGATCTGGTCCAGGTGGAGGCAGTGGAGGGAGACAGAGGTGGACACACCCCACCCCCCAAAAAGGAGCAACTCTGGCACAGATGTGACAAGTGTGTGTGTGTCTGTACCTTCACGACAGGTATAGAGCCGCCAGAGGAAGCTGTGTGTTTTTATTAAAAAAAAAAAAAAAAAAAAAAAAAAAACGGGACTTACCTGCGCACAGGTACCAACTGCACTCCAGACTGAGGGATGTCGGATTTTAAGTTATTTTTTTATAAAAGGCAGTGCGCGGGCACGAGGAAACACCTCGTTTCCCCGACTGGTCGTGACCGACTGGCTCCTCTTGGGCGGGGGGGGGCGGGTCATTTACCGCACTTTTTACACTGCTTTAAATCGGATAAGCGATCCACACACAACGCCGGAGCTGAAATACATCAGTGCGGGCTGTGAATACGGGCACGGAAAGGTGTGTGTGTGTGTGTGTGTGTAGCGGAATGTATCCACGATTGTTTCCTGCGCACAGACACACCGATCGGCTACAAACAGACACGAGATAAAAGTTTAAAAGGAGAGGAGAGGAGACGCGGTACTTACTGCGGGGCTGCGGCGGTCGGGACGCGGCGAGACGCGCTAAACACACACACCCCCCCCACACACACACTCCTGAAAGCGCTCCGAGCCGGCAGTGCTGTGTGTGTGTGTGTGTCACTGTGTGTCCTCCTCCGGATCGCGCTGTCTGGACTCCTGTTTTTTTTTTTATTATTAGTATTATTTTTTCCTAACGAAACACCTGGGAAACGGCGCTTTATGTTACATGTCGCGCGCGGACGCTTCGCGGACGGAACGGCGCTGCGCTCGCGAACGACGTCTCGTGCCTCCGGGGATGCGCTGCTTCCCGTCCGCTGGGCTGCGAGCGTGTCCGCGTGCGTGCGCGCGCGCTCCACTCTGTGTCTGTGTGTGTGTGTGTGTGTGTGTGTCAGAGAGAGACAGTGTGCTGGCTCGCCGGTTAGAGGATGGAAACGCCTTTTCTCTCCTCCCCCGGTTCTCCTTCCCAGTCAGACACACACACACATTTTTTCGAGGCTGATGTCACCCGGCTATCCGGTGTGTAAATCCCTCCTCCTCCTCCACAGCTTCCTGCTCTCCGCACCATTTGCCCGCTTCTCCCTCCCTCTTGCTCCTCTTTATTCTTCATTATTAAACAATATTATTTATTAATTATGACTCTGTGGCCCACCGCATCGTCCACTCCCGCTCAACCATCTCTCACCGCCAAAGTCAACCTGTGTTTGTTTGGGCGGAGCTGAGTACTTCCGTACAGTACTGAGCGAAATCCTTTCTTTTACCACTTTATTTATGCCTCTTATTGCCCTTGTCCTGCAGTTACATAACAAAGTGGATGATGGTGACACCAGGTATCCTTGGGATCTTCACCTCTGTGGCCCAATGAAAGGCTTTTGGGAGATACTGACCCGCTCTTCTCACTTGTACTGACCACTGTGAGAGGCAGGGAGTGGGAGTGGGAGTGGGAGTGAGAGTGAGAGTGAGAGAGCGTGTGTGCAGCCAGCAGAGGGTGCAGTGCTTAGGGTTAAGCTGCTGAATCCCCTCTCTGTCCTGCAACCTTGATCTTCCTGCTTTGAATGCCATCTATGCCATAGCACCCTTGATCACGGTATTAACCCTGAACCGCTCCAGTGAGAATACCCTGCTGGGGTAAAAAAGGGTAAATCACGATAACTCAGGTGATCTAACACTGTAACTTCTGCAGGAACAATTTGCCAGGGAGACGGAGGTAAAAATAACTACTTCCTTAGGACACGAAGGCCCTGCAGGCCGGCCAGCCGGGTCGATTGCACTCGCTCTCTGGCGCCACCTAGAGGGGGGGACAAGCTCAGTTCGACAGAGAATTTTACCCGGAAGAGCCGGTTGTTTGATACCTGACTCGGACTAATCAGAACCATCCCCCCGCATGGAGCAACAAGGGCTTCTGCTCTACTTTTATGACTTTCGCACACCATTCATCAAACACACTACTGCGTGGTCCTCTTGTACTGTGCTGCCTTGTCATCCCTTTGTTTTACACCCTAATATAGGGTACGTGATACAGCTGCACCTTCGCTGTGGAAGAAAAGTTGCACGTCCTTGTGGAGGTTCTGGCTCCGTGTCTCCAAGGGCGGGACGGCAGGGCCTGCAGAGCTGCGAGGTGCTGGCAGCTGGGAGGGCTGTGGATGGCACGCTGTTGGGGGGGGGGTAAATGACCGATGTGAAGCAGGGGCCACTTAGTGGATGAAAAGCCAACCAAGCAGATGGCCGCACACGCGCACCCTCTCACTCTCTCTCTCTGTGTCTCAGACCGTGGACCCGCCGTCCAACAGAGGGATGAAGTGAGACAGTCAATTTTATTTTGGCACTAGAATTCATTCATTCAGTTTCACTAACCATTTGTCCTGTTGAGGATCATGGTGATCTGGAGCCTATCCTGGAATCCATGGGCGCAAGGCTGGGGGGGCTGCACTCTGGATGGATCAGCAGCCCATCGCAGGGTGGAATAAATTTTTCTAATTACATCACATTATAATCATTTCTGGCTGTTTTGACCATTGTCAGAGGCAAGGATAGCGGGTCCGAACAGCAGGGGGCGTAACAGTTGGAATCCAGATGTTGTAACCTGAAGGGCCCTGATTCGAATGCCAGGAAACAATTGGTCAGACGATCTCAGTCAACTCAAAACAAAATAGTTCATTAAAATGCATCTATACCAATTCCAACACAATTTTATTGAAGTAAAAAATAACAACCATTAAGATAATCCATGCATATCATATAATTTTCCATATTTACATACCAATGAAGAGTCAAATCCATCTTGAACATGAAAAGATTGAGACTGAAAATTTAATCTGGTGTAATTCCTTACTTGTTACGCTTAGAAGAGGCGCTGTGCTGCTTTTTTGTCCCCTCTGCGCTACGCCACCTCATTTGCATGTTTGTCTGAGCGTGTTTGTGTGCAGCATTGCGCTTCGCTGTGACTTTGTTTGCCACGGAAGCCAAAGTGATCCCGACTTTTGTCTGTATTGTATGTTGCTTTGCGTTGCCGTGCCTGTAAGAATGTCCCAAAGAACCCCGCATCTTCCCGACCCCCACCCGGTGGAGGACGGCAGAGCGCCATGGCCTCGGGGAGGAAGGGCGGCGGACAACAAGGGCCCTGTGTTGCACTGTTCAATGCGTTTGCCTCCGGAGCGTCTCGCTCCCTAATAGGGGACATCGGACTTCCCGTCACACGGCTGCTCGCGCAACAAGCCGAGAAACGAGGTTAGAACAAATAAAGCTCCTGCAGAACGAGCGGGTCGGGCCCAGACGTCCACGAGGGACACAGAGACGGTCTGTCGTGAAGCGGTGGGGGGAGGGGGTCAAGCTTCTGCATTAACTTTAAAGGATTTCTGAGGTTATGTAAATAGTCTAAAATTATCCCCCAACATAAGAAAACTCCCGGCGCACCATTGAAGCTTGAATTTTTGGTCCTAGTTTCTCGGAGGGACTCTGGACTGAAGGAGGCTCTCAGGAAGCCATGCCGTGTTGATGCAATCAATGTTTTCACAATATTCGTGCATTTTGAGCACGGTGTGATTCATGGGAAATTGTTTTCCGTAGCATGAAGTGTAAATTGCTCACGGGTGGCTCTCGTAGCGTTGCCCTCGTTGTAACCGCGAGCACCGTGAATACCGCGAATGGTGAGCGTGGGCCGCCAAGTAAATTGCCTGGTGTAATTATTAGCCATTACAGCCAAGTCGTTAATTAATAATCCGCCGGGGCTGTGAGCAACACACTAATTACAGGCCCAATTAGGTCTCAATGAGGCTCGTGCTTCCGGAGGACAGTGGGGATGGTGGGGGTGGAGGGATCTGGACCAGCACCCTCTGCCAGGTTAACTGAAAGGGCCCAGGAGCTTGTTATTTGGGGGGGCGGGGGGGGACACTATGGAAAATCTGCTGTTACACAGGGTTTATGAGATGGTTTTAGCCAAACAGGGGTCAGCGACCGCTCCATGACCACAGACAGCATCTTTCCCGACTTTCCACTCTTATGCACCCAGTTAATGTTATCTGGAACCACGTACCAGAAAATCTATGCTGTACTGTCCTCCTAAAGCAAAAAAATTGATGGAACAAATCTCTTTCTTTCTCTCTCTTTCACACACACACACACACACACACACACACACACACACACACACACACTGTCCTTGATGCTCAATAGAGGCCTTCTTTTTTGAGGTTATGCTACCGGGCTACTTGTCGTATCAAGCGGCAGTTAGAAAAACAAGTGATGAGAAAGTAGCTCTTTCATTCTTTCGCACAAGGTCTGCTTTGAACGGATGTTCTCGGACTCCTGGGATTGGTACTCGGTGTGAAAAAGGCCGGTTGGGGCGGGTGGACTTGGGGGTGGCTGACAAATGTACTTCTGTACTGGGGAGGGGGGGCAGCTGAAGGTCTTCCAGGGCAGATGGGACAGTACAGACAGCATAAGAGTGAATCGTGACTCATGAAAGGAGCAAAGGGCCTGAGTGACCAAGCAGCTCCTGTTCTGGCACCACGGTAAATATACCGTCCATAAAACGTCCCTTAGTGTAATATGTATCTACCTACTGACATTCATCTGACACTTCTCTCCAAAGCAACATACAGTTATTAACTCATCAATACAACTGGGCAATTTTTAAGGAAAAAATTTATGATAAGGTTCCTTGTTCAAGTGCAGGAGGAAGGAATCAATCCTGCAACCTTTGGGTCTAAAGGCAGGAGCTATATCTATCCATCCATCCACAGACATTAAGGTAGCTGAGGGTCTCCTGGATTGAAATTCAGCACTTCAAAGAGTACAGGAGCATCACACTGCCACTCCCTACCAGAGGGGGACACTAGTTATCTGCAGTATATTTGCTCCAAAAAGGGTAGTGGGGGGGTAGGGCCAAAGCGGGGTGATGAGTAGGGGTGGTTGTAAATACTTCTCAGTTGACAGCTACCCTGAAGTTAAAGACTGAACATTTAAAACCGAACGTCACTTTATTTGGTACATTTTTAAGTTATTAGCACTCATATCTTTCAGTTTTTGCATTTCCATTTATTCATTTATGTGAATGAATGATAAATCCTTACAATGATTTACCCATTTATATAGCTGGGCAAATGTTTCCTGTGTCAACTCAGTAAAGAGGTAGCTGGTAGTGGAGGGATTAGAGGTTTGGGCTTTTAACCTTACTGTTGTAGGTTCGCATCCCACGTACAACTGTAATACTCTTCACCAAGGCAGTTATGCTGAAATTGCACCATTAAATTGCCTGACTATATGAATAGGTAAATAATGGTAAGTGTCTTTCTATAAAAGTATGAACTAAATAAATAAAATCAACCCAGGGTTCAACAGCTCAAGGGTAGTATAGCGGGTAGTGGGATCTGAACCCAGGTCCTTCTGGGCTAAAGGCTGTGACTCTAATGCCAACAAATATAATTTACGTAAAGATATTTTATGTGTGTTGGAATGCTGGAAACAAAGAACCACTGACATTTACAGAAAGTACAAGCCATGTGTAACAGGACGAATCAACAATCGAATCAACAATTTTCTTAATTCACCACTAGAAGCTCCTGTGAGGTCCTCAAACACGATATCTTCCAGGGTTTCCCTTCTGAATAATCATAAATGATATGAGTCAGAAAACTGGGAAGAGTCAAGGACAGAGGGAAGGGGGTGGACTTGAGTTTCGTACTTTTATTAATAACTCACCTCTCCCATTTCACTGTGTAAAGGGATATCTCTGTGAGGCTCCCGTTGCAGCACCACATAAATGTAAATATAGGAAACAACTACGGGTGTTTTGCATTAATCCTGGAGCCATAATGTTTGCTATGTTTGTCTGTTGGTCAGACACAGGTGGTGCAACACATACTACTAAAATATGTTTTATTTTTATTCATTTTTTGCATCCCACTCTCTACCAAGTGGTTGTTGTCACTGTCACAAATTGGGACTTATTATATTTATTTATACATATATGTCTGTATTTGTGGTGGTGCAGTGGGTTGGACTGGGTCCTGTTCTCCGGTAGGTCTGGGGTTCGAGTCCTGCTGGGGGTGCCTTGCAAAGGACTAGTGTCCTGTCCTGGGTGTGTCCCCTCTGGCCTTATGCCCTCTGTTGCCAGGTAGGCTCTGGTTCCCTGGGACAAGCAGTTCTGAAAATGTGTGTGTGTCTATATTTGTATGTAACTGTATATACATATATTGGGAAAGCAACAAACACAGTTTATATATTATTAAAAAAATTGTGTGTGTGTGTGTGTGTGTAAGAAAAGTGAGCAGGTGGATGGTGCAAAGCTGCACAGGTGAGAACTGCATGATGGATAGCTCCCAAGGGCCTATTCCCCTGTTCAACGACAGCCAGCTGCAGCTACTTCAGGAAAATTTCGAAGGACTTAAAAGCAGCTGGCCTGGAGGTTGGAGAAGATGGTTTCCAGTGTGTGGTTAGTAATTTTCCTTATTTTTTTTTTCTAAAATCTTAATGGGGTCTGTTTTTGGATTCTTTTCATTTGCAGTAAAACCAGTTTTGCTGGAGAACCTGCTGTCCTATATATATGCATATCCAGCTGCTATGCATATATACAGTATATATATATAGCAGCTGGATGGCCTAGAGGCAGTGTCACTGACTTTGGCTTTGACTTGAAGACTTAAAAGCAGTTGCTAGCCAACCAACTAGACGTAGTGGTGGTCGACAAGGAGGAGAAGAGGGCAATTGTGGTAGCAATCCCAAATGACAGCAATATCGGAAAGAAGGAGCATGAGAAGATCGAGAAGTACCCAGAGTTGAAAGAAGAACTGGAGCGGATGCGGAAGGTGCAGTCCAGAGTGGTCCCAGTGGTGATAGGAGCACTTGGGGATGTGACCCCCAAACTGGGAGAGTGGCTCCAGCAGATTCCGGGAACAGCATCTGAAGTCTCTCTCCAGAAGAGTGCAGTTCTAGGAACAGCTAAGATATTGCACAGAACCCTCAAACTCCAAGGCTTCTAGGACCCGAGCTTGAGGAAGACACACATACACCACCCCATATGGGGTTGAGAGGGAGATTTCTTTCCCATAAAGTGTGTGGAAATACGATATATGTTGAGAATTTTCAAGGAAAGCAACATATCTGTGTGTGGACTATCCTCTTTGATTCGCTGCCAGATGAGATAATGAAAGTCAGCGACTGGCCCACTGGGATCTTTCCTGATCCCTTCCTGCTGCCCCCTGCTGCTCTTGTATAAATGTACGCATGTCCTCACCATGACAACATCCTGTTTACTCCCGTTTTCCATGATTCTACATTTTTCCATGTTTTTCTCATCTGACATAACAGGTGTGTAATTACATTTACATCGCTTTTCTCCAAAGCGATGTACATATCATATAAAATACAACGTGTACATTACATTAGCAGAAAGAGACATAGAAGCAGATGTGTTATTCTGGGCGAGATCATAGGCGAAGTGAGTCTGGAAGAGGTGAGTTTTAAGACCATTTTTAAATCTGGACAAAGATTCAGCAGTTCTGAGTGAGGGGGGAGGTCATTCCACCACAAGGGAACCAGAACCGAGAACCTTCGTGCTTTACCTTTCGTGCGTGGGACCACCAAGCGGGCAGATGTAGAGGAGCGAAGCAGTCTGGTTGGGGTGTAGGGGATGATCAAGTGCTCTAGATGTCTGGAAGCAGTTCTATTGATGCATTTGAAGGCCAAAAAGACATAATTAACAATTCCATATGTTCTCTCACCCCCCCCCCCCCCCCCCCCAGCAACTCATACACATGCAAATAGCATCTCTGGAATGCAGGTGCACAACCTTAGCATTGTCTTTATTGCCATTGTCTTGCTCTTGATCACCAGGGTTTCATTCTGCTCAGTCCCTCGGCCTGCGAGCACCACTTGCTCTCGCTGGCACCCCGTTCTCACCATCCCCACTGTCTCTCACTCTTATTTTTAGCCGGCACCCTTCAAAACTTAATATGGGAAAGGCATTCTGGATCGACCCTCTCTCCCCCCCACAACTTCTCCCCTTCCCTGTTGTCACAGTACATATGTATCCCTGTCTCTCTCACAATCTTGCTTAGTGGACAGTGTATGCTACTGGGAACAGGTGCCAGCTGTCAAACATGTGCCCTAACCTGAGCCCGCCTCCTTTTTTTTAGCTTATCCACCCTCTGCTGCTACTTCCACTTTCTCGGGAGCCCCTTCGTCCCAAAAGCGGCTCAACAGCACACACCATCCCGGGTGCGGCTTATTCCACCTCCTCTCCCCCAGCCGGTCGGCCACTTTCTCCTTCTCACCCGTGTTTTCTCTTGGAAGGAGGGACCAGGAGTTGGCCTTGCTCATCACGGGACTGTGGGGGATCAGAATTTTACCTTTTTTTCTAAAGGAGCAACGCGATTTTTATTGATTTTATTTTCTGAGTCAAAAAAAATACCATGAAACTCTGCTTACTTATTTTGGGGGTCATTCTTACTCTTGGGAGGCTGTCTTGGGGAGAGGTAGGCCTAGAAATCCCACAATACGATGGCCGGGACCGTGTCCACGATCTCAATGCTAAGAACTTCAGATCCGTGATGGAGAAGTATGACGTTATGGTCATCTACTACCACCAGCACGTCAGGGACAGCAAGGCAGCCGAGAAACAGTTTGAGATGGAGGAACTCGCCCTGGAGGTTGGTAACAACTCAAGAGGAGGGTCTGGCTTTGCACTGAAAATCATGTCCAGGAGTAAGAAACAGTGTGTACTGCAGGCTGACGCATCAAGCTGGAAGTTGCCAGGGCAGAACTGGCATCAGCAGTATTTTCTGGACAGTCATGGGGTAATTGAGTAGGGCCAGATAGAGGGCCTAATCGGTTTGATGTTCTGAAAGTAGAGTCAATAGAAGGCACATCTAATGTTAGGTGGTTTAAATGGCTTCATCTCAGCAGATCAAGCAATGGTGGGATTTTCTGGAAGATGCCTAGAATGAAAAAAATTTAAAAAAAGAGTGTATGGAATTACTGTTACTAGATTCTGTTTGTGGTGCTCATTAAGGCCATTGAGGTTTGAGGAACAGGTCACCGAGCACCTGGATTGTTGGGCAACTTACAACCTTATTGACAACAAATGCTTATGAATTATGAAATCAGTCAATATTACGATTATTGCGGATGACATTGTTTGAAAAGGGCAGGACTCCAAGGTTGGCATACAGAAGAGGGAATTTTTGTCAGATGAAGTGGGGTTGAAGTGAAAGGGCAAAGGTGCTGGAACAAGGGGTAGCAGTGATATTGTATATTTATGTCTCTTACGCTGCTCTCCAAAGTGATTTATAGCATTGAGTTACAGTGATTTATCTGTTTATACAACTGGGTAGTTTTTACGGGAGCAATTTTAGTGTTGATACTTTACTCAAGGGTTCTTTAGCAGGAGGTGGGATTCGATCCTTGGTTCTTGTGCTGCTTACTAGTGTTACCTGCTGGCCCCATGGAACTGCCAAGGCCAGTAATGCTGGTTCATTGCCCAGCGAAGCTGCTGTTGACCTATTTTCCTCCAAATCTGCTTAAACTGTAGATGTTCAATCAAAAAAAAAAAAACCCAACCGGGAGAGAATTTTCATTTAATTTTCTGAACAAATGAGTCAGATATTCTCTCTGTGGATGATAATTTTCCTTGCTTGTATGGGGTATTCCTACCGTTGGCTCCCTAGGTAGGTTACTAGAGGAGCATGTGTTTGAAGAAGTACCGAGTGTAGATGTTTGTGCAGATGGAATATCTATCTCTCCAAAGCAGGTGCGAAAGGAGACAAGTGTGATTGTTGTTGTGTCCTTGTTTTATGCTGCTTAGGAGCTTGTGGTGACATTTGTCCAGAGAGCTGGTGACCCCAGGACTGGCTTCACATGAACAGCTGGATAATCCGCTCCAGTACACACCCATAGTGTATTTTAGAGAGTGTTATCTGGGAGTGTAGCAGCTACCTTTGAGTGCAAAGGTTACAGGTTCAAATCCCACCTCCAGGTGTAGTACCCTTGAGCAAGGTGTATGCCCTAAATTGCTTCGCTAGAATTACCTAGGTGTGTATGTAATGTATTTTATAACAGTATAAGTTGCTTTGGCGGAAACCATCAGCTCAATCAATAAATGTGCTTTGTTGCCGTAATAATCCAGAGTGTTATGTTAGAGACTGAAAAGTTGAAATGGCATTTAATGTTCCTGTGGACATTGTTGGATAATGTTGACACTGAAAGGACAGAAATGAGCTTTTAGAATAGAGTTTTAAACCAGAAGGTTGATTTTTCAGGGTCCAGAGGAGCGCTACTTGTCATATATGTATGTATTTGGTATATATGCTGTGTGTGCTGATAGTGTTGTGGGCCTAATTCAACAAAACACCAATGGAGGGAGGTGCCCACTTGACAACTTAATCAATCAATCAATCAATCAATCACTCAATCAATCCAATCAATCAATCAAGCAAGCAATCAAAAATTAATTTATCCAATGCATAACAACACAGCATATAGCATTGGTTGCTGGCAATGAAATGTCTTTTTCTGCAAGCTTGGGGGTGACAAAAAGTAACAACCTACATTGAGATTACAAATAAGTAAAAAAACATTTGCAAAATCCAACACAATAGGAATTGGGTTACTAGTAACTATTAAATGAAAGTATTTAACGAAAACCGAATGAGTTGCGGAATTTGGATGCTACTTGACTGGTCAAGAGTCTAACAGCTTGGAGGTAGAAGTGATCCCCCAGTCTGTTTGATTTTGATTGGATACATTGGAAACGTTTACTGGACTACGGGAGAGAAAATAGTGTGTGACCAGGATGATGGGGTCCTTGAGGATAACTCTGGACTTCTTAAGGGCTTAAACCTCAGAGATACACCCATGTTGGGACCCTGTAGTAGTGTCGGTTAGGGATCGAAGTTAAGCTTCTTGATCTCAAGTCACGGAGACGTATGTTGGCAATGTTGGATGTTGTTCTCTGTGGCTTCATGGTGAGGTTGGTTGGGCTGGGTCCTTGTTTACAGCCGTTGTAATATATGCATGGGCTTAACATCTTGTCCTGTGAATCCTGAATGTATGTGTATGTATGTATGGTATATATACACACACACACACGTCTTTCTTGCCTGTCATAATAGGTGTGTTATGAGCAATCCGCATATTGCGTTAGAGGAAATTATGTGTAGCAGAAACACACAAGTAGCGCAGGTGTAAAAATAAGTGAAGTTCAAGTTTCATTGGTTAAACCAAGTAGGTCATTTATTCATTTTATGAGTTTATTTTAAGATTTAACATTTAGATGTGATAAGCTTATATTGATATTTTATACAAAAATAATTACCCTCCCTATAGGGTTCCCACACTTTAAAGCAGCACAGTATTGTATAGAGATGTTGTGATGGAAAAACCAGGGAGAAACTTTTAATGAACTTGTTTGGAGCAGTCTTGAATTCTTTTTAAATTTCAACATTGCACTGAACTGTGCTAAATATAGATTAATTAATCCTACCGCATTATGTATTCATGCTGTGCTCAGTGATGTAACAACTGCAGCCAAACACAGCCGAAGCCCCCCCCCCCCCGCTCCCAACAGGCTTGGGACAAGCCTGGGATGGTGTGCAAACAAGCTTCAGAAAGTTTAGTTTAGGTTTTGATGATGGGAATCGTTATCAAGGTGTTCACGTGCGATCTCAGCCTCGATACCCCCCTCCCAGACCTCTGGTCTTTGCTTCACTGCTTTCCTCCACCCATCAGTCACAAAGCTCAAAGGTGGTTCGATCAGTGTTCATTTACGATCCATCGCCCAACATCAACTCCTTCAGCCTCGGCAACGGCTGGGTTCCGGGTTCGATCAATAAGATAAGTACGGGACTGATTAATCTAAGTAGGAAGTGAAACTGTTCAGTTTAAATTTAATAAAGGACAGGGAGCTTCAGAGTTTTCTCAAAGAAAGTGCAGTTTGCACTCATGAGTAAATGCTGCATACAAATTAGAGTTATGTAACAGCTTAGTAAAACCCAATTAAATGGAAGTGGGATCGATGGAAAGACAGCGCAGAGCACCATGACCAGAGATGGAAAACACTGCAGTGGTAGACAAAACAAACTTGTCAAAGTGTTTAAAGGGAAATTAACAGAAATCAGGCCTTTTCCATTCCACAGTACAAACCAGGAGCTATGAAAGAGAGCTCTGCTGTGCCACGTGACTCACTGATCTCCTCAAGGATTTCGGATATGAAAAAACAAGAAAAAGTATGCGATACTGGAGTTCTGGCTCGGCATAACTGCACTGCCTTTTGACCTCCAGGAGCTTAAATGGAGTGGTGCAGTGGGTAGCAGTGCTGCTTCATGGCTCCTGGGCTGTTGAGGTATTGGTTCAAATCCAGCATTGTCTGTGTGGGTTTCCTCGGAGTGCTCTGGTTTCCTCCCACAGTCCAGTGACATGCAATTCAGGTGAATTGGTAACACTGAGTTGGCCATGAGTATGTGCATGTGTGGCCATCCTGCAATGGTCTGGCATCCTGTCTAGGATATAACCCATGGCCTTATGCCCATTGATTCCTGGATAGGCTCCAAGCCACTGCGACCCTGACCAGAATATAGTTCTGGAAAGTTAGTGAGTAACAAAGTATTTCAATCAGCAGGTGGTAATTAGTGTCTTTTTATGCTTATAGAGCCTAAACATTTTTACAGGCACTGCTGGTTTATGTTGGATTGATCATTTAACAGTGCAAAACCTTCTAGAATATTCCTCTGTATCGCTGGTAACAAATGCGTCAAGTTAAAACCGCAGTACAACTCCGAAGATTTACCGCTGAGGAGTGCTTTCAAAAATTGCAGCATTCATTGGCAGACAATAATGTTTTTAAAGTTGTGAAGGGGCACTCCTTTGGACCCAGAGGTTGCAGGTTTGAATCCCGCCTCCAGCTGTAGTACCCTTGAGAGCATATCCCAAATTTCTCCAGTAAAATTAGCCAGCTGTATGAATGGTTAAATAACTAAACAAGCTTGACCAGGTATATTATTGAGTCAATACAGAATAAAGGCAAAAAAATTAATCTTGTCATTCTTGATTAATGTAAATAGTTTCATACCCAGCATTACTCACTGAGTGGGTGTATGCATTATGCAGCGGACACATATGGCTGCCCTGTGACATATGTAATATAGCACATGGGAGTAATTTCAGAATTGACTACATACATAAAATATGCAGAAACACACACGCAGACATGCACTGAGGAATTGCGAGATGTAAAAACACAGATCGTGTTTCCCTGGCTGATAATTAAGTTCATAAATACATCTGCAACACCTATCGGCACATTATGGAGCCATAACTGTGTACTGCGACACCCTGATCTTGGCCCAACACGCAGTCACATCCCCGTCAGGTTCCTGACGTCAACCTTCTTGTGAGAAAGACATGAGCACAGGTCCCCTCTTCTTCTGGGGATCCGTCTGGGAAAGTGAGACAGATGGACCATGAAGGTGTGTGTTCCAGATGAGGCCTGAGGAGCTCTGTACTTGTCAGCAAATCCCAGAGATGTTCGGGTGTCAAAATAGCTGGAGGCAGAGGACCAAAAGGCTAAATTTAACCAGGACGTGTGCCATCAAGAGCCGCTGCCCCCCTGACCCATTGAAATGCAAAGACATACAAAGTGCTGGAGCTCCGCCCACCGCAACACCGCAGGTCCCGGTGCACAAATCGAGATTCCTCCCGTTTCGACATGTGAGTTTCGCCCCCTGTCACCTGCCCTGCCTATCGATCGAGACAGAAAGGGTTCGGGGGGCCCTCGGCCCTGCTCGTCCATCTCTCTCACTCATCGTGACCAAGCTGGACATGGAACCATCTGGTGGAGGCAGCTGGTCACTGCATTTATTTATTTGTTCATTTTCTTTTCTTTGCTTTTATCTTCTGCCTGTTCTCACACGTTAATCCAATATCGGTATCTTTCGACATTTTCAACAAAAGCATCAGTGGAGCATTTACCAGTTGGCGTCTGTTGCTAGTGGTTCCAGGACATCAAACCACAAGTCATAACACCAGAACGCATTGCAATTTTATTTATTTGCTGATTATTTATTTGTTTACTTATCTATCTACATATACCCGAACAAGAGGAAGACAATTACATTTCCACAGCACTGTAGACATACGCACATTGACAGCTGGGACCACATTGAATTATACAGCCAGAGAATATTCTCCTTGTAATATTTTCCACATATTTATACTTGAGAATACATATAAAAAAAACATATCTATCTATCTATCTATCTATCTGGTTTCTTAATACAACTATCTATTTACTTATTTGCTTATGTACTTACCTATTTACTTATCAAGTACTGATGTCACTGCATTTTTTGCATGCAAACTCACATTTCTGGAAATCAGAACGCTTCATGAGGGCGTCGTGGTCCGACAATAAGCGCACTGTTGTTGGAACAGTGAGATGCAGCTCAACGGAGCATCAATAGCTTCAGTGCTCCAGCAGCGGTGTAAAGGCGTGGTATTGTGTCCTCTCTAAGTCGCAGTGTACTTTTGCTGACCAACACTGAGTCAGCAGAGTTGTGCAAGGGCTGTGAGACACTTGTTCATGTTTGGCGTCTCTGGCTGCCTCAAACTCATCTTTAAAAGGAAAGTTTCTGTCTCCGCATTGACAAGAAGATGATTCAGGCAACCTTGAATATTTTTCCCAAGAAAATGCTTACGGACAGAAAGAAAGGGCTGCTTCAGCCCCCCCTTCCCCTGCCTTTAGGCATATTTCATTTTTAAAAGTTAATTTCCAACAATTAACAATTTATAGGAGAGCTCCTTTGAATATCCCTAACAAAGAGGAATATATTTATAGCTCTTAAATGATGAAAGTAAGAGTAATGGTGATGAGTAACGATGAGGATGAATGATAAGCCCTAATGTGTCGTTATTCATTCATGGGGCTTTTTAAAGATCTGCTCACCTTCTGGAAAGAAGGTAGGAGCTCCATTAAGTCCACTCAAAGATCCGCCAAGTCTGCTTCCACCCTGAGGCTGAGATCCTCAGTTCTCGGTTCGAACGTTGGGTGATTTCATCCGAGCCATGTGCTCGTCAGGTTTATGGCTTTCTCCCAGTAATGTGGATTGTGCCGTGCAGATGACTTGTTTTCGGTTATCATCTCCATCCTGATGTAGGGACGTCAAAGTGATTTGGCCGGTTTTAATTTCAGACATCCTGCAATGTACTGGCATCCCACCCACGGTGTATGCTAACTACAAGTGGTCCCCGATTTACGATGGTTTGACTTCCAATGTTTTTTTGACTTTATGATGGTGAGCTGGCGATAGATATTCTATAGAAACTGTACTTCGAATTTAGATTTTTTTCCCAGGAAAGCGATACACGGAGTGATACTCTCTCAAGATCCTGTGCAGCAGCAGCGATCCGCATCTGTGTGTGTATTATGTGTATTAAATGCATTTTCGACTTACAATATTTTCGACTTACAATGGTTTTCGCGGAACGTAACCCCATTGTAAATTGGGTACCACCTGTAGTTTAGTACTGCATGCTTCTAGGATTGGTCCTGGACCACCATAGCCTTGACTTAACTAATCATTGGACAATACAGTGGTCCCCCCTTATCCACAGGTTTGCTTTCCGTGGTCTCAGTTACCCATGGTCAACCGCAGTCCAAAAATATTACATGGAAAATTGTAGAAATAAACAATTCATAAGTTTTAAATTGCACACCCTTCTGAGTAGCATGACTAAATGTCGCGCCATCCCACTTGGGATGTGAATCACCCCTTTCTTCACCGTATCTATGCTGTATACGCAACCAGCCCATTAGTCACTTAACGTCTCGGTTATCAGATTGACTGTCGCAGCATCGCAGTTCTTGTGTTCAAGGAACCTTTTTTTCTTTTTTCTTTTTTTTTTTTAAATAATTTTCTGTATAGGGAAAAAACATAGCATATATAGGGTCCAATACTACCCATGGTTTCAGGCACCTGCTGAAGGTCTTGGAACAAATCCCCCGCGCATAAGGGGGGGCTACTGTACTGAGAGTGAGTGATGTTATATTTCACACAACCATAAATCAGAACTGTTAGATACTGTATGTATCTGTCATTGAAATTACTCAACTCAATCACTGCCCCTGTGTACTGCAGTCCTTTACTATGTGATTTTCATGTTGCGTGCAAACAGAGAAATGCCCGAACGAAATGTAATCCTGATAAACAGGTGTATAAATTTCATCTTTATGTTTGCTTTCATGGTACACATCATTGGGCTGCTGGAAGGTACACAACACGGGAAATGAGGCGAGCCGGTACCTGGACAAAGATGATGACCTTTAGGGAGACAATAGGCTGGTTTTCTTCACTGCTGATGCTGATACCTGCTGACCCTTAATTCGTGGCTTTTAAAGTTTATGGAGCCCGTGTCTTCATAAAAGGCCAAGTGGCTATCCATCCTTCTTTAATGGGCTTCAAGTGCTCTGCAGCTTTATCCTACTTCGTCTTCCTGAGCAAACATCCTGACTCAGAATAATCTGACTGGGAAATGTGGATGTTGTGCCTGATGGCAGTAATAGCAGAGAAACCCCCCCACCCCCACAAGGCACACCTGTAAAGAGTCAAACACTTTTATCCTGAAAGTGACGTCTCGTAGAATACACTCAAGACTTAAGTGCATGTGAAGCTCGTGAGCTCAGATCTATTACTGGCGTTGCTGACCTTGCAAAACTATGCCATCTCCAAAAAACGGGTAACATCTGGTTTTCAAGGTTATGTTCTTTTATGTCTACATTACTTGCTGCTCTCATTTAATTGAATTGCGCTGAAAGCAGGGATAAAAACATTTTTTCAAAAGCAGATCTGTTGGCAGCGACAGCTCAGTCAGAGAAGGCTCAGTCACATGAGTAGCATCAGTGCAGATGGAACCTGTTTCTTCTGAAGGATTGACTTAAAGAAATGTAACAAATATAAATTTGTGAAAAAATTCCATTTTAGGATGTTTTTGAGTTACTGATGATTAACGTCAGTCCTAGTTCACTCATTTTTTGGTTAAATTTTGTGGACAGTGTCTTCAGCCTCGTTGGTTAGATGGCTCATAGCATCAACTCTGGGCGTTTTCGGTGGGTTAGTATTGTAGGGATCATGCTGCCTGGTGAACAAATATCACTTTTTCATATTAATGTACAGAATAATTTATGGGAGCCGAATAATAACAGCTCCTGTTTTCACCAGTTTAGAGAAAAAAAAACTGGATGACATGCTTCTGTGAGTGAGGGGTGAGGATGGCAGTTGACATTTTGACTCACAAAGGTCAGGTTTTTGAAATACCAGTCAGATTTGATGTGATTTAAGGACAAAAAAATGCATGCACAGAAGGCCAAGAGCAGGCAGTTCAGACATCGCAAGGGGTTGAGTCCAGATACATTCTACCAGAAACCAGCCATCATGAAAAACCATGTCAGAGCAAGATAATCGGCTGGGAATATTTTTACTGTTGCATGAGGTCTTTACCTAAATTCATCTTTTTTGGCGACATTTAGTATGACTCATCTAATAGCAGAACACAATACAACATGTAATTACCAAAAGCATATTAACCGTAACCCTGGAAAATATGACATCTGAGTCAGACGCTAAACTCCCCCAAACCATCCCGCTAATGACATTTTAACCATGTCAAATCAATGCAATCTTCCAAGGCAGCAGGCCTCTCTTTGTCACCACCACACAATAAATGAATAAAAACGGATATTTTACTCCCACTGTACGCTAAGATGAAAGCATGATGTGATTTTTGATTTTTGCTGTCATCTTGATTATGTCAGTAATTCATCTGTACTAATAGGCACAACATCCAAGTCTACCTTTTTTTGTCTACCAAATGAATAAGGTTACTAATTCCACGATACCCAATAGACCGGTGCCAGTTGATGTGCTTTCTTCATCAGTCCTACAGTTTATTAGAAAGTGTGGCTCATTGCTTCTCTTTACTGATGTGATGCCTGTAATAGATGGATACACTGCCATGGTAACAACATTTTAGTGCATTTTTTCATCAGGTAGTGGACTTGATGTTGGGTGATTATGCCCTCGCTGCGTCACTAGAAATCGGTGAACATTTCCTTTGCTAATTCTTCTTTGGCTATAGCAACATGCTTTCCATGGCTTGGAATGTATTTCAGTGACACGCTCTGAGAATTAAATATTGAATATTCTGTTGACTGTTAATTACTTCAGATGGGTATTGACTGATCTGTTGATTGTTGAATATTCTGTACATTGTTTCTTTGAATGAATGATTGTTTATAAACCTTGTGGATTACCATATTCATCATTTCTGGTCTTTGCTGATTAACCTGTTGTGTTAACTCCACTTTGTGTCGATTGCTTGGTGGTCTAAAGCCTGACACTTTTCTCTGCAGCTGCTTACCAGCCCTGCTGCTCTAACGTACCAGGTATGTTTAGCCATTGTCTATATTTACACATATAATCCCCATTGTCCTTTGCCTGTGACTGTGCATCATTGTGGCAGAAAGTGTGCTGTTCCCTAGCAGTAGGGTGTGTTGTACTTACAGAGCAAACAAAATCCCATATTACTAAATGCAAAACCGAGAAAAAAGTCTGCTCTCCGCTTATACCATCATTCATTCATATGTTTTAAGCACATGTTCTGGCTTTCCTTCAGGTGGCTTTAAGGTCTGCTTGAGAACAGAACTTGTCCCATTGGCACCAAAACAAACAAGGACCCAAGAGGAGAGACACTGTATCTTTCTCTCAATGAGAAAGCGTTGATGGGGCAAGGTCTTGGGTTGGTGTGAGACGCTCTTTTCACAGGACCTGATGAAGCATGTTCATATTCAGGGGATTGTGAATGTCTATTGCTGTATGTCATTGCGGTCCATGCTGGGCCGTTATGTTGTTCATTCATAGCCAGCAGGAGCTGCGTGACTTTTTAATGCCACTAACAAAATAGTTGCTTTCTGTGAAAGTTTAATAAGATTTTATGCTGAGACCTGTGTCCAAGACTAAGGACTATGTTTCACTGGCTGCACACAGAAGGTAATGTTTGTTTTTTTTTAAGATTTCCACTCTGGCTGCACTTGAGTGTGATGATTTTTGTATGGCACATACAATAATAATAATAATAATAATAATAATAATAATAATAATAATAATAATACTTGTTCAATTCTAATATTTTTTAATAGTAAGATACACAAAACATAAAAATTACACTGTAGCTCATACCCTATAGACACTGAACCAGTGAGGTGATCGAGTATTAATGTGGCTTCACACAAGAATATAATGAGAAACATTCCAATGCAAATTAAAAAAAATCTGGATAATATTAAGACAAGCAGAATTGAGGTAGGGGATTAGCATCCTACTGGAGTCTAAAAAATACAGCTGAAGTTGGTCAGGCTGCCTGAGGGCCAGGTTCATAACAGGACATTATGAATAAGAGCTGAAAACGGTTTTACAAAAATATGGCAGTGTTCTGCAGTGTTTGCTTTTACTCTTGAAGACAACTGAAAATATTTCGGTAGCATGAATCTAGAACATCAAGTTTAAAGCAGTAGTAGAGCATATTGGGAGGGTTCATGTGATCCTTGCCAACCTCTTTCAGAGTGAATTTAACTATCTCAAAGCTTGTTTAACCTTGGCAATTTTCCAATGTACCAGACTCTTGAAACTTCAATGTCAACAGTGACATCTTGTCAGAGAGTAATCATAGTGAGGATGATTGCGTGCTTGTTCTCATGGTGCACCTCAAGGCATCCAGGTTCCTTTTTTCACGCCTGATGAGTAATATGTCACCTCCCTCTCTGCCCTTCACAGCTTGCTGCTCAGGTTTTAGATGATCTTGATGACGAGGACATTGGATTCGGTCTGATTGATGAGAAGACGGACAGTGACGTCGCCAGGAATCTGGGTGATTTCTTCTCCTGCTCTTTGAGCTCTGCATCCTCCTCTTAATTCACTACAGATTGCTTTTCAGTCTCCTCCTATCTGCTCACTTTGCTCCTCCCTGCTTTTATTTCATTACAGTCACCCCAGTTTGAGACCAGTTCTGCACCTGTACCATACACACATGAGGTTGAGTTACAAATCCACTGCTGTTGATCAGCTCTTATGGTTCTATTGACTGTATCACTTTATTTTAACCATTTCAGGTTTGGATGAGGTGGAGAGCATCTACATCTTCTATGACAATGAGATAATTGAGTATGATGGAGAACTAGCAGCAGACACCTTGGTTGAGTTCCTCTATGATGTAAGTCATCTGTACATACATACCATTCTTGATCTTAACAAATAATAACAATATCTTGTTGACACAAGTCCTCATGGACACTGACTGACTCTATAGGATTTTGGAAACAATAAAAAGAAGGAAGTCAGTCTGGTGAGACTATATTTACATTTATTGATTTAGCTGATGCTTTTTTCCAAAGCGACTCATAATGTTAGACTACCTACAACTATTTATCCATTTATACAACTGGGTATTTTTGCTGAAGCAATTTAGCATCAGTACCTTGCTGAAGGGTACTACAGTTAGAAGTGGGATTAGAACCTGTGACCTTTCAATCCAAAGGCAGCAGCTTTAACCACAACCGGCTGTCTAAGGCTAATTCAATGTAAATTGAATGTTCCACATTTGACATTTTTTTTTTTTTTTAAAAATTAAAAAAAATACAGTTTGTGGAGTTACCTAAATGGAGCCTTAGCAAAATGCTAGATGGGAAATTGTTCATTTTGAAAAGGTGCATAGTACATACAACTTTTTACCTTGGTAAAATTTTTAGTTATCTGTGACTTTTACTAGCTGTGATAATTTTAGGTAAAAAGTAAGGAAACAGTTTTCTGTCTTTTCCCCATGCTGTGTTGTCTCAGGTGATCGAAGACCCTGTGGAAATTATTTATAATGAGCGGGAACTCAAAGGTTTTCACAACATTGAGGAGGACATCAAACTGGTGGGCTACTTTAAAAATGAAAAGTCTCCTCGTACGTACTGAGATTGGACCACTGTAAATACACACTTGTCTTTTCTCTGCTATTTGAGCATATAGAGTATTCAATAAATGTCCATGAATTACATTACTTGATTTAGTTGATATTTTTGTCCAAAGTGACTTAAAAGGCTAAGGTATATACAATTATTTATCCATCTATACTACTGGGTAATTTTTATTGGAGTAATTTAGGGTAAGTACCTTGCTCAAGCATACTATAGCCAGAGGTGGGTATCAAACCTGGGACCTTTGGGTCCAAAGGGTGTAGCGCTAACCACAATGCTACCAGCTCTTTTTAAGCATTGGTTCTGTGTTCTCATCTCGTTACTGACCAAAATCTTTTCCTTCCTTTAGATTTTGTGGAGTACAATGATGCAGCTGAAGAATTCCACCCATTCATTAAGTTCTTTGCTACCTTTGATGCAAAGGTGTGGATGCCTAATACAGCACATTTTTCCAGTTTTCACCCGAAATCCAATACCGCCTGGCTTCATCTTTACCGTTTCCATGCTTTGTGTTGAACATATACACAGGTCCCATTTTGTAATTTCTTAAGAGATGTCATGTCTAAAAGCCCTGCCCTTTTCTACACTGATACCGTGCTTGCTCTGCCACCTTTCATCTAGATTGCCAAGAAACTGGACCTGACGATGAATGAGGTCGACTTCTATGAACCTTTCATGGACAGACCTGTCACAATACCTGGGAAGCCTTACATTGAGGCACAGCTTGTTGCTTTCATTGAAGACCATGACAGGTTAGATCTATCTATCTATCTATCTATCTATCTATCTATCTATCTATCTATCTATCTATCTACACAATTCTGTTTGTTTTGGATTACAGGCCAACCCTGAGGAAACTGGAGCCCCATAGTATGTACGAGACCTGGGTAAGAGCCCTGCATATTCTACAGAAATCACCCATCACACACTGTAGGAAAAAACCTATATTAGAGCTATAAAAACTGCAATAATATATGAAATAGTTGAAGTTTTTTTCTGTTTTGCTCATTTTTCTCTGAAGCAATGGAATGAAGCAATCGTAAACTTACAATGTTAAGTTTTTATACTAAGCTACTACTTTTTTTATTTTACTGGAGCAATTAAGGGTTAGTACCATGCTCAAGAGCACTCCTGTAGGAGCAGGGATTGAAATGCACATCCTTTGCTTACAAGACATAACTGTTTTCCCTCCTGAATAAAAAATCATCACATGATCTCTCACAGCCATGCAGCTCTAAATGTTGCCAGTCCCCTGATAGCAACTACTGTTAATTGTGCCTTTTAATCCCTTCGTTGAGATCTGCTTGAGCATTGTACTACATTAAACTACATTCTTCTAACAGTTCATTCACAAATGTAAACCTTTTGTGCACCATAACATAATGGAGTATACATTCTAGGAGAGCTGATAGTGTAGTGGTTAAAGCTGCTCCCTTTAGACCCCAAGGTTGCAGGTTTGAGCCCTACTTCTGGCTGTAGTACTCTAGAGCAAGGTGCTTATTCTAAGTTTCTCCAGTAATATTACCCACCTGGACAAATTGGTAAATAATTGTAAATTGCTTTGGAGAAAAGTTTCAGCTAAATGAATATGTGTAATGTAAATTCAGTGTTAAACAAAATCAAGCTGTTTCACAATGGTATATCCCTTCCTCAGGAAGATGACATTAATGGCCAGCACATTGTTGCCTTTGCTGAAGAGGATGATCCAGGTGGAGTTGCAAACTGTATTCATTGCACTCATTTTCAGACTTGACTAACTCAAGAGTTTGTAAACACCACCACAATAACATCATAAGAAATTACAATTTATAAATTATCAGGATGGTCTGGGGATTCTGGGAAATATGTTGTGACTTTATTTTGACTCCTTGTTATTTGTGCTATTTAACTAAATAAATCCCTATTTGCCATGTCAGCAAATCTTTGTAAATATGTTTAAATGTCAAAAAAATCTGTTGTTTTTTCATTATCTAGATGGTTATGAGTTTCTGGAGATTCTAATGGAAGTGGCGAAGGAGAACACAGACAACCCCGATCTCAGTATCATATGGATTGACCCTGATGATTTTCCTTTAGTAAGTTTCTTTCGATACCACATACACACACACACTTTCTGAACCGCTTGTCCCATTCGGGGTCGTGGGGAGCCAGAGCCTAACCCGGCAACTCAGGGCGCAAGGCTAGAAGGGAGGGGACACACCCAGGACAGGACGCCGGTCCGTCACAAGGTACCCCAAGTGGGACTCAAACCCCAGCCCCACTGCAGAGCAAAACCCGGTCCAACCCACTGCGCCACTGCACCCCCTCTCTTTCAATACTAAAACATAGGTATAATGACCTAACACAACAGCTGATTTTTTTTTTTTTTTTAATGGAAAAAACACACGCTTGTCACAGCACCTATGGTTGAGCTTTCTGCCCCATAAATGAACAGAAAAAGTAAAACTATTTGTATTGAGATATAGATGACATAGATGAACAATGCTGGAAAGTCATTATAATGTACCTTCTTAACACAATAACCTTTGGAAAAGGATATAAATACAACGGGGGCGTGGTGGCGCAGTGGGTTGGACTGCAGTCCTGCTCTCCGGTGGGTCTGGGGTTCGAGTCCCGCTTGGGGTGCCTTGTGACGGACTGGCGTCCCGTCCTGGGTGTGTCCCCTCCCCCTCCGGCCTTACGCCCTGTGTTGCCGGGTAGGCTCCGGTTCCCCGTGACCCCGTGTGGGACAAGCGGTTCTGAAAATGTGTGTGTGTGTGTGTATAAATACAACTTGATTTTGCTCATTTACTGTAGAGTGTGACCCATTTTACCAAGAGTCATGTGAACCTGAGTTGGATTATTGATAGAAAGATATATATATATACACACATATATATTTACATATATATATATATATATATATATATATATATATGTAAATATGTGTGTGTTTGTAAATGCAAATGTATCCAGGCGGCTTGTTTTCATGCTCTTTGTTGTTTCCCACCTTTTATCTCTTTCAGCTTGTTCCTTACTGGGAGAAGACTTTTGACATCGACCTGTCTTCCCCTCAGATTGGTGTTATTGATGTTGAAGATGTAAGTCAGATTTGTTCTCTTGGTGTGGTATTGCTACTGCATGAAGGTCAAAGAGGTGTATGAGGTGACTGTTAGTATACTAATGCAGGACTAAGGCTGAGGTTGTAGAGTGCTAAAACTACTTGGTCCTGGATGGACAATTGATTAAAGTGTCTCAGATCCAGCTCTCTTCTTTTACTTCTTCAGGCTGACAGTGTGTGGCTGGCCATGGATGATGATGATGACATGCCAACAGGAGATGAGTTAGAGGAGTGGATTGAAGATGTTATAGAAGGCAGGATAGTTCCCGATGATGATGATGACGATGATGACGATAACGACGATGACGAAGATGAGGATGATGACAACAACGATAATGATGAATAAACCCATGTAGCCATCTATTAAGTTTCTATCCAAAGGCTGTTTTAAGTCCAGCTCATCACTTTAACTTTCTTGATCTGGCATCGTCAGCACACACCCTCTTGTTATCTTTATTTAAACATTTTTTTTTTTGCTCTTACTCACTATGACACCAAAGTGCTGTCCTGTCCAAAGAAGCACCTCCTAATCCCTTGATCACTCTTTACTCAGGCCTTAATCATAAAACCATCTCATTTTAGAATTTGCAGATTTCAGTTAAAAAAAATACCTTCTTATATGTTACATTTTGTTATACTTTATGCACTTTTCTCAACAGAATTACTTCTATTGTAATCAGGAATATCTTTAAAAAAGCCAAATACAGACTCAGCTTTCTGAGATGGTGCTGATGCACTGATTTCAATGCAGAAAATATGGTAAACAAAAGGTCTCTGTCATTAACAATAAAGGATTTTCCCCATTCATTTTGGAATAGCCATGAAAAAAATGCCAAAATGCAAGCATGGTGGTGTAAATGGTTTTGATTTTATTATTGAAACTAGTGAGAAGTCAGTTTTCTTCCTCATAGATCAGTACCAACTATGAAGGAGAGAAAATGAGTTTCTGAAGAGCCATCATATGCATACCTGGCACAGAACCAAGGCCTGCTCCCCCTTTTTGGCTCTGCTCACATAAAAGGAATTGGACTTTTCAGCATAGTGTGAACAAACAAAACTGTTTACATCCCCTTCAGGCCCCTGTGGCCAATCCATCTGTGCAAAGTAGAGTACAAACCCCACTGACATTTTAAGTTGAATGCGGATCCTCAAAAATGCTTTTAACCACCTTCTTGGACTTGTGTGGAACATCAAGAAAGCTGAATGCTCCTACCGTTGAATTTCTTAAGCTTTTTCAAAGGACACAACTTCGCTACAATGTCTTAAATAAATAATACAATTTGGAATTAAATATAATGGAGTTTTTGCTTTAGATGGAAAAAACAATTTGATTTGTGTCTTTTCTCTGTGTATATGCCTTATGCTTACTGCCAAGCATCATAACCTCAACTCTTGAGAAGTTATACAGTATCACTCAAAAGTTTGAGCACACCTGCTTGAGTCCAAAAAAACTATTTTTTTGGCAACTCAGTCAACATACTGAACACCTGCTCTCACTCACACCATTTAACCGAAGTATTCACTTACCTGCTTAAGCTTGCACTGGCATAGCTACATTTTAAAAGAAAACAAAAATAAAATAACACTAACAATGCAGTTGTGCTGCAAAACGCCTTTGAAGAGCAACTGTTGCTGAAACTTTGATAAGTGTTTTACTGAATGGTCGCTGACAGTGGTGGTTCACTTTTTGAAATTTGACATCGTACAAACATTACTGATGCACTTTCATAAAACTTGTGACACATCATTCCATATTTTCTGTTTAGCAAAAAAACAGTTGATTCAATGACAGACAGAAAGCCAGAAGAAAAACATTTTTATTTACTTTCCCTGAAGTGAGAGCCTGAGACGAGCTGAAATCACACACTCGCTCTATAGCACGTGCAGTGATTGGCTGAAAACATTATTTGATCCTCTACTGTAAACCCCTTAGCATTTATCTGTGAGACAATCATACCCTGTATCAACCGCAATCCTTCAAGGAAAAAAAAGTGGCACATTTCTTTTTTCAGCACAGCATAACTTTACCCTTAATACTGTTAGAGCAGAATCAACACACTATTCTTTGTGGTGCTCACTGAGAATTTTTCAAAAGACTAAGTGGGATTTCATAACATCTCTTGATTCCTGCTTCTAAGGAGAATTCAAATGTTATCCTGCTTCTACAGAACTATGGTCACGGTTTTTAAAATAATGGAATGTTACCAGCAATTCTGGGACATCTGCATCATAACAAGAAGCATTGATTTGATCATCCACATGACTGAGGATGAGAGAATTGATGAATTACCAAGGACTTATAACTGAGGTCATAAGTGCTCTTAAAATCTGGCAATGAAATGAGATGGCTCCAAACATAACTGGCATCATGTGAATGACCTAAAAAACTGAAAGGGATGATGGTTCCTTTCCACATGTGTAGCGTAGCTGCAGAGAAACAAGCACTTCTCAGTCCTGTCCTCAGAATGGGGGGGGGGGGGGGGAAGCATTCAAGACAGATTCTTTTATAAACAACAGTGTCTTACAGACTTTGTTAAATGTCCTCATCTTCCTCCTCTTCCTCCTCCTCTGCATCATCATCTTCCTGTTCATCTTCATCTGTGTTCAGAAGGAACAAGTCATCATTGGATTCTGTACCCTCTTCCTCCTCCTCCTCCTCATCATCATTTTCTTCGTCGTCGCTATCTTCATCACTGATATTTCCATCTTCCTCCCCATCACCTTCCTCCTCTTCTTCACCATCATGACCAGCAGCTGCAAAAGCATGACTGAGTTTAGAGAACAGTCCACTGAGTTTCAGGGCTAGATTCAGAGACATTATTAACATGGACATACAGACAAGGGTACTAATGTTTATGCACACACACAAATTAAGAATAGTGGCTGACGATTTTTACAGTGGCTATAGGCTTTTTTTGACATAGTAACATGAAAAAGGATTTTTCTGGAGTAGTTTCTGGGCTCCGTGGTGTCCTCTACACTGCCCATTACATACCTGCTTTGTGGAAACATGGTGATACTCACCCACGGAGTCAATAACTTCAAAGACCTGCATCTTGAGTAGATTCTGAAACTCCGACAGCTTGGCTTCCATGTTTTCTGCTATGGCTTGTGTGTCCACTCCCTCGTGCTCTGGGGAATAGAGTGGCTTCTTCAATAGCCTTCGCAGCCTGTTAGACATCAGCTTTCGGTGAGATACAGACACAGATAATACAGACATAATATAACACAGATTTGCTTGGAGATATTTCTCTGCCGCATATTTCACACAAGCAAACAAACCAAACGGTGATCCTGGTGCAGTGCTCACTTTTTTCCCGTGGTGCTGTACTCCTGGAAAATTAAAGACATTTTAGAGGTAATGTTTCCTATTTAAAATAAAATAAAATTTAAAAAAAAAAAAAAAAAAAGATTCCAGTAAGAGAGAACACACGACATTAAAATGTTTACATTATCACCTCAGCCGATTCTGAAAAAAATGTAATGATACTAAATGTCTTGTAAGCATTTTTTTTAAGATGATGTTTCACAGCGTTTCTTTGTACAGTAGCTCTAGATCTACACGACATCCAAGTAGCAGTTAAAATCGAAGAGGAATGAATTCAGAAAAAAAAAAAAGGTTATGGAATAAAGAGCAAAGGTGCTGCATTTTCTCATCTGGAAGAAATACAGGGGGTTCGCTGAAGAAGAGCTTACCCACCTGCAGAAAGGAGAAAGGGTCATTCTGCCTCAGGAGTGCTTCAATGCCAGTGTGGACTTCCTGCAGGCGTGCTTGGTCCTGCCTAATTTTGCTCAAGTTCTGCTGCTTGTCTATGTCAGAGAGGCCACTGTGAGTGCGAGCGCATTCCCTCAGAGCTGAGAGAAACTCCTCCAGCTGCCCGTGCAAAACCTCCCCCAACGTGTTCACCCGCTGCTCCGTCTCCTCAAAAAAACTCTTCAGGAAAAGACAAGAAGGAGGCATGTGTGACTGTGTCCTCCTCGGCACCGAATGCTGACATGCATCATGCCATCCTGTGGGGTCAAGGCCTTTATATGACCTCTGACCTTCTTCACTTGTTTACCAGGGATAAAAGTCCTTTGTAACCTGTGACCTTGCTTACCTGACTCTCATGCTCATTGTTCTGAAATTCCTGCAGGGTTTTCTCCGACTTGGTAATTTTTCTACTGGTCTTCTGCAGCTGGATCTCCAGGGATCCCTGGTTTGTTTAGAGAACAGAGTAAAACACAGCACATGTACCTGCTGTAGTTTTTACACAGTTACCATTTCTGTATTAACCGCTTGCATATAAAACTTTGTGGAAACAAACATAGTTCTCTCATATAAACAGAAAACTGATGTCAGTTCAACAAAGTAACAGTGTAAAATTTAATATTGACTGATGACTGCTAAAATAAGTGCAGGGATTTCATGGGCATAAGGAAGACTGACATGGTCCACGTCAATAGCGTCCTCTAGTGGTAACTGTACACAAGTACAGTTAAGATCAAGGGAACTTCCAGATTTATGTCATGAAACACAGTCCTCTCAGTCCAGCTTGACAACACTACTAATCATTATTAATCTTGCTATATGCTAATTTCAATATTTACGGATTAATCACAAACGCTACAAAACAATACTAATATAAATATCAGGTTGATATATTAGTCATTGGTACCGTTCCACTTCACTGTGAGCGTAACTGTCAGCTATAGCACTCCTAAATCCATCACTATAACTAAAACATAGTAACAACACCACTGAGAAAGCAGGGCCCCTATTCACTCACTCACTCACTCACACACACACACACACACGACAATGAAACCCACTGTATACAATAGAAAACAATATCACTGTGCAGAACAATGTTCCAGAATGAGTCCTGTCACTTCCATCATGTGACACTTGTCACATGCTTCTTGTTGACATCCCCGTGATGGGCAGCCTACCTTCAGGTCCTTCATCGTGTTCTTCATGGTCTTGATACTGTGTCCAGAATGGTTGCCTTCTATGGTGCAGGCGTTGCAGATGCACACCTTCTCATCCAGGCAGTAGTACCGGAACATCTCGTCATGCTCGGGACAGCGTCTCTTCCTCAGGTCACTCATAGGTTCTGCCAGAGGGTGCTCCCGAAAGGCAGGGCGCTCCAGGTGGGGCCGTACGTGATCAGCACACATGGACACCTCACATTTCAGGCAGGTCTTCACAGCTGCTGCTTGCTCCCCCAGGCAGTAGTCACAGGCGACCGTAGCAGGAACAAGGGTGGATGCCTCTGCCAGCGGATGGCCCCTCTTGCGGTACTCCTCTGCGATGTTGGCCAGCCGGAAGTTCTTCTGTAGCACCACGCCGCAGCGGTGCGTCTGCCGGCACTCGGGACACTTGATGCGGCCCCTCTCGGCTTGCTTCTTTAAGCGCTTCACGCACAGAAGGCAGAAGTTGTGGCCGCACGGCAGCAGGTGGGGGTCTCGGAAGAACTCCAGGCACACGGGACAGGTCAGCTCCTCCTCCAACACGCTCTCCTCCATGGAACTAGCCATGGCGACCTCCGCCTGCATTCACAGCAGCAGGCCCACTGGGGCTCACAGGGTCTCTGTTTCACGACAGCACAACATGGTAAACGTAGGACAACTGGTCAAGAAGCAGCAACGCACAAAAGCTACAGGTTTGAGAGGACAGCGCACCATTAAATTGGAGGTCCTTATGCTTTTGCAGGTGCCAGACACCTTTAAGAGCCAAACGAAAGCCAATGAACCCCTCAACAGAAAAACGTCCACAAGTTCCGATAAATTGCGTATTGTTTCATCGCGCGAAACTTGACTGCCTTTACAGAGAATGGTTGCAGACTAGCAGAGAAATAGTTTTAATTTTTGCATTATTTTACAGATGTCTTTTCCCAAAGCGACTGAGTGTTTGATTCGTACACTAAGCTACTTACACAAATTTAGTGCTGCTGCTGCCTTTCGATCCAAAGGAGCCAAGTTTCAGTTGCAACTGTTATACTGGTGCCCTTGAGCAAGGTACTTACCCTAAAGTACTCCAGTAAAAACTGCCCAGCTTAATAAATGAGTAAATCCCTGTAAGTGACTTGGAGAAAAGCATTAGCTAAATAGAAAGCGAAAGTACTTCACTCTAGGATTACTCAGCAGTAGCAAGATTTTGAAACTGGGGGCTTCTGGCTGCAAGGCAGCAGCTCTAACCACTATGCTACTGTGGTAACTTAGCTGCGTTATCTTCAAAAGCCTTTCAGTGTTATTTTCTACTAAGGAAAATGCTTCATGGACCATCTAAAGCCCATCCACTGACATCTCATAAGTCACTACACGTACAACTTATTCATTCATTCATTCATTCATTCATTCATCCATGGAACGCAGGCAGGGTAAGAACCCCTAGACTTAAGACAACAGAGTCAAAGAGTGTGCTGACATGGCTCTGACCCCTGCTGTGCTCAACTACAGAAGTTGAATCTGGGGTCGAATCCCACCGCCTGCTGTAGTACCCTTGAGCAAGGTGCCAGTCATTTAAAGCTCGTCACGTGCATGTCGCAGAATGAAATCCTCGCTCGAGTGTCTCCCGCAAGTCATAAATACAAACCAGGCAATAAAGAGACAGTAAATAAAACACCAATAAAGAGACAATGAACACAACACTGATCCATTATACACAAGACAAAACATACAGAAACAAACACAAGGTCAATTCTTTTTGCTCATCTCTCCGTGTCGGTGGGTGTTCGGGAACCTGGAGTACCTACCTTGAATAAATACAGGAAAAAAAGTTACCCAGCTGTATAATAAACGGCTAAATAATTGTGAGCAGCTCGACAATGTAAGCTGCTTTGAGAAGAGCGCCAGATAAATGAATAAATGCAAATGTGGGAAGGCGCGTGAGAGCAGCAGAGACACCTTCCGCTTCGTAATAGAACGGGACGGCAAACGCCCACCACCATGAATCATCGGCACGCGCACTATGTATGAAACCTGCTGACAGAGAAGCGGTGCTCTCGCGCTCTCCACAGGATTCTTCCAAACACGTTTCTGCTTGAACGCATTACATGACACACTGACTAAATGGATTTTTTTAAATTTATCTAGGCGATGTTTACGCATCAGCTGTGCGACGGAAGGGACGGCGGCGGGACGGTTCCTCACACAGACAGAAAACACACATGCTGCTGCAGCACTTTCGTTTTCGCTTTTTTAAGACCGCCTCGCGCCTCAAGGAATGCCACATTAAAACCCATAAATTTGCGACCGAACGACGCGGACGCGTTCCGAGAAGCGGGCTCGCTGTGTTGCGGTCCACAGTTAATGAAGAAAAGCACCGCGTTAGACATGAATTCAGTCGGAATCGAAGGAAAGCGCTTCCGCCATTTTTTAAAACGGCACGAGAAGGAGCGCTAATGCCAGCTAGCAACAGGTGGGCTCGCCGAGAGCGCGCAGCGAGCACCTGCTACCCGCGAATGCGTTACGGAGGAGTGCGAAAACGCTTACCGTGCTCAGGAAAAACTCGGTTTGCTAGTCACGCGCCCCGTCACAGAGTAAGCGAGGAGCTGCGCTTTACTCATCGCGCGCGCGCGCGCAAGTCCCGCCGTCTCGGGGAAATGACAGGTGAGGCACGCGACGGGCACGTGACGTGCTTTGCGGCCCGCTGGGGTTCGTCGAATACACGTTCTGTACGTGGGGGCCAGTATGGGTTCAGACACACAGACAACAAATGTGTTTCTTCTCTGCAGTGTCGTCACTGGGGGTGCGGGGCGCACTGGGTGACACCATCAGAGTGGGAGTGACACCAAAATGACTGCTTTATAAGTTTTATGTAGTGTTTGTGTCAACAGAAATTTATTATTTTTAATAAAATATTCCTGTAATTGGGGGCACGGTGGTACAGTGGGTTGGACCGGGTCCTGCTTTCCAGTGGGTCTGGGGGTTCGAGTCCCGCTTGGGGTGCCTTGCGACGGACTGGCGTCCCATCCTGGGTGTGTCCCCTCCCCCTCCGGCCCTGTGCCCTGTGTTGCCGGGTAGGCTCCGGTTCCCCGTGACCCTGTATGGGACAAGCGGTTCAGAAAGTGTGTGTGTGTGTATTCATGTAATTAGTTGTAACAACAAAAATGTTTTTCGTAATAAAGCCCAGCTTACATGTATTAATATACCTACAACAACACCGTGGTGATGTGGCGGGTCAGCCAGTGCCCGCTGTGTGTCGGGTCTGGGGTTCAGGCCGTGCTTGGGATGCCTTGCAATGGGCTGGCGTGTGTTCCCCCCCCCCCCCGGGCTTATTACTGTTTAGATAAGTTCAAAGTACTGAGATAAGATTGTCCATGTTTGTAGAGAATAATGTTTATTTGGGATATTTAGTTGGATTTAGAGAATTTTTTCAGTACGTTAGGCCCATTGCAATTTCAATTTTGTGTATTAATAACAAAAATGTGCAAGAGGAATGGGTAATAAACTTGTCTGAAACCATGAGTTTTTTTTTTTTTTTTAAAAATCTCTTTCTCTCTCTGACACACACCATTTTACATACTTTTGTCTACCTATCACTGGAAATGTTCGGTGTATTTACTGCAAAACAATTTTGCTCTCTAGACTCATTTAATGTTTGAAATAGACAAAAAAAAAATCTAAGAAATGAAGTAGTATTGTGCTTGTTTCTTTTTCTTTTGCAATAATAATTTTTTAATGTCTGGTGGCTCTGCTTTCAAGATAGGTCCCTCATTTCTCATGACACAGGCACACAGTTCTGGTAAAGTATACTGGTTGGAGGAGTGCTGAGCCAGTGATTCAGAGCCAGATGAATCCCTCCATCTGTGGTAGTAGAATTCCTGCTCTCAAGGGCAAATCCATGGTAGGTTTCCGGAACCATTTATACACCGCTGGCAGTGTCCATTTGAGTAGATCCAGCAGTGTATGGATCCTCCTGGATATCACTGGTGCTCCTGTTGCTGTCATCAGCTCTCAGCAGTCTTCTACAGCAAGAAGGCATTCTGAATACCCCCCTCATATCCTTTCTCATGAAGATATAGAGGACAGGATCTACAAGGGCATTGAGGTCCACGATGTTAAATGTAACAGCATGAAGGTAGCAAAACTCCGGAATTTTGAAAAAGAAATGAACAAAAATGTAAGGAAGGAATAATACGCAATAGATGCCCAGAACCATAAATAATGTGCCAAGAATCCTTCCTTTTTCAGCGCTGGGAAGATTTATGGTTCTTGACAGGCCCTGTATGGTGCCCACATTGAAGAAAATCAGAAAGGGGAATGGTAGAAGGAAGACTGTAGCATATATTTTTTCCAAATACTTGTCTAACTTATATGTAACAACTATGGCAAAAGAAAAGAGAATCAGCCAGGCGATCAAGGACACTATGATCGAATTTCTCACATTACGTCTGTAGCGGTACCAAACAGGATGAGCAACCACCAGGTATCGCTCCAGAGAGATGCCCATCATAAAAAATGGGCTAGCAAAAAACCCAGTGTTTAGCAGTAAAACTGCAAAGGCATACAACTTAGTACTGATTTGAATTCCATGATCACACATAGTAAAAATTGGCCTTGTTGAAATCTGAAGGAGGTCGGATAGAAGGAGGTTGATGACGTAGACAGGAGCCACATGGTCAGCCTTCACTAGACGAATCAAAGCATAGCCTACGAGAAAAATGGTCGGCAGCCCAACACACATAATGATCCAATTAAAAATGTGAGACATCTCATACTGAGGGCAAGAGGCTTGTGAGCTGTTGCTTGAGATGTTTGGAGTAGGATGGGAGGTATTCATGTTGTTGTCTTAGTTCTCAGTCTTGCGATACAACCCTGTCAAGATAAATATGGTTTTGGCTTATGAAATTGACAACAAGATTTGAGGTACTAAAACACATTTACATTTTTAAAAAAAAAAAATACATTAACCTTACTGAATAGTTCAATTTTACATGATCCGGAGCATTAAAATCTTGGATAATATGCTGTGATTTAAATTCACAAAGATACATACATATTCGGGGTCGCGGGGAACTGGAGCCTAACCTGGCAACACAGGGCGTAAGGCTGGAAGGGGAGGGGACACACCCAGGACGAGACGCCAGTCCCGTCGCAAGGCACCCCAAGCAGGATTCAAATCCTAGACCCACCCGAGAGTAGGACCCGGTCCAACCCACTGCGCCACCACACCCCCCCTTTCACAATGATAACCCATTTTTAATGTTCACATACTAATGTAAGTCCTGCTTAAACATCATTACCCCATGCAAACTTGTAATATGCAACAACATCCCGTAATTTTAGCATCAAACCATGTCAAAAATATCCATTTGATTTTTTCACATTAGCTAAAGCAATTTACTAAAAAATCACATACATTAAAGGGTCTAAAATTACAGCAGTTAAAGTCATTACAGTTATGTCTTTAGCTGACTCTTCTCCAAAGCAACTTTCAATGTTGAGGTTACAATTATTACAAGCTTATGATTAATTACCCTTTTATTCAGCTGGGTAATTTTACTGGAGCAATTTAGTACCTTCCTTCGGGGTACTACAGCAGCAGGTGGGGATGAAATCAGCAACCTTCGGATCCAAAGGGAGAATCTTTAACTTCTGTGCAATCAGCTGTCTCATACCTGGAAGAGGTGTGAGTTCAGGTATTAGGGACTTGAATGGAGACACTTCTAGAACTGTGCTGCGGTGTGTAGGGAATTTGCTGCTGTGTAGTTATATGCTTTTGCAGCTCTCACAGGAACTTTTTATCTCAGTCTTTGTCTGACGTGTCTTCAGCTTAGAAGTAATCAGTTAATATCTGTTCATCTGCGGCTGTGCGTCAAAATGTGTTTAATAGTGTGCACACAACCTCCATCTTATTTTTCCTGATCTGTAGAGATGGCGACTTTAACAAAACTGCGTTGGCTGGGAAATTTTCAGGATTTGTTAAATCTCAGAATCTCTATCCACATTTAAAAAGTGTCTGAAAACTCACCTCTTCCTGACTCTCTTCTTCGCCCATGATTTCTGAGGTTCATGTAAGGTGTAAATGTTTATGCTCCATAACTTTAAGATCATACCCGGGTAAACCTTTACACAGCTACTCCTGTAATGTAACGTAAATGTTTATATGTCAAAAAAATTGCCAGGTGCATAGCTTTACTATGTTGCATAATGTTTACGCAGAACTACGTGTGGGTGGTGTGAGAAATGAAACGAGGTTGCGGATGCAATCATCGTTTATTGGGCGACAAATCACGGCACTCTACAGATTCAGTGGAATCAGACACGGCAAGAATAGGGCGATGATGTGAGAAGTATGATATCGCCGCAGAAGATGATGTTCATGTCGCCGAAAAAATCGTCGAAGTTGATGTTGCCTATGTGCGAGTGGATGGCGCCTAGCATGCCGGCGCCGACCATGCTGACTTCGTCGATGATCGCTCTGTCTCAGCATCTTCGGCGCCTTGCTGCCCCGACCCGCTCGGCCCAGATATCAGGTCGGTCACTGCTGCAGGCACGTCCGTGGGCCCGTGCTGCACGGTGATGTCGGGTGCACGAGAAGTCGATGACGGTTGCGGCTCCGAGGCCGCCTGAGGTGATTTTGCAGCGTCCCGCACCGCCTTGTCCCAAGCACGCTGCTCATGCTTTCACTGAGCTGGTGTCTTATTCGCCTTCAGGCCCACTACCTTGGTCTAAATTAAGGTTTTCCTGCCAGTGCGATATGTATCAGATAGCACGGCTCTCTAGCGATGAACTGAGGTGCTGACGTCAATGCTATGACGTGCTTCGAACGTGATGACATGTAGTGCAGCGCGCGGCAACTCCATCACGAGGCAAATGTGGGACATTTTCGCAATGTTGCCAGCGAGCGAAATGTAGGACATTTTCGCAACGTTGCCAACTCACTCAGGCTGAACCGGCAGCGCCCGTTCATATCTCGTTTGATGCGGTGTTCCTTCCTCTGTCCAATGGTACATGCACTACCTCTCTGTGTCTTTTCATTTGCGAGCAGTAGCGGCGAGACGGGTTGCATTTTTTTTCGTGACGGTCAATTCCCAAGTTACCCCCCACCTAGTGAGGAGAAAGACGTAGTTCTACGTCAGGAAAAAAAAATGTAGGAAGGTGATCAGGAATCGTGGATATTTGGATAAAGTTTTATGCAGCTACTCATGTGATGAACATTGGTTCATATAGTAGAAAGAAACAAAATTACTTTAGAATCTTGTATCTGCATCTAAGCCTCTCTTTCTGCTAATGTAAGGAACACATTGTATTTTCTATGAGATGTATGTTGCTTTGGAGGAAATCGTCTGCTAAATAATAAATGTAAATGTAAATATAGAAGATCTGCTGATCCCAAAGCTGACAACCCAGAAGCTTATCCTGTATTTCTTGATGTGCATAGTTTAACACCCTATGAATTTTCACATAATGTTATGTCAGTACTGTGGTTCTGAGCATTGTGGTTTTCATGTTTAAATTCGACTTTTCCACCCTCTCACTTGTTGGCTAGTAAAGACACAACTGACAACTTATAATAGTCCTCCAGGAGCCACTGTGGATAAAATGTTTTTAGTCAAAAGCTTTATACAAGCTCATACTATACTATGTCAAAGTACAAAAAAAAATAAAAATAGTCCTTACTACATCCAGAAATGAAAACATAATTATATATTCCACAATTACAGCAATGAATTATATAATTGTACAATCCAGCAGCAGTTATTAGTGTGAAAAACCAGATTAAAAGCAATAAAAAATACTTACAGGACTTGATTTTTTCCTTCGCCTCAGAGAGAGAGTGCTTTATTCCTCAACTCCTGGTTTTTTGGTGGTTCAAAGCACGAGAGGTCTGAAATCAAAACTCTACAGGTTCTCTGATCTGTTGGATTGAGCCCCTAATATGTCTCAGATGAATTCCTTTCAACACTGATGATTCATCTAAAACCACATCTCTTTTGCAGCCGCTTTTCTCTTGATCTTGTAAAGCATCATCAGTTTGACTCACGTAATCTGTCACGATCGCCTTGTTATTTCCTACGAATTCTGTGGGTAGTTACTCGCATCATGCATTGGCAAAAGCAATGGTTTTGGGTACAGCGACTGCACTGAGGGATGTTAACCATAAATAATATTATATCAGAACAAAGAGAACTGAAACACACTAAACATGTAACCACTTGCTTTGCAATGCTTACTTACTGCAGGACTTACTGCTGCTTGGAGGATTGCCATAAAATTGGGTTTCGCTTCTCACAACGTGCATCTGTTATATTTTCTATATATTTCGAAATATATCACCCCCCCCCCCCCCATTTTTTTTCAGACCACTATCTTAACCAACTCTTTTAAACCAATATTTCCTCTTTCAAGAATGAATAGTTCCTGCGCATCACAGTTAATAAGAAGAAACACTTAAGTCTCTAAAAACTTCCTCTGTCAAGAAAGAATAGTCTCAGCATTGAGTATTTAGTTTTCTAACAATTCGGTCTGTTTCCTCCATCCCAGAGGGCCTGTGAGTCCATGTGCACAGCACAAATAGATTCACCCTCATGGCTCATGTGATGTGTGACCTCTTCAGCCTGCCGAAATGTCTGTATGGACCCCAGCAAGGGATACTGACCGTTAACTACAGCTTCTGAGAGAGCCTTGGTGCTCTAACAGCTCACAGAGATCTCTAAAAAAAGGTCTCTGATATGTCACCAAGTCACTGAGCACGTTGTTAAAAAAACAGATGCATTTAAATTACTTTATTTAGCAGATAATTTTCTCCAGAGTGACTTACAATAAACTCCATGTAGTGTTATCAACCTACACACTTGGATCACCCAGGTGACTTACACTGTTAGATACAATACTTACAATGGCTCACTCATCCATACATCAGTGGAGCACACTCACTCTGTCCCTCACACGGCATCTGCCTTGGTGCTCTCAGGGCCTCTGCCTTGGTGCTCTCAGGGCCTGGTCTGTAAGTAACACACACACACACACACACACACACACACACACACACACTTTCAGAACCGCTTGTCCCATACGGGGTCACGGGGAACCGGAGCCTACCCGGCAACACAGGGCGTAAGGCCGGAGGGGGAGGGGACACACCCAGGACGGGACGCCAGTCCGTCGCAAGGCACCCCAAGCGGGACTTGAACCCCAGACCCACCGGACAGCAGGACTGCGGCCCAACCCACTGCGCCACCGCACCCCCTGCCCTGTAAGTAACAGTGAAATTAAAATGAGTGAAAAACAAGGCCCACCTTGCCTGTCTAGGATTCAGCCGGCATGCTGTCTGGAGGTATTCCAGGTTATGGTGATCAACTAGGACCAGGAAAGGGTGCACTGCTCCCTTCAGCCAGTGTCACCAATCTTCAAGAGCCAGCTTAACAGCTAGCAACTCCCAGTTCCCGATATCATAATGCTGTTCACTTGGGCTGAGTTTGCGAGAAAAGAAAGTGTAACGGTGCAGTTTGGTCGGGTCTCCCTGGCGCTGGACCGCCACCACTCCCACTACAGAGGCATCTACCTCAACCATGAAGGAGAGCGAACAGTCAGGGTGTTGGAGGACAGGCGCCGATGTGAACCACGCCTTGAAGCCTTCAAAGGCACATTGGGCCTCCTCTGTCCATCTTAAGCGAGGACCCTTGTTGGATGTGAATGTCGTCGGGGGGCAACGACTGAGCTGTAACCCAAGGTAAAGCACCTGTAAAAATTTGCGGAGCCTAGAAACAATTGCAGCTCTCTCAGCATTTTGAGTCTCAGACACTCCAGCATGCCCTGAACCTTTTGCGGATCCATTGCCACTGATTGCCTACTTAGGACAACCAAGGAAGGACACGTGGGTCTGGTGAAATAAACACTCCTCACCTTTCACGTACAAACCATTCCATAGGAGTCATTGCAGAACCACCCTTAAATCTTGCACATGCTGGTTCGAGGACTGGGAAAACAATAGAATATCATTAAGATACATTAGAACGCATTCATTTATCAGGTCCTCCAAGACATGGTTGACTAAAACTTTAAATATGGAAGGCGCGTTTGAAAGGCCGAAAGGCATGACGAGATATTCATAATGCCCTAGGGTGGTGGAGAAGGCAGTCTTCCACTCATCTCCCTCCCGTATCCTGATGAGGTTATATGCACTTCCGAGGTCTAGGTTGGTAATCCCTGAGAAGCTGTGAACTTGCTCGAGCGCCGCCAAAATCAGAGGGTGCGGAAAACACACCGTGATTGCATTCAAGCCCCTGTAGTCTATACATGGTTGTAGCCTCCCATCCTTCTTTTCTACAAAGAAGAATCCCACAGAGGCAGGTGATGTGAAAGGTCTGATGATGTCCGCATCCAGGGCTTTTGTGATGTACGTTTCCATGACCTTCTGTTCAGGTAAGGACAGGGGGTAAATACAATCGTGTGTGGGTGCCGTGCCCGGAAGGGGGTCAATTGCACAATCCCAGCTACGGTGTGGGGGAAGCTCTGCTGCCTTGGCCTTACTGAAGACCTCACTGCGGTCACAGTATTCAATGGTGATGGTTACTGAGGTTGTGTCCTCAGAGGCTTTGATGGAGGTAGTGCAACGGGGGAGCATTAGACAGGTTTGGGCACATTGGTGCCCCCAGGACACAAAGTCCCTGGAACTCCAACGAAAAACAGGGTCGTGCCACACAAGCTACGAAAAGCCCAAAATCATCGGGGTTTCAGGTCTGGATAATGTAAGAAGTCATCTTCTTACTGTGACACACACTGACCGTTAGCTGAAAAACGTCAGTAATGGAGTCCACTACTCTGGAACCTAAAGGTTGGCCATCTAAGGCACTGACCTGTAATGATACGTCACATGCCTTCATAAGAACATTGCGCAAACTCCTCATACATGAAGCAGTCCGCAGCACCAGAATCCACCATTGCCATTGCCACATGTACCTGGGTTCCCTCCCAAGCCAGGGTCACCAGTAGGTTTAACTGAGATCGGGGCTGATGGGTATCACTCACCTGAGACGCTGGGCGTGGTTCGGGAGCAGGCTGTTGCAGACATTCCTTTCAGAAATGTCCATGGGTTCCACAGTACATGCATCGATTTTCCCTATCTGCATTTTGGCCTATCTGCATCGGCTTTGGGAGATCTGCGGCCGTCTCCAGGATGGGAGGAATCAGCCTCAGTTTCAGATGGTGCTCCCGGCCCAAGTTGTTGAGCACAATCGAGTTCTCAATGAAGCAATCCAGGTCCCAGTCATCCCCGCGATACACCAACTCAGCTTCAAACCAGGGGTAGAGGCCGGCTCGGAAGCTGACTAGAGGGGAGGTGGAATTCCACCCACTTTACTCCACTAGGATTCGGAACTCAAGAGAGTAAGTAGTGACCGATCAGTTACCTTGTTTAATTTTCATGAGATGGTTGCTAGTTGCTTGAGAGGACATGGGGTGGTTGAACACAACCTCAAACTTCTTCTTGAAGTTCTCATAGGTCATTGGTGAGCAGGTTTTTCAACCTGCTGTTTCCCAGTGTCACGTTGGACCCATCAGTAGTGCGATGAGGAACGCCACCTTGGTCTCATCATTGTGGAACAAGTGCAGGGAACACGAGAACATCAGCTTGCACTGCATAATAAATCCTTGGCAGTTTTCCAGAGACCCATCGTACCTCTCAGGAGCAGCTAGGGAGCGCTGTTGCGTTGGGATGCTGGAGCGGAAAACGTCTCTGGAAGAACCAGGGCCGTAGCACTGGGGGGCTCCGGAGAGGGTGGGGCTGTCTGTATTATCCCACTCTCCTCTAGAGCGGAGACCAACCCACGAAACGTCACTTCAGTCTGGTGCAGTGATCGCTCATGTGAGCCTAACATGGCGCTTTAGGAGGAGATGGCGTGGTGCAGACAGTCGAGCATCACTGAATCCCGGGTTGGAGCTGGAGACTTCTGTCATGTTGTACACAGGAGACGTACTCAGCAGACTCAGATGCACGTGTTTTTATTATGATGGGAAATCCACAGAATACACACACACACACACACACACACACACACACACACACACACACACACACACACACACACACACACACACACACACACACACACACACACACACACACACATTTTCAGAACCGCTTGTCCCATATGGGGTCACGGGGAACCGGAGCCAACCCGGTAACACAGGGCGTAAGGCCGGAGGGGGAGGGGACACACCCAGGACGGGACGCCGGTCCGTCGCAAGGCACCCCAAGCGGGACTCGAACCCCAGACCCACTGAAGAGCAGGACTGCGGTCCAACCCACTGCGCCACCGCACCCCCCATCCACAGAATAGTCGGGGACAATTAGGGTTCACTTGATTCGCAATCATCGTTCAAAATGGAGCATTCAATAATCAAAGTTCGAGGACAGGAGCACAAATCAGGGAGCCAAAGGAGATGTCGGGGGGAAAACCAGGAAAAGGGAGCAGGGAAACACAGCGAGTAGAGCACAGGGCGTGAAGCACTGGTTGCGGTGGCTCGTAAGAAGTTCCGTGATCCGAGCCAGTCTGGTTGCGTCCTTTATACTCGCCTGCCTGGATTGCCCGCAGGTGCGGCGGCGGGCGTGACAATGCCAGTATGGCATCATTTTTAAAGCAGAATTAGAAATGATGTTTCATGTTTCATTCTGATGGAAAAGTGTACCTACTAAGCAAGATTTATTTTTATGACAGAATACAACTATATTTGTGACCTGACAAGTGTCTTGAACAAGGAAACACCGTTTAATAGGATTTTTCTACCGTGAAACACGTGAAAGATTTTTTTTTCCTTTCCCATTCAGCCATAGAACACCCTGAAAGAAATACACTCAGACAGACAAAGACTTTTCACAACAACATCTGCTGATGGGAGAGCCCCGGAAATTGGGTTTCTCTCTGATCAGTCTTTATTGTCTGTTTTTATTTGCCAAACTCATACATAATTCATTACATTGCATTACAGCAGGTGTGTTCAATGTTATCCCGCATTTATGCCCAGTAACTTTCCAGTCCTTCTCAAAACCCTTCACTCTAAAGCTGAACCATCCATCCCTCATCATCCAGCTTACCTTAAACTGACCTCGCTCCGGGCAAGGCAGGACCACTGGCCTATCTTGATATGCTGTTGGTGTGTACATCCTGCCATACTAAATGGCCTTTGACCTGGTGTCTGGTACAGCCTGCTTCTTATACAATGGTCTTACATTCCACAGCACAGAGCACAGCCTTAAACCCAGTACAAAAATATTACCATGTTACCATGCTGAACAACTTCTACAACTACTAAATTTTAACACCACACACAAGTGACCCCTTTTTTATATTACAGGTTTAATTGACGCCAAATCACTTTCATATTACATTGTGTCTGGTAAAAAAAGCCACTGAAATGAAATAAGGAATAGTGATCCTAATAATTTCTCTTCTCTTTCTTTTATTATATATGGGTTGCAGTTTCGTGAACATTCATCCTGTGATTGCTGGAAATTTTTAAGGTTACATGTTTTGCCTCTGGAATTTCAATGGACACCCCTTGGGTATCCCAGCAACAATTTGTGGCCACAGTAACTGTTTTGCATGAAAAAAATCTAATTTTGGAAAACTAAAAAGCATGAAACAATTTTTGGTTAATGTCAGTATAGTTTTCACAACGTTTTCTTCACTAGTATCATCAGTATAAACGTAGAACAGGGTGCACTAGGGTGCTGAGATACACTTCATTGAACATCATGGCATCCATGCAACAGAAGTACAATTTATCATATAATTCCTTTCAGTAACAATACAACTATAAGGAAGAAATGACACACAACAGATGCCAAGAACCATAAATAAGGCACCATGAATCAAAAAGCATGGGGCAAGTTGTTGGATCTTCACGGGTTCTTTATGATGCCCACTCTGAAGAACACGAGGATCTTTGCTTGGGCTGCTGGAACAAGTAATGCATTTACAAGTGTATCTGGACCTGAGAATGACACTGGATGTTGTCACTGAAAATAAATGTGACTTTAGGATTTATGATCTCATTTAGAGGACCTGCAAGGACTGCTGTCAAATTCCCATGGCTTCTCAGATGCTACTTCATATTTATATAGCAGGAACAAGGGTGAACGCCTCTGCCAGTGTCACAGAAAAAATCAAAGAAATGAAATAGTATTGTGCTTGTATTTTTTATTATTTTTTCCTAACAATTTGTAAATGCCTGGGGGGGGGGGCGTGGTGGCGCAGTGGGTTGGACCGAGTCCTGCTCTCCAGTGGGTCTGGGGTTCGAGTCCCGCTTGTGGTGCCTTGTGATGGACTGGCATCCCGTCCTGGGTGTGTCCCCTCTCCCTCTGGCCTTACGCCCTGTGTTGCCGGGTAGGCTCCGGTTCCCTGCGACCCTGTATGGGACAAGTGGTTCAGAAAATATGTGTGTGTGTGTGTGTGTATGTGTGTGTAAATGCCTGGTGGCTCTGCTTTCAAGATGGGTAAATTCACGGTAGGTTTCCAGAACCATTTATACACCGCTGGCAGTGTCCATTTGAGTAGCTCTAGCAGTGTGTGTATCCTCCTGGATATCACTGGTGCTCCTGTTGCTGTCATCAGCTCTCAGCAGTCTTCTACAGCAAGAAGGCATTCTGAATACCCCCCTCATATCCTTTCTCATGAAGATATAGAGGACAGGATCTACAAGGGCATTGAGGTCCACGATGTTAAATGTAACAGCATGAAGGTAGCAAAACTCCGGAATTTTGAAAAAGAAATTAACAAAAATGTAAGGAAGGAATAATATGCAATAGATGCCCAGAACCATAAATAATGTGCCAAGAATCCTTCCTTTTTCAGCGCTGGGAAGATTGATGGTTCTTGACAGGCCCTGTATGGTGCCCACATTGAAGAAAATCAGAAAGGGGAATGGTAGAAGGAAGACTGTAGCATATATTTTTTCCAAATACTTGTCTAACTGAAATTTAACAACTATGGCAAAAAGAAGGAAAATCAGCCAGGCGATCAAGGACACTATGATCGAATTTCTCACATTACGTCTGTAGCGGTACCAAACAGGATGAGCAACCACCAGGTATCGCTCCAGAGAGATGCCCATCATAAAAAATGGGCTAGCAAAAAACCCAGTGTTCAGCAGTAAAACTGCAAAGACATACAGATTAGTACTGATTTTAATTCCATGATGTTTCAAAGTAAAAATTGGTCTTGTTGAAATCTGAAGGAGGTCGGATAGAAGGAGGTTGATGACGTAGACAGGAGCCACATGGTCAGCCTTCACTAGACGAATCAAAGCATAGCCTACGAGAAAAATGGTCGGCAGCCCAACACACATAATGATCCAATTAAAAATGTGAGACATCCCATACTGAGGGCAAGGGGGTTGTGAGCTGTTGCTTGAGATGTTTGGAGTAGGATGGGAGATATTCATGTTGTTGTCTTAGTTCTCAGTCTTGCGATACAACCCTGTCAAGATAAATATGGTTTGGGCTTATGAAATGGACAACAAGATTTGAGGTACTGAAACACCATTTACATTATTTTTTTTTAATACATTAGCCTTAGTGAACAGTTAGATTTTGCCTGATCTATGGTGTGAAATTCTTGGATAATATGCTGTCATTTAAGTTCACAAAGATAGCCCATTTTGAATGTACATACACTAACGTAAATCCTGCTTAAACATCATTACCCCATGCAAACATAACAAAATCCCATAATTTTAACCTTTGATCACATAAGCTGAAGCTATTGTTTTTTTTTTTTTTTAAGAGGGAGTTTGCTGCTGTGTAGTTACATTTATTCCTTTAGCTGGTTCTTTTCTTCAAAGCCACTTACATTGTTAAGGTTACAATTATTTACTCATTTACACACACATGGGTCATTTTACTAGAGCAATTTAGGGTAAGTATCTTGCTCAAGGGTACCACTGCCGGAGGTGGGGATCAAACCTGCAACCTTCACATCTAGCAGCAGCACAGACCACTACACCACCAGCTGCCCCTGTAGCTGCATGGTTTTGCAGCTCTCAGAGGAACTTTTTATCTCAGTCTTTGTCTGTTTCTTCAGCTTAGAGGTAATCTCTCACACACACACACACACACACACACACACTTTCAGAACCACTTGTCCCATACAGGGTCGTGGGGAACCGCAGCCTACCTGGTAACACAGGGCGTAAGGCCGGAGGGGGAGGGGACACACCCAGGACAGGACGCCAGTCCATCGCAAGGCACCCTAAGCGGGACTCGAACTCCAGACCTACCCCTAGACTTACGTAAACAGACCGTTCTTCAACCCCTTACGTAAGTCAAAAGTTACATATGTGAGATTTCCCCTCCTCCCCCCCCCCCCACTATTCAACACAGGCTAGCCAACCCTAGCCTAGGCATTTGTTGCAAACACGGGTATAAAAAAATGACACAATATAATCCTCTAGTAAATGTCTGGGTAATTTTAGTGGATTAATTTGGGGTAAATACCTTGATCAAGGATACTATAGCTGGAGGTCATAACTGTCACCTTAGCATTTTAAGTCACTTTGGAGAAAAGCGTCAGCTAAATTAATAAATGTAAATGGGATTCAAATGTGTAACCTTTCGGTCTAAAGTCTGCAGCTCTGCCCACTACATTATCACTTCCCCAGGACTACAGTCTAAATTTTTATAATACAAAAAACTAACATGATGTACATGACTGAACCTGCTCAGAGGAAAAACATACATATGATGGAGAATGTGCTCCATACCCTTTAAGCTCCCTAAATCTTTCCACATCAAATAAAGTGATTTTTCAGACACTCCAGCAAGTCTTGAAATTTGTTATAAGCTTTTGTTTGTATACATATATATGTTTAAATATATAAAATTAGGGGGGTGCGGTGGCGCAGTGGGTTGGCCCACAGTCCTGCTTTCCGGTGGGTCTGGGGTTCGAGTCCTGCTTGGGGTGCCTTGCGGCGGACTGGCGTCCCGTCCTGGGTGTGTCCCCTTCCCCCTCCGGCCTTACGCCCTGTGTTACCAGGTCAGGCTCCGGTTCCCCGCGACCCCATGTGGGACAAGTGGTTCTGAAAATGTGTGTGTGTATATAAAATTATATTTAAAAAAAATTAAAAAAACTAGGGAGGTAATTTGGAATTTTGGATCTTCAGATTAAGTTTTATGCTGCTACTTGTGTGGTGATCATTGTTTCATATGGTGGAAAGTAACAAACTAACTGTACTTTAGAATCACACATCTGCATCTAAGTCCTCTCTGTTACTCTGCTGCATGTCTCTGAGCACTTCTTCATTTCCTTTCAAACCTGCTTCACCACTAACTCCTCGCCTCTTTCCGCACCCCTTGTCACCTTCCACAGCAACTTAAAATCTCTCTCGCCTTCCTGCCTTGCCTCTGCCATGCTGTCCACTCTCCCTTCTGCTGCACAATTCTTGGATCTATCAACAGACGATGCCACGAACATTTTTCTCTCTGCCCTATCTTCCTCTCTTGACTCTCTTTGTCCACTATCTCTAGTGGCACTCCATGGCTGACTGATAAATTACGTGCTAACAGGACCAAACTCCGGGCTGCAGAGCGAAGATGGCAAAAATCCAAGACTCGCTTGGACCAGGATGTCTATAAACAACTCTTAGCTACTTCTCACTCTGCTGTCTCCTCAGCTAAAACTTCCTTCTACCACAAAAAAAAATACAGTCTGCAACTAAAAAAACCACACAGACTCTTGGCCACCTTCTCATCCCTTCTGTGTCCTCCACCGCAAGTCAATGTGATCACGGACAAGTTCTTAGTATCACCCTGCCCGGTTCACGCTGGACCTCCCTGAGAAGCTATCCTCTTCAAATTCAAGCTGCTCTCCGAATCTTAAATCTCTGACTTCCTGATATCCCACAGAGCCACCACCTGCTCACTTGCTCCGATCCCATCGTCACTCCTACAGAACATTTCCGGTAACTCTCCACCTTCATCTGTAAGATCATCAACTCCTCGCTCTCTTCTGGCTGCTTCCCTTCTGCCTTCAAAATTGCTCTCAGTTAACCTCTGTTAAAGAAACCCTCCTTGGATCCCAACTCAGTCCAAAACTACAGACCAGTCTCCCTCCTCTCCTTCCTATCTACAACTCTAGAATGGACAGCCTGTGATCAACTATCTGAATTCCTCACCTGGAACCATCTCCTCAATGGATATCAGTCTGGATTCAAAGTTGATCACTCCACAGAGATGGCGCTCCTGGCAGTTTCTGATGCTCTCCAGTCTGCAACAGCCACCTCCCTCTCCTCAGTCCTCATCCACCTCGATCTGTGTGTAGCATCCTACACTGTCAACCACCAGATTCTTCTCTCCTCTCTTAGTCAACTTGGAATCAAAGGAATGGTTCTACGATGGTTTGAGTCCTACATATCTGACAGATCCTATCAAGTGGTCTCGCAGACCTCCTGTTTTTCTCCTCTGCCTCTCTCAACTGGTGTCCCGCAGACCCAGCTCTTCCTCTCCTTTCCACCTGGAGCATCAGAAATTTTTGCACACATCCCTGCCTGCCTGCCTGTCAGACATCTCTGTACGGATGCCTGATCACCATCTCAGCCTCTCCAAAACAGAGATTTTTCACCCCCGAGCTGGCCTGTCTTCCTGTCTTGATCTCTCGATCAAACTGGACAACTCACTCATTTTGCCTACCTCCTTGGCAAAGAGTCTGGAAATGAGGTTTGACTGAAGTCTATGTTTCTCTCAGCACACTGAAGCCATAACCCAGACCTGCAGATACGTCCTGCATAATATCCGCAGGATCCGTCTTTACCTCGCAAGTGACTCTGCCCAACTGCCTGGCCATGGTGACATCCCATCTGGACTACTGCAACTCTCCCTTGTGTGGCCTTTCCGCTACTGTGAATAAACTTCTGGAGCTGATAAAAAATGCTGCTACATGACTTGTGTTTGAGGCGCCAAAGCATTCCCATGTATCTCCTCTACTCATTTCTCTGCACTGGCATTCCATAGCTGCCTGGGCCAAATTTAAGACTCTGGTTATTGCCTACAAATGCATCAATAGAGGAAGGGGTGTGGTGGCGCAGTGGTGCAGTGGGTTGGACCCCAGTCCTGCTCTGCGGTGGGTCTGGGGTTCAAGTCCCGCTTGGGGTGAACTGGTGTCCTGTCTTGGGTGTGTCCCCTCCCCCCTCCTGCCTTACACCCTGTGTTACTGGGTAGGCTCCGGTTCCCTGTGACCCGGTATGGGATGAGCGGTTCCAAAAATGTGTGTGTGTGTGCATCAATAGAACTGCTCATAGCTATTTACAAGACTTGATCAACCGCCACACCCCAACCAGACAGCTTTGCTCATCTACTTTTGACCGCTTAGTGGTCCCACACACGAAAGGTAAAGCAAGGAGGTTCTCAGTTCTGGCTCCGTTGTGGTGGAATGACCTCCCCTCTCACTCAGAACTGCTGAACCTCTGTCCAGATTTAAGAAGGGTCTGAAAATTCACCTCTTCCAGACTGACTTTGCCAATGATCTCTTAAGCTCATGCAAGGTGCCTTTACTTAAAAATTAGATGTCTGCAGCTATGTCTCCATTTCTTCTAATGTAATGCACAAATTGTATTTCTCTGAGATGTATGTCACTTTGGAGAAAAGCATCTCCTAAATGAATAAATGTAAATGTAAATGTAGAACATCTGCTGATCCCAAAGCTGACAACAATCCTCTATTTCTTGATGTTGTGTACATTTTGATACCCTATGAATTTTTCGCATAATGTTATTTCTCCTGTCAGTACTGTGGTTCTGGGCATCGTGGTTTGCATGTTTAAATGTAGCTTTTCCACCCCCTCACTTGTTGGCTAGTAAAGATGCAGTTGACAGCTTATCAAAGTCCTCCAGGAGCCACTGTGGATAATATGCTTTAAATCAAAAATTTTACACAAGTTAATGAAATGTTCTTACTATGCTTGTCTTAAAGCCCCCCGCAAAAAGAACAATCCTTACCAAATCCAGAAATGAAAACATAATGATATATTCTACAATTACAGCAACTAATTATTTAATTGCACATCCCGGGCAGCAGTTATTAGTGTGAAAAAACCAGATTAAAAGCAATTAAAAATACTTACAGTGCTTGATTTTTCCCTTCACCTTAGTAAGAGTGCAATACTCCTCCACTTCTAGTTGTTAGGTGGTTTAAACCGTGGGAAGTCTGAAATCAAAACTCCTTAGGTTCTCGGATCTGGCTGTGATGTGTTGGACTGAGCTCCTTGTGTCTCTCAGAACTGCTGAGTTCCTTTCAACACTGATGATGGATCTGAAAACACATCGCTTTTGCAGCCGCTTTTCTCTTGATCTTGTAAAGCATCACCAGTTTGGCTCACGCAATCCGTTAAGATCGCCTTGCTATTTCCTACGAATTCTATGGGTACTTACATCATGCGTTGGCAAAAGCAATGGTTTTGGGTACAGCGGCTACGCTGAGGGATGTTAACCATAAATAATATTATATCAGAACAAAGAGAACTGAAACACACTAAACATGTAACCACTTGCTCTGCAATGCTTACTTACTGCAGGACTTACTGCTACTTGGAGGATTGCCATAAAATTGGGTTTCGCTTCTCACAATGTGCAACTGTTATATTTCATATATATTTCAAAATATATCCCCTCCCCTTTTCTTTCAGACCACTTTGATGATACCAACTATGTCACCCCACTTGTTTAAACCAACATTTCCCCTTTCAAGAATGAACAGTTCCAACACATCACAGTTTATAAGAAGGAACACTTAGGTCTGTAAAAACTTCCTCTTTCAAGATAGATCGGTTTTAGCATTGAGTATTTTGTTTTCTCACAAGTCTATGTAGTGTTATCAGCCCACACACCTTATTCACCAAGGTAACTTACACTGCTACATACACTACTTACAATGGGTCACTCATCCATATATCAATGAAAGACACACTCTCTGTGTTACGCACACACTATGGGGGAACCTGAACATCATATATTTGGACTGTGGGAGGAAACCAGAGCACCCAGAGGAAACCCACAGAAACACAAAGAGAACATGTAAACTCCACACAGACTGAGTGGGGATCAAACCCACATCCTCTTGTACCACCCAGGTAGATCAGACTTTTTGAAAGGAAAGATGTGTGGGAGGTTTAACCTTTGACACAGTACACTTACTGTCTGTTCTTCGCACTTCACAGCATAACAATTGCTGCTTCAGACACCATGTGATATTATCAAATGACAGAGCAAAGTTTTTTTTTTTCTTTTTCTTTTCTCAGTGAAATATTCTATAAAAGCACAAAGGGAATTGACTCATGTTAAACATGTAACCAGCTCTTTATTAAGCCTGCCATAAACTGAGTTACACTTCCCACAATGCAACAGTGTTACCCATCTGTAAAACGTCATGAGTCAATATTTATTTATTAAAATAATCTAATCTTAAAATGTAATGAAAATAATCTAATCTTAAAATGTCAATTCCTCAAGTATGTATATACTGGCAAGCAACTTTCAAAATAACATACAGTTCTAAGTAGTTGCAACCCAACCGGACATGGTTATATCTATAGAGGGTATGACCTCAGACATTATGAATTTCCTAAATAAAACTGCTTGAACTGCACTTTGAGAATGTGATTATTTTAACGATATAGCAGCACTAACCCATACAGGAAGTGTTTTTTTTTTTTTTTTTTTTTTTTTGGAGCCTTTCGGTAAACATCTGCTCTTATGCTGGTGTGGGTAAAATTGTGAAATATCATATTTGCATTGCATTTGTTCATTTAGCAGATGCTTTTCTGCAAAATGATGTACAGCTCAGAGAACAATACAAAGAGTGCATCACATAAACAGAAGGAGAGATCTGGATGGAGACACGTGATTCTTGAGTACAGTCCATTTGTCACCTTCTAGCTTATGAACCAGTGTTCATAACATGAGTAGCTGCATAAAGACGCTTCCATCATTAAATAAATTGTAATTAAAAATGATTAAATGTAATTATTAAATATAAGTGGGTGGCACAGTGGCACAGCGACTCGTCGTAAGAAAAGTGTCAGCTGAATGAGTGAATGTTTCCTGATGTCTTGCAGCAGTTTAACGAAGAATTTGTAATGTAGTCAGGCCTGCGTTGCTTGCTATGCACACATCTTTAATAAAGTGCATAATATTTTTCCGTCCAATTTAAGAGATCACTGGCCTAGGTGTGCATAAGTGACGTACGTTGTATGTGGCAGGTATTCGTAATACACACAACCACACACACGTTTTCGGAACCGCTTGTCCCATACGGGGTTGCGGGGAACTGGAGCCTACCTGGTAACACAGGGCGTAAGGCCGGAGGGGGAGGGGACACACCCAGGACGGGACGCCAGTCCATCGCAAGGCACCCCAAGCGGGACTCGAACCCCAGACCCACTGCAGAGCAGGACTGTAGTCCAACCCACTGTGCCACCACACCCCCCTGGCATGAAACAATTTTTGGTTAATGTCAGTACAGTTTTCACAACGTTTTCTTCACTAGTATCATCAGTATAAACGTAGAACAGGGTGCACCAGGGTGCTGAGATACACTTCATTGAACATGATGGCATCCATGCAACAGAAGTACAATTTATCATATAATTCCTTTCAGTAACAATACAACTATAAGGAAGAAATGACACACAACAGATGCCAAGAACCATAAATAAGGCACCATGAATCAAAAAGCATGGGGCAAGTTGTTGGATCTTCACGGGTTCTTTATGATGCCCACTCTGAAGAACACGAGGATCTTTGCTTGGGCTGCTGGAACAAGTAATGCATTTACAAGTGTATCTGGACCTGAGAACGACACTGGATGTTGTCACTGAAAATAAATGTGACTTTAGGATTTATGATCTCATTTAGAGGACCTGCAAGGACTGCTGTCAAATTCCAATGTCTTCTCAGATGCTGCTTCATATTTATGCACTATTCTGCTGAACAGCAGACACAGGAAGAGCAAAGAACTCATTATCATCTGTAATTTTACTCTGTTTTCTTTTTATGGACAGATATCCAGTGAACATCGCTCTATCTTGCGGTGTGTTACAATAATAGTGCCAGTGGTGCCATCTTTGGTTCTTTTATATGCACAGTTATATGCATTTTGTGTGAAGCCTACAACATATGCAGAACTCTGTTGTCTAATATGCATGTGCTTGACTGCTGTTCATAACACACAGAGCTATATTATGGATCATCATGGGTGTGTATTTGAGCATGGGTTTCAAACCAACTCAGTCTGAGCAGTCCCACAGTCTAAATATATTCATTTCACTTGACTTTGTGACTCTGGAGTGTGTACATGCATGTGCATGCGTGTGTGTTTGTGTGTGTGTGTGTGTGTGTGAGAGAGAGATCTCCTTTCAAAAGGAAATTTTTTCACAGTTTTTCCTTTGGCTGTTATGAGCGGGGCGGGGGGTGGCGCACTGGGTTGGACTGGGTCCTGCTCTCCGATGGGTCTGAGGTTCTCCGGTGTATCCCCTCCCCCTCCAGCCTTACGCCCTGTGTTGCCAGGTTAGACTCCGGCTCCCTGCAACCCCGTATGGGACAAGCGGTTCAGACAGTGTGTGTGTGTATATGTATATGTATGTGTATATTTTGATAATGTAGCTAAATATATGTAATTACCACCCCAACCCAGCTCAGGAAAAGCTGTTCTTGACATTGGATGAATGGATGTTGAACAACACATATGTTTTTTTAAAAAAATCCACTGTTAAAAAGTTTCTGTTGTCACTTTTCATGCAAAATTGTAAACATACCCTCAGTTCCAGCACTAACCAATTAAAAAAAAAAAAAAAAACATCCGTTAAGAGTAATAAGAGTGACAAGAATTTCCTTTGGGATGAATAAAGTTTTTATCTTGTCTTAGCATACCTAAAATGAAGTGTGACTTAAAATTTCACAAAGCAGTCCTGCTGAGGTTACACTCTGATCAACTTCAGTGTTCTTACATTTTACATTGACATATTTAGCAGACACTTTTCTCCAAAGTGACATACAATAAACTCTATATAGTGTTATCAGCTCACAAACCTTATTCACTGCGGTGACTTACACTGCTAGATACACTACTTACAATGGTTCACTCGTCCATACATCAGTGGAACACACACACTCTTTCTGCCACTCACACACTTTGGATGAACCTAAACAACATGTTTTTGGACTGTGGGAGGAAACCAGAGCACTCAGAGGAAACCCACACAGACACGGGGAGAACGCGCAAACTCCACAGAGGCTGAGGAGAGATCAAACCCACTCCCTGTGGGTTGGTGTGCTAATGTGCTGTCCCGAAGCTCATAGATTTGAAGATGCTTTCTGCTGTTTCAAATTTCTGCACTGTTCAGCTGAGCTGCTCACACAGGAAAGAGCACGGAAGGCCTTATCATCTCCAATTTTATTTTATCAGCAATTTTTTTCCCATTTTTTTGACTAACTTGACCATGTTAGATATCTAATATCTAGTATATCTGGTTTCTGGTGTGTCATAGTAGTAGTGTCAGCGGTAGGCCATACATACTTTCCATGCTAGGTTTCTTTATGTGGACAGAGAGACATATTTATGAAGCCTACTAAGTGTGTAGACCCTTGCTGATACACATTCATAACAGACATTTAAACATTTAAAACATATTTCTTTTTTTTTTTTTTTTGGAAAAGAAAGACAGTTATTTTCTCCACAATCATGAAAAAAAAGAAGAAGAAACACAGAGTCTATGACAATAAATTCTCAATTTGAGAAACATGGGACAGATTGCCTTGTGGTAAAAAATAAAAGACTGAAAAAGTTGAAATAACATGGAAAAAAAAACATTTTGGGTAAAAACTGAAGAATACAGAAAGGTAAAGTTTATTGGAAAAGTAACATTTCATGTTGATACAGTACATGAAACCTTTCGGTTAGTTTTCGTGTTTCCATTTGAAGTAAGGTATTAGCGGAAACACACATATATGCACACACACACACACAAAAAGAAATGCATTATTCTATTTCTTTATGTACATATATATATATATATATATATCTAATATACAAAGAGAATATACATACTATACATATGTAGTATGTACTGTATATTCTATATATAGACACATCTATATATTTGAAGTTGTACATTTTATGCAGATGTTTACATACAAGGGGGCGTGGTGGTGCAGTGGGTTGGACCTGGTCCTGCTCTTCAGTGGGTTTAGGGTTTGAGTCCTGCTTGGGGTGCCTTGCGGCGGACTGGTGTCCCGTCCTGGGTGTGTCCCCTCTGGCCTTACGCCCTGTGTTACTGGGTAGGCTCCGGTTCCCTGCAACCCCGTATGGGACAAGTGGTTCTGAAAATATGTGTGTGTGTGTGTGTGTGTGTGTGTGTGTGTGTGTGTGTGTGTGTGTGTGTGTGTGTTTTTGTTTACATACAAATTAAAATTTTGCCTTTTTCAAAAAGTTGTGTAATTCAGATTAGCAAATTACTTTTATTATCAGTGATGTGGTGACTGGAGAACATTGAAGATGTGGAATTTTGGAGACTTGGTGACAAGGAGACTGGAGAACTAATAGGATCAGACTTGAACAGACAGGGAACTGGGACTTGGGACAAAAGGTAAACACACAAGACCAGAAGCTAGAGGTACTCACAGGAAACCATAGTGATCGATAGTTGCTAATAAAGTATCCACAGCCTTCAGTTTGTCCTTTTCTCCATTTCAGGAGCTGTAATCAAGTAATTATGAGAAATGACTGCTTGCGACTCATTTTCAGGTTCAGCTAGGTGGTCCTGAGCAGCGCCTCTAGGGGTCAATGAGAGTATTGTTCTGGGGAGTTATGAGTGGGGATGGTGTACAGACATGTGTCACTTAACAATGGGGACACATTCTGAGAAATGTGTTCTTAGACGATTTCGTAGAGCGTACTTATACAAAACTAGATGGTATAGCCTCAGTCATAGAGTGTACTTATACAAACCTATATGGTATAGCCTCGATCACAGAGTGTACTTATACAAACCTAGATAGCAAAGCCTTGACGCAGTCAAGAGACACAGTCAACACGAGACTTATGACGCTGATACCGGCGTAACACAGCAAACTGTTTTACGGTAAACTTTTTTTTTAATTAGTAGAAAGAGTACACTGTAAAATAACAATAGAAAGTACAGTACAGTAAATACTTAAACGTGTAACATAGTTGTTTATTATCATTATCAGGTATTATGTACTGTACATAATTGTATGTGCTATAGTTTTATATGACTTCAAATTAAAAATGTTCACAAAAGTGCTAATGTTACCAGTTTGAGGCGTGGTTCAACGTCACATTCAAGTACAACAGATCGTATCTACGTCACATTGTTCAGATAGCATATGTGACTTAAAAAAAAATAACAGACATTGAATAAAATAATTTATTTAGGTGTTTAGACTTCTAATAAAGAGAAGCTTATTTCCAGCAATCAGAATGAGGGAGTTCTACTTAAGTTCTGAAACAGAATGGTGCTGAAATGTGATTGGTGCATATTTGGGGCAGCATTCTGGCATCAGGCCTACAGGTCTTTCCCCCACCACTGTAGTCCCAGGCAGAGAGTTACATGCATCGGGAGCTTGTTTCCTCATGATTTGCATGTACCTGTGAATAAAACAGAGAATCAATATGAAACACTGCCCCTAGTGGCCAGTTAGTGGAAAGATACGTAATACTGAGCTGTTGTCAAGTTTCAAGTTTATTGCCATAGGTACAAGTACCGTGTACAAGTATCATGAAATTCTTTTTGAATTCTTCTCCATAAACTATGGACAAGGACAAAGACAATAGAAATACTGTACGAAACAAAACAATGACAATGACAATGACAGTGAGTAATGCAATAGCAATAACAATAAATAACGGCAGCAATAATAACAATAATACTAGTAGACAGCCAGAGAACTCAGAATGTGAGAATGAGAATGCTTAAAGTGACAGTGTAATTTACCAATGTGCTTGGGTGGATCAGTCCAACTCTAGTTACTAAGGGTGGCATATTGGTTAGTGTTGTATACTCTTACAGCACTGGGGTAAAAGGTGTTCCTGTACCTAACAGTGTGGGTTCGAATAGACCTGAGCCGCTTTCCAGACTGCAGAAAAGAGAAAAGTGCCTGTGTGGGGTGACTGTGATCTTTCATGATGTGCATCGTCTTTCTGAGGCAGCGTGTGGTGTAAGTGTCCTTGACTGCTGGTAGTTGTGTGCCGATGATTTCCTGAGCTGTTTTGACCACCCTCTGTAGGGCTTTCTTGTCCTGTATGGACAGACTCTTTCTATATCCTTTCTTGTCTGATGTCATACTGAAATAATTATCACGGTTTTTCAGTGAATGAATTCTTCAAGTTTCTCCATCACAGTTTACCTTTTGTTTCACTGTCATCATCTTCTTGTAGATGATAAATCTGTCCATCCAGTTGAGTCCTCCAGTGCAGTGTTGTATCATTTGACATCCCTTGGTTAATCAGCTCCTTGCGTAACTGGAAAATAGCAGGTGGCAACTTTTGACCATCATGACACCCTTCCTGTGAGGAGGTTTACTAACAAAATGGAGAAATGCTCACATGTTCTAACACCTCCTTACTAAATACAGGACTGGTTAGTTCTCCATCAGTACTGATTGTAACTTTCACCACCGTTTTCTTTTCTGTGGGAAATGAAGAATTGAAAAGTCAGCAATAAAATAAATAAATAAACAAGCAAATTGTTTATTATCTTTAAAATATGAATTAAAAAACATTATTTTTATATTTAAAGGATAAATAAGCATTTCCCCATGCAAAATGGCATATCTATGAAAAAAGTAAATAATCTCATTAAAAGAAAAATTGTTGATAAAGTATTTAATATTTGCTATTTTTAATTTTATTAAAATTTTAATATTTAAAATGATGGTGGGTGTATTACTGTGGTTTAATGTGCATTGCTATTATTTCAAAAGCTACTTAATTAAAAAAAATGCTGCCTTTCAAAAAGTAGTTAAAATTCAAGAGTCAAAATTGAATAATTACCTTCACTCATCACATCCGAATTATTATATCAGATTGCCCGCAAGTATCAAAAAACTGTGTGAATAGTATAAGGCCATTTTATGTAATATTACTTTCATATTCTATAGTGTCTAAAGCCAATAACAGCTACTTAATTTTTAGTTTAGTTTTGATATACTTTATATGTTGTTTAGATGGATATAAATCATTATATTTAGCACAAACAAATGGAATTTGTTCTGTTCATTCACTCAGAGGAAAACTGAAAGACGAAGGCATAAATACAAGTGCATTGTTTTGGTTTCATTTGCAAGCAGTGATTCAATGTTTTTCCTGCTGATATCAGTATTCATTTGATTAACTTTGCTTTTCAACTGTGCATCGTACTTGACTTACTGGACAACATATAGCTGATTGTGTCTCCCAGTCCTGTATGTAAAGATTTAAAAAAAAGTATAAATACAGGCAGTAAATATCAATTCAAATATATACTGTATAAACACAGAAACATTACACACACAGTTCCAGTAGTTATTTTCCATTCGTAGCAAATACGTTTTAAGAAATATTTATTATGTTATGCTGTTATGATTGTAAATATTTTAAAAGTACTTGCTAAATGCTGCATTACTGCAGTACTAATGAAGAAGAGTGACAGCGTTGGCTATCATTGCTAGATATATATATGTTCATTATCAGATCATATACTCTAGGTACTGTATGAGTGCGTATTTATATCTATAGAGTATACACACATTTTTCTGTCACTATACTGGAATTACTGTAGTTTCTTTTTTTGCATTTTGAAAATACTTTATGGGAAAGAATGCTGAAATAAAGGATACTGAAGTATATTACAGCCTATTTTATTAATTCCTATAACTATAGTACATTTGATACAGTAAAGAGGTGCCATTCTAGTTTTGTAATTGAATCATGGTTTAAAAAAATCAGATAAATCAAAGACAGTGCAATTTAATGTTAGTGTTTTTTAGGCCATTGTGTTGTAAGTTTCAGTGTTCCTAACTTTTGTTAGCATTATGGTGGAATGAATTGACATACTGTATACAAACTGTTCCCGTAGTTTCAGTGAATTTTTGATGAGAAATTAATCGATGTTGCAGTGCTGCATTTGTTAAACTAAGTAGGTATTTTAGAACTGTAGAACTTACCTAAACCAAGTATTCACTTTATAAGTTTAAGATTTAATGTTTACACTGTATACGTGTATCTTAATATTTTATACGAGAATAATGACCATCCCTAGAGGGTTCACATTCTTTGAAGCAGCACTCTCTCTCTAGATCATATACAGTGTATATATATAGTTATATACTGTATATAGTGAGTATGGCTGATATTTACTCTCTCTTTCTGTCTCTCTCTCTCTTTTTATATACTCCCTATATCTATACAGTGTCTCCTGTCCAAGGCATGGTCAGCCATATTCACTATTTTTTACTAAGTGGACACATACACGTATAAATATACATTATTTTGTATTTTGACCATGAAAGCAAAGGATTAACAACTTACTGTTGTAGCAGAGGAACGGTAGGATTAAATCACACTGTACATCATCCCATTTACCCTTGCCTGGGTTTCTGAACGAGGTTACAGCACAATTTTCATTCCTATAATAATTATCAGGTTGTCCTCGTGCCCAGTAGCGAAAGGAGGAGTTCCTCTGGTCCGACCACTTCCAGGTTTCTCTGAAGAGACCGAGCCACACGGTGTTCGTTCTTAAATTCTTGGGCTGTAGAATTGTCGTATATATGTAATCATTTTCAGTCTGGTCCTTCACACTGACAAGATCTGTATGATTATTCCTACAGTAGCTCTGAGCATCACTCCAAGTCTCCTTTTGCTCAATCAAGACGTAGCTTTTCTGGATTTTGTTTCCGTTGCTGATTTCGGTGCTCATTACTGAATAAGGGGACATGGGTTAAACCTGAATGACCTTCACATATTGCCGTGTGAAATAAATACAATTATTATTTAGTTTATATCAATTTTAGCATATCATAATTTTACATTTTTACTACTCACGCTCATAGCAGATAAAGAAGAACTTATTTTCACATGAAAAATCTTTCCATGTCCCAGTCAGAACGGACATCCCAGCACAGCTCTCGTTCCCATTTTCATTGTTTGGTTCTCCAGATTTCCAGTTCCTGAACGTGATGTTCCAAACACCACTGACATTTTGGTTTGTCATTGACCACTGCCAGCTGTCAATATCATTATACAGTCCTATCCAGACTGGACCAGTATAATAAAATCTAAAAAAATCAAACAACATGTTTATTTGCTCTAGGAGGTCAAAGGTAACCAAGTCTTCATAGTTCTTTCTGCAGTAGTTCTGTGCACCAGACCAGCTGTCTTCTACTTCCACAAAGATATATTCAGGAGAGATGCATGGAAGTGAGCAGAGCCCTGCAAGTTCCAAAAACAACAATTATTATACATTAATTTAGTGATTTACATTGCTTATATACTAAGCTACGTATAACATTTCTCATTTTTACTGCTGCTTAATTTTTGCTGGTGCAATTTGTGATAAGGACCTTCCTCAAGGGTACAACAGCTGAAGCAATAATTCAAACCCAGGTCTTTTAACTGCAAATTGATGGCTTTAAAAACTTGGCAACTTGCTAATGAAGATACGCTACTGATGGAGCATACAAACACTATTTTAGCGTACCCTTACCCAACAGCAGGCAAAGAAGCACAGTGAAATCCATGACAATGAACTTTCGTTTCCTGAAACATGCACAACGCCTGCACTGGTGACCATATAAAAATGATAGAAAAAGTGGCGATGAAAAAAAATCAGTTGAAAATCAACAGGAAAGCAACAAACAACACTATAAAATCTATCCACTTTGTCGAACACAGGGTCCCAGTGCCTTGGAGCCTATCTCAGAAGCGTAGGACTTAAGGGAGGGTCCAACCCAGATGAGAAGCCAGTCCACTGCAAAATAGGGCATTATTTAATGAATTGTTCTCAACTTGAAATTCAGTAAACTCTTATTGCGACATCAGTGAGCTCTTACCAGTGGCGAGTGTTGACTGAATTCTGTGAAACCTCTTGAATTGCTTTAAAGTCCCTGTTACAGGTGTGTGATTTGGGTACCAGTGAACCAAACCCTCCCCACATTTTGTTACTTTTACGCATTTGGATACCAATGACCCAAAGTGCCTTCGTATGCAGTGAGTTGACGAGTTAATATCATATCTGCAATTGTCTGTGTTTTCTTGGTGTTTATAATCTGATCAAAGTTTTTTTGTGCAGAATTATTAATTTATTCATAGGAAATGTTTTTTTGGTTAACAGCTGAAGGTATGAGAGAATGAACAGCAGAAAATGTAGATGGTAAAAGTACGCGAACATCATGAGGTTTCATTAAAGTATATTAAATGTCTGGGAATATTTTGTATTAATATGCAATAATCTGTGTCGTAATGGATAATAATTCATACTCAAACATAAATATATGTCATTGTTCAAAGTGCACATGAGGTTTTGGATTTTCAGAAGATATTTATATCTGAACCTTGAGTGACAGTTAATCAATATTAATTTACATTTACATTTACATTTATTCATTTATCAGACACTTTTCTCCAAAGTCACATACATCTCATAGAAAATACAATGTGTTCAACAAGCGAGCAGGTGTGGAAGAGTGAAGCAGTCTGGTTGGGGTGTAGCAGATGATCAAGTCTTGTAGATAGCTGGGAGCAGTTCTATGGATGCATTTGTAGGCCATAACAAGGGTCTTAAATTTGATCTGGGCAGCTAAAGAAAGCCATTGGATGTAATCTGGATTAAAAAAAATTAAATGTGTCATCGCAAATTCACATCTGACATAATTTACATCTATTTAGACAGGCAAACAGGGTTGGTACATTTTTCAGATTTGTGTCAGAAACACCTGGTTTGCCTGGACACAGCTGAGTTAACCTGGAAAAACGTGGTATTTGTATAGAGCCTGTACTAGGGAGCTTCAGAAAAAAAAAAAAAAGACATTCATACATAATTTTGAGGCGCTCTCATTATGTCAAAAAATATTGACAGAATCAAGTTTCCCTGGTCAATCACTTCCGGTGGAACAGAGTAATCTACAAATTCTGCACCTTTCTCTACATTATTGCTGTACACTGTCTCAGCACGGTTCCCACCACTGACCAGTTGGTAACCTTCCACTCTGCAAAACCCCCTAGTATTGTATCCATCTTTCCAGTGGAAACATCAACATTTTGTTTACTTAAAAAATTTACCTACAAATAATTAACATTGCTGAACATTACAGGGACAAAATTTTTTTCACAGCAAATGGGTGATTTTGTTCTTCTGAAATTCTGTTCATGATGCAAATTTCTATAAAATAAGCTCTTCATTAACATTAAATTAAGTTACTTTTTTAATGGGAAACATAATGTATTCTGGAGCGACAGAAATGTTTCACACAAAAAATTTATTGAGATCCAAGCTCAGAATATCAGAACTACTCAGGAAACCTTCAGATATAGCCTCAAGACCCACATGTTCAAAACCCTTTGTACACAATACATTTGCATTCTTCCTTTTTCTATCCTCTTTTCCTGTTCCCTCTCATAATTTCTATCGCTATTATTTTCTGATATTGTTCTAATAAAACCTTATATAAAATTATTGTATCCTATTAATGTAGATGAGTAATTTTTCCTGGAGAAATTCGGAAGTACGTTGCTCAAACTTTAAACCAGGGATTTGAACACGTGTCCTACAATGGCAAAGCAACAGATATAGGAAATGACCCAGATCTATTCTGTTCATGTAAATTATGAAAAAAAAAAAAAAAACTTGGACATCACCAAGTATTCAGTTGAGACATCACCTGTTCATTTTCAATAACTGCTCGTCAAGTTGGTGTCTCGTTGAGATGAAAGCAATATGGACACAACAAGGTGTGATGTAACATATTCCTGTATTACAGACAGGAAGCTAGAATGCCATTAAATGCCAACACACTCAAACACTGGCACACACTGAATCACAGAACCGCACACTAAGGGCAAATTCCTGTAATGTGAGTCAATAAATACAAGACTAAAGGATGCAAATGTCTCTCATTTTATTCAACAAATACAAATATAATGCATTTTTTCTCTTTTTTTTGCATTACATAATATATACACACCTGAAACCAAAAGGTAACAAACACCTGAGAAACACTGCTGATACCTCAAAGCCAGTTATACATGCAATGTTATTTTTCCTGTTGTTTATACACATTTCAGACAATATACAGTTTCAGATCTGTATCACTGTACGTGTCGTGGATAAATGGGGAAATAAAAACACAGATACAAACATACAGGTGCACCTGGTTTACTTCAACACAGTTGAATGATGCTGCAGCAACATGGTATTTGTGGACAGCCAGAACCGGGCACATTTACAAAAATGCAACACATGACCAAGTACACAGAGGACTCTTCACAATACCATAATATCAATGTATCAATATGAATTCAGTTTCTTACACTAAAGTTAACGATTTCAAAGGTTAATATTTCAGTGTCAATGTTAATCAAAAGTACAAAGAAAGAATTTTAACACATAATATTGCCAGTATTTATTTCACTTATTCACACACGGGTTTCACTTTCATTTCTGTTAACATGCTGTGTATGAATTAATTTCTTAAGCCGTTGAGGAACTTCTGCAGAGATTTGTATTTCTAAGAGAATGAAGTTTTACCATCAAAACACCAAAGACACAATTTTAATACCATAATATAACCAGTATTTATTTCACTTACACATATTTTACTTTCATTTCTCTTCGGGTGTGTGACCAAGACCAAGGCACAGATAATTACTCTTTGCCTCAACATTTTAGCTTCCGCTTAATGTGCGTAAATAATGGTAAATCCCAGTTTCTATTTCAGACAAAATTTACTTGTAGCATTTTACAATAACTCAAGGTGTAATTGATGTATGGGTACAAAAGGAAGGGAATGGCACCTATCACACCTGTAAATTTATCATGAGGTAACTTTGTGAGAAGGGCCCTTAGACAGTTCTCGGGAGGAGGAAATGTCACCAGTTTGATGGAAAGTATCGCTTCTGTCATCAGCAGTGTACTGTAGGTGAGCATTAAGGAACAGTGGTCTGAGGTCCAGTCTACTGCAGAGCATCCTCCACCAACATCTGAGAATGGAACACACTGGGTCAGCACCAGGACTCTACTTCCTACAGACCAGTCAGATTCCTTACAGGGAATAATATTCCCAGACATTTATCACAGATTTGCAAGCAGATGGAGAAGGAGATGATGTTCATCTACAACGTGACATTGCCTTTTGTCTTTGAAGCAAGACTCAGTGGCTCTTTTTTTCTCAGTCCTTCTAAACAGGTTTAGTGCAAATACCTGACACTCTTTTTGGCTCTGCTGTTCCTTTTTCAGTTGGAAAATGTTCCCATCTGGTTGAGTTCTCCACTGCAAGGAGGTGTCTTCTGACATCCCTTGCTTGGTTAGTTCCTCACGTAACTGGACAATGACAGAATGGAATGACCACCTCAAACATTTCATTATTCGTGTGTCTCTCTCAGCAAAATGTTCCCTATGGAGTAAAATGCACTGACCTGCTGTAAAATACTGTCACTCAAAGCAGAATCTGAAAGGTCCACATCAGTACTGAGTTCCATCCTAACTACTCTTCTTTTGGGAAATTGTGAAGATTCTAGAACAGAAACACACACAGACACACACAATTCACAGTACTGCCAGGAATTATGTTTTACACACAAGGTCATCAAGTTACAAACATTTAAGTTTTGAATTTTCAAAAATATGCATATTTTGAAAATCAGTGATTTATTTAATTTTAATTGTATGTACTTGACTATTTTGAAAAGTCTTTTTGTTCCATCACCTGAATATCTGTACCCAGCTGTTATCTGATATCTAAAAAGTCATTCATAACAGCAGCAATGTTATGTATAATCATATTTAACTTCTTGCAAAGAAAATATGTGAGAAAATTTATGAAGAACTAAACAAAAACTAAACAATTCGGTGACACGTCATCAGTTAATCCTTGCAAAAGCCTTATATTTAAAACAGAAACGAATTAGGGTGGAAACAAAATAACCCTCAAAAAATTATTTTTCAATATTTCTATTTTTCAATTTCCTGTTGAAGAGTCAGATTTTTTTTCCATTGTTATTGAAGTTATAACCCTACTGTTTTTTAGATCATGACATACGAATTTCATTATGTTCAAAAAAATTTGTTGCTTATCATTTTTAGCTGAAAATTGTCATAATGTAACATGTGTCACGACCTTGGCCCATAGCCTGAAAGACTACATTTAAAGCTCATTACACAGCTAAGCTGTATCTAAATAACAATAATTACAGGGTCTCTGAATACAAACATTTATGGAATCTCTACGGAGATCACATGTTCATCTCTCCTTGTCCATCGTGCCTTGCTTTTCAGACCATGACATTTGCATCAACCCCTTTCTGTTTGGATAAAGACCCGTCGGATTTCAAAACCTCGTCCCTCAGACCATGACCTTCTGGATCTCAACCCTCACTTCCCGATCCACAACCACTGGACCTTTGCAGTTGGGACCGTGACCTAGATCACGAATCAGACCCGGGCCCACGCCACCAGACCCCACCTGGACTGTGTTCTCCTCCGTGACAGAAGCTCTCAGGTAGGACAGTGTCAATTCTCCTACCCTTCTTGGCAGTCTCATGCTAATATTACTAACTCAACTCTGCTTTTGTGTTCTCAACACTACATGTGAAATCATGACAATGAGAATTTATAATTGTCTGATTTCCAGTCACATCTTGAAATAATATTGGAAAATGTAAACCACTGAGAAATTATTGCAAAGAACTCACGTGTGGTACTCTCATTTGAATTTGTCACTGTTGTTGCTTCATAACCTGGAATAATTCAAACGATAAGATTAACAATTTTGAAATTAATTCAGTTCTGTGTAGCTAAATAGTGAACTGATTGAATGTGTCTATCTGTTAAGGAAAAACAAATTGATTTTACATGTAAATATAAAGAATTGTCTTCTGCCAGAACCTTGAGCATTCTATGCCCTGCCTAATGTCAGACTTTTTTTTTCTTTTTTTTTTTCTAATTTTCATATTCAAAGTTTCCTTTGTTCCTGTGCAGTGTTATTTTGGCTCATAGAATACTGGTATTTGACGCTCCTGCTGTCTTGTGCCTCAACCCCACATCTGGCCACATAAACCCATTCCAATCCTCAGAATCGGATAAGAAGATTTCAAGAACAAAATACAGGCAGATGTATTGACCAAAAAGACACCAGACAGCGGTCAGTGATCCAGCAGCCAAAGTGAAGGGACTTCATTTGAAACCCTTTTGGCCCTGCAGAAGTCACAGGTTTTGTATGATGGGTACAGGGTTCCATCTCATTGTTCCTGAAGTCCTAAGCTTTTGTGGATCCACCTGCTGTGACCTGTAAGAACGGCTCAAACTTGGGAGGATGTGAAGAATGAGATCAAGCAGAAATAACAATCTGGTGACATTTCGAACAAATTTACTTTGGCTGCAGCTAAATTTTAGCTTCCAGATCCATTAAAGACGAAATTTCCAGAAGTTTCAAAAAAGCCAAAATATTGTGTGCTTACAATACTTTCATACCTAAGACTTAAAGGCATTCTCTCTGCTGGCGACATGGAATAGGTAAGAGCTAATGAATCCTTTTACCAGAGGGTGGATAACATCAAGTGACAAGAAAGAACTTCATCAGAGCCCCTCTAGGTAGGTTTTGACAAAAGGTAAGAAAATATGAAGATAGCTACATGTTAAAATACATAGTTACACAATTAAAAAAAAAATAAGAAAAATAGATGAACAACAATGTAGGGAACTCATACTCACCTGCAGTGTTCTCACTCAAGGTTGCTCCTGATATTGGCTCAGTGCCTGGAATAATTCATGTGATCAAATTAACTATGAAAAAGTTTTAACATGAGTGAAAACATTTATTCCATGTAAATAGTCAGATTTAGTCACATTACCCAAGTTGAGGAATCTGTTTTTATGTAATTATTACAATATAGTGATAGTTTTCAGAGTTCCGACTTTCGATTGATAAGCATGTCTATACATTTAAATGTTCCTTTTCAAATACAGACGGTCCCCAACTTATGATGGGGTTACATTCCGATAAACCCATTGAAAGCCAAAAATATTGTTAGTGGAAAATGCATTTAATCCACCTAACCTACCAAACATCATCACTTCTTATCCTTTAAGATGGTCGTAATGGTCAATTGGGAAAGTCCAAGTTCACGTGTGATGGCCATTATGGGCTTGCCACCTTCGTGCTGGGCAATTATCCTGAGTTCCTTCTCAAAAGTAATTGCCTTCCTCTTCTTCTTCCCACCAGTAGCAGGAGACACAGATGGACATTTCATAGAAATGATGGATGCACAAAACACAGCGTAGATGCAGCGGTGGGTTTCCAAAAAAGGCTGGCAACACGAACACTGTAGAGTATCAGTTGTGTACACTAGCGACCATGTGGCAGACTTTGAGATGCGGACTGCTGCCACTGCCCAACATCACGAGAGAGTAATGTACCACATATCACTTGCCTGAGAAGAAAATCTGAATTCAAAATTCGAAGTAGGGTTTCTAATGAATGTGCATTGTTATCGCACCATCGTAAATTCAAAAAGTCATAAGTTGGTTGGGGACCGCCTGTATATACTTTCCACAACTCAAATAAAAATGATAAAAGCACATGAACAACAATGTGGAGAACTCATACTTGCGGTATTCTCACTCATGGTCGCCCCTGATGTTGGATCAGTGCCTGGAATGATTCATGTGATCAAAATAACTATGAAAAAAAATTAGCTCTAATGTAAATAATTCATGAAATAATTTATATATACAAGCTGTTTAAGTACAATTTTTTTTTTTAAGCAAATGTAAATGCAAATACGTATGTCCTCTTCAAGAGGCGGAAACATGCTAGTTCAATATTCTGCCTATTGTCAGTCCTGTGTCAAATGTCAGAGAAAACAAAAATCAAAAATCTCTAGTCAAAGGGCAAATTATGACTATAATAGATGAAAGCTGGTCTGAGACTGCAGGGAGCACACAGAGAGACCAATGACTTGACTGATGGATGACTGATGGAATAGCTTTGGTAGAATTTCTTAGTACCATTTGAGGCATTATGGCTGATGACAGATATCTGTTTTGCCTTCTTTCTTGCTTTACTGAAAGGACCCTTATCCTTATTCTGTGATTTTTTGACTCATAAGAGCCTAGTTTTTTCAAGATCTTGTAGTCCTGTGCCTGGTAGGCAGTGGGGCCACATTTGCTTTATGTATACTCAGGACATCCACTAAAATCTTTCGACTTTGAAGAAAAAAGGAAATATAAATGTTTTTTTTTTTTTTTTTTTTTTTTTTTTTGTTTTTACTAAAATCCAGATAATGAGAAAAATTCCAGAAGGTAATCAAAATGACGAGGCTTGATGTAAAGCTCTATGACAAGTGACTGGTCCATGTGGCACAGCAGCATCACACAGTGTGTGTTCTTAAAACTTATTGACTGTACCACACATGTACAGCTTATGCTTAGTGGAATTTCAACAAGTACTGCATCAAACATCAGCGGCACTAAAAGGTAAAAGATGCCTAAACAGGAGTACTTTATTTAAGCTGTCTGATTTTAAATACTGCGTTCAGAAACATTTTTTTGGTTACTATAAGTCCTCTTTAAACCAACAATTAAGTTCAGAATTAATATTTTTTTGTTTAAATTATTTCCTTAAATCCAATTAAAAAATAATCCACAAAAGAATATTCCATACTTACTTGTGTCGTATCCATACGCAGTCATCTTAGTTGTCGATTCAAAATCTGGAATAATTACGGTCACCAGAATGAAAACATTAAATAATTCCTATTTTGTGTGCCAATAATCAGTGTAGTGATGAACATTGTCAGTCTATTCAGGTACAATAAACTGTTCGTATATTTTTAATCCAAATACTGCATTTATTACTTGGAACAAGGCAGTAACATGATAATTCCATATCCTGCTGAGTTCTTCTACTGAGCTATTTCTCGAGAATAACAAAAATAAAAATCCTCTAGTTAAAACAGCCATTCTGACTTTTATGCAGTGGCCTGTCTGAGATTGCAAGGAATACTCAGAAGGACTGATGGGAAGAACAGCTCCTTCTAAACAATGGCTTTGGTGGAGTTTCTTAATTGAAATGAATAGAATTGCATTTTCAGCCACACACTTTTAGGATCACTATGGTGGATTGATTACTGACCATGTGATGGTGTGATTACCATGGTATTTGTCAGAGAACAAGGTTTAGCATTGTGTTAAGGTTGCCACAGGACATGGCAGAACTCCCACCCCAGGGATTAGAGTTGACTTGGGCTCATGTATTTGTGATGCCTGAGGCAAAAAGGCAAGAAGGTTTAGACTGGAGTAGCATGACCTCACAACACCCGTTGGACTTTATGGTGCCCCTAGATTTCGACTTTGTGGTTGGGAGCCTCCTGTCTTTCCCAGCATGTCAACACAGTTACCTTGACAACATTATTGTTATTATTTATTTATTTTTTCGTTTTTCTACCAGTCAAAGGACAACTTCTGATAAAATAACGTTTATGGATTAAGTTGTGCAGTTTTTGTTCAATTACCTTGCTTACTACATTCAGCTATTTTATCTTGTACAATGTATACACAATTCTAATGACTGATCATTCAAAAAGCAATATCTCTCCTTTGCCCTTCAACAGAAGAAACATTTAACTTACCTTTGTAGCAGAAGAATGGAAGCAAAGCATTGCATAGCTGATCTTCCCAGCTTCCTGAGTCTATAAGCATCAAATCTACTACTGCACATTGCTCATACAATAAAGTATTATCAGGCTGCCCCAGGCGCCAGTTGAGAAATGAGGAGACCTCCAAATCCGACCACTTCCAGGAGTCGCTGAACAAGCCGATCCACAGAATCATTGGAACAAAGTACTTTGCCTCTATAGCCTGTAGGATCTTGTCATTCTCAGCCTGGGTCCTCACGCTCACCAAGTCTGTGTAATAATTTCTGCAGTAGCTCTGAGCTTCAGTCCAAGACGTCAGAAGGTCAACTATGACATACATCTTTGGGCCATTTGCTGAGGAAACAACAGTGAGTTGAAGTCTCTCAGGAGTGCAGGTCACCAAAGGGAATAGAGTGGAAAGGTTGCTTACAGATGAGCAGAATATTGTTATTCCTCATTTCAATTACTGAGCTCGACTGATTTATAATTTGTTTTTTTTTTTTTTTTTTTTTTACATTGAATGACATGGAGAACACTGAATTCAATAAACAGCAGGTAAAGGCATGCCTACTCACCAGCAAAGCAGATAAATACAAATGTTTGTTGACATGAATAAGAACCCCATGTCCCAACAGAATTTATGGCTGCACAGTATTCTTGACCACCCAAATTATCTGGTTCTCCAGATTCCCAGTTCCTGAAGCTGGTCTCACCAGTACTATAGAAAGAGCTGTCTGACAGTGACCAATGCCAACTGTTTACATCGTCAAATAGTCCAATCCAGGCCTGTCCAAAATAGGTAGAAGGTGCACTGTTAACCAGATTTTGCAAATCATCTGTATCCCTGATGGTGGCCAGGTCAAAGTAATTATTTCTGCAGTAAGTTTGTGCATCTGTCCAGGTTTTCCCCGTGTTAATGAAGTAAAAGTTACGAGAAAGGCATGAAGATAATACATAAAGACCTGAAACAAAAGAAATATCCAAACATGAAATTAGTATTGAAATATTATTTCTGAAAGTATTTCAAATATTGTTTCTCAACTGATCCAGATTGTTTCTGTAGAACAGTTTCATTGTTTATTCTCAATCACATTTTCTCTCCATTTAAACAGACAAATAAACAGAACACATATATACACCTTTGATGTGTACACTCACATAAACACAGATTTGCAGCATTCACACAAATACCAAAATACACACACTTAGAAAAAATGCACAAACACATGGACACTCACCAGAGAAGAGACTGAGGAGAAGGACAATGCCCCTCATGACTCGAAATTGAAACACATTAATAGGACTGACATCTGATGATGGAAATAAGTAGAATGAGACTTCCTTCACTTCTTCCAATGGACAGAGTTATTCAGCATTGAAAAGACCTATGTAAGTGAAACTGAGAAAGTATATTGAGATGTGTAGGATGTCAGTCTGGGTCTTTGTAAACATAGTATCAGAAGCATATCACAATGTTCACACAAGAAGCTTACTTTACATCGTGCTCTAAATGGAAAAGTTCATCAACTACTTTGAGGTAGACACTGCAATGCATCAAATGATAAGCTATTAAACTTAGATTTTATTGAATGTAATTTTCAAGTAATGCACTTGCCTCATAAACCTATTTAGTAATTTCTATTGACACCACATCCTTGTATTCATGAGAAAATTAGTAGGAAGGTATTTTTTAGGATTAACATTACCAAATCATTTTGATATTTTGAGCAAATCATCTCCAATTTAGATTTTTTTTTTTTAAAGCAGATTAAAATCTGTACTTTCTTACCAGAGACTAACAATTTCTGTGAGCTCTTTCTTGGGATCCTGTTTTAATATAGGTGGCTTCTCTTCATTGAGATGCAAAGCATAATTTTAAAGACCACTCAGATACTCTAATATGTTAATTTGGATGCAGGGGATTCAAAGTTCATTCAGTTTTATTGACGCATGTTATTTTGGATACCAGTTACCCGTGTGCTCAATTTGGGTACCAGCAACCGCACACCAGCTCAAAGAGAAAATTTAAATTCCAGGATGGTAAACATGCTTATGGTAACAGTGCAGACCACTTATTCACACCAGAAGCAAATATGACATATGCTGTAAATTGTGCAAGAGACAGGAATTTTTAAAGTTTTTTGTAGTCTTTTAAAGTCACTTGTATTAATGTTTACAGTCAGCAGACTTTAATTTGACAATCAGCAAATTTTCAGACACACAAATGAGAAAGAGGAGCTTCGGTGGGGTGCCTGGTTTACCTCGACACAGCTGAGTGAGCCTGCAGTAACATAGTATTTGCATTAGCCTTGAACCAGTGAGGTTCACAGACAGGGCTTCCACACATCACTGAGTAGATCTAACTTTACATTAGACACCATGTCAGTCACTGTATTGTTAAAATGAATAGGAGCATAGCTATCAATGAAATAACTGTATTATTTTACACAATGCCGTGCATTGCGTTATTAGCTGACAAATCTTTAATACTGTGATCACTTCTTAACATCATACACTCGATTTAATTCGATTAATTTTAGTTCCATTCCGTTCAGTTCAATTCATGTTTTGAAGAGCTGTGTCAGTCAGTGATGCAAAGGACCTATGTGGATATGGCTAAAAGAAAAAAAAAAAAACCTGCAATACTACTTTCATATTTATCAAATGTGGTATGACTCAAACTAATTTTTAAGACTATGATCACTTTTTAACATCATACATTCAATTCAATTCGTATTTTATAGAACTGTATCATTGGAGTGGCACAGGGCACTGTACAGATTACCTAAGAATTCATTGATGAAGAGTAATAAACAGTATCAGACTCATCAACTATATGAATACTAAAATCACCCATCAAGAAAACTTTGCCATAGGTGATGGCAAATTCAGCTAGAACATTGCTAAATTCGTTACAGAAAGGAATATGGTCAAGGATTAATAAGTAGCATGACTGTGCTAGGTTTCAATTGAAAGTCTACAGCAAAAGATTCATAATGGGCCTCTCACTGACTGTAGTGGGCCCTGTAGGTACCAGATCCAAGTTTGACATGGCTAAAGTATCTACACACACTAAACACACTGAATTTAACCGACTTTCCAAATCGGTGACTACATTTTTAACATGGTCCCCTAAAGCACTAATTTCTCCCAGCAACCCAACATTAGCTACACATTTTAAAAACATGAAATTTTCAACATTAGTAGACTCCACTAAACTATATGTACTGCAGGACAAATAGAACAGAAGAGCAGTCTTGAAAGGTACTTTCAGGATTGAACTTATGGCTAGCTGAGAATCCGTTATGATGATAGGGTCGTCTTGCTGGCTGTTTATGAAAACAATGCCTTACAAGGTTAATTCCCTTCTCCATTTCATTCTGGGGCAAAATCTCAGTGACACAACTTTAGTGTAATAGTTACCAGATTGATTTCCTGACCAGCAGAAAGCATTTCCAAATTCCATCTTTTGTAGTTAACAGCTGATTTGGGTTGCAATGACACAAAATTTCTCCACACCATGTTAAACAATTAGAGGAGGCATTCCTTACATGTATCTGTCACCATGTGTCTCTTCCTTTGTTCACAATTTTTCACACCAGAAATGGGCATAAAAAATGTGATCTATATATAAGCCCAACTCAGTCTGCTTAATGACAGAATCAAGTGGCAATCTGGAAGCTGGTAAATTAATTATACACTTTTTGACAGAACTCAAAAAAATCACATCCTAACAGGAAAAAATTTGGATATTTTTACAAGATGCATTATGTGAATTAGGACTTGTGCATCTGTCTGTTTTGAGGGCACATAATACTGCAGAATCCTTACGCAAACTCTCTTGGAACAGTACGTTTGGATCTGCAGAGGCCTGCTTTTTGTGATAGAGAACCCAAACTGCCAGGGAGTATCAGGAATTCTCCTTTTGTTTCAGTCTTTAAGCTTAGGATCTATTTTTCCTCATTGCATATGTGCTGTAAAATCCATCCATTGTCAACAGCCACTTGCCGCAAGTGGGGTCGCAGCAAGCCGGAGACTACCTGACAGCACAGGGTGCAAGGCTGGAGGGGGAGGGGACAAACACAGGACAGGACGCCAGTTTGTCACAAGGCACCCCAAGAAGGGCTCAAACCCCAGACCTGCCGCACAGTGGACACTGACACCATGCACCCGCCATGCCGCCATGTCACCATACCCCTCTTCCTCCTATGCTTCAAAATAATTCCTCATTTTTGCTTTATGCTCCCTGTAAGAGACGAGGCAAGAGACAAGAGGTGCAGTTGCCCCTTGGTGAAGGCTTTTATTTGCCCTTACAGCAGGGAGAAGGAAGGAGATGGAAAAGCTGGACCAGGGAACAGGTAGGATGAGGTTTCGTGCGAGTCAGGGGGGCTGGGAGAGTCGGGTCGGTCAGGACGCGGGTGTCGTGTCTGGGATCGGGTTCGAGCTCGGGTTCGTCTCTGTCTCGTTCTCCTCCTCGGTCTCTTCCCTCTACTGCTGGGCACTGGGGAAGAAATAGGGAATGTCATCAGCCCCAGCTGTGGCTGTTTTGCCCCCGTCTCCGGCCCCTCCCCAGGCGGCCTCGCCATGCAACATTCTCATGTCTGTTACTTTCTAGTGTAATAACGTTGTATTAATTACATGTTCAGTAGCCGCAGTGTATTCTTTCTTTCTTGTGTCTCTCTGCCAGGAGCCAACAACTGTGTTTAACAACTGACTGGGATCAACAACCTTGCATCTGGAGCACACATTTCCAGCTGCCATATTTGATAACCTCACTGGTTCAAGGCCAATGCAAAAACTGTTATTGGAGGTTCACTCAGCTGTGTCGAGGTAAACCAGGCTCCCCAGCGAAGCGCTTCTCTCTCATTTGTGTGTCTGAAAATTTGCTGATTGTCAAATTAAAGTCTGCTGACTGTAAATATTAATACAAGTGACTTTAAAAGATTTAAAAAAAAAAACAAAATTTCATTAAAGAAAGGTAAAACAAAAAGGTGTTTCCAAGAATTGTTTTTTTCTAAAGCAATTTACAAGTACCTATGTACACAGTAGGAGAGCTGCTTTAGTCGAGGATATTGTATTTATTTATTTTAATATAATAATGATAAGTCCTTTGTGTTTGTTTCTACTTTGTACTATGTACTACTGTACGTAATGTACATTACAACACACTCATCATTAAAGTATTGTTCATGCAAGAAAACAGTGGGATTTAAATCCCTCTCTTTTGCACAATTTGCATATGTCATATTTGCTTCTAGTGTGAATAAGTGGTCTGCACTGTTACCATAAGCATGTTTACCACCCTGGAATTTAAATTTTCTCTTTGAGCTGGTGTGCGGATTTTGGTACCCAAATTGAGCACACGGGTAACTGGTATCCAAAATAACATGCGTCAATAAAACTGAATGAACTTTGAATCCCCTGCATCCAAATTAACATATTAGAGTATCTGAGTGGTCTTTAAAATTATGCTTTGCATCTCAATGAAGAGAAGCCACCTATATTAAAACAGGATCCCAAGAAAGAGCTCACAGAAATTGTTAGTCTCTGGTAAGAAAGTACAGATTTTAATCTGCTTTAAAAAAAAAATCTAAATTGGAGATGATTTGCTCAAAATATCAAAATGATTTGGTAATGTTAATCCTAAAAAATACCTTCCTACTAATTTTCTCATGAATACAAGGATGTGGTGTCAATAGAAATTACTAAATAGGTTTATGAGGCAAGTGCATTACTTGAAAATTAGATTCAATAAAATCTAAGTTTAATAGCTTGTCATGTGACGCATTGCAGTGTCTACCTCAAAGTAGTTGATGAACTTTTCCATTTAGAGCACGATGTAAAGTAAGCTTCTTGTGTGAACATTGTGATATGCTTCTGATACTATGTTTACAAAGACCCAGACTGACATCCTACACATCTCAATATACTTTCTCAGTTTCACTTACATAGGTCTTTTCAATGCTGAATAACTCTGTCCATTGGAAGAAGTGAAGGAAGTCTCATTCTACTTATTTCCATCATCAGATGTCAGTCCTATTAATGTGTTTCAATTTCGAGTCATGAGGGGCATTGTCCTTCTCCTCAGTCTCTTCTCTGGTGAGTGTCCATGTGTTTGTGCATTTTTTCTAAGTGTGTGTATTTTGGTATTTGTGTGAATGCTGCAAATCTGTGTTTATGTGAGTGTACAGATTGAAGGTGTATATATATGTGTTCTGTTTATTTGTCTGTTTAAATGGAGAGAAAATGTGATTGAGAATAAACAATGAAACTGTTCTACAGAAACAATCTGGATCAGTTGAGAAACAATATTTGAAATACTTTCAGAAATAATATGTAAATACTAATTTCATGTTTGGATATTTCTTTTGTTTCAGGTCTTTATGTATTGTCTTCATGCCTTTCTCGTAACTTTTATTTCATTAACATGGGGAAAACATGGACAGATGCACAAACTTACTGCAGAAATAATTACTTTGACCTGGCCACCATCAGAGATAAAGATGATTTGCAAAACCTGGTTAATAGCGCACCTTCTGGCTTTTTTGGACCAGCCTGGATTGGACTATTTGACGATGTAAACAGTTGGCATTGGTCACTGTCAGACAGCTCTTTCTATAGTACTGGTGAGACCAGCTTCAGGAACTGGGAATCTGGAGAACCAGATAATTTGGGTGGTCAAGAATACTGTGCAGCCATGACGCCAGGTGGGACTTGGGATTCTTATTCATGTCAAGAAAGACTTCTCTTTATCTGCTTTGCTGGTGAGTAGCCATGACTTTCCGCCTTACTGTTATTCAGCATTTAATACATCGATGTATAAACCAATAATGCCAATGAAACTGAATGAAGAATGAAAAAAATCAATTATTTTGTTGACAAACGTTTATCACTTTGCTGATGTGGACTCCTGAATGATTAGGACTGATTGTTGTTTCCTCAGAAAATGATCCAAATAGATATATCGTTATTAGTCTTGCGAGGGGTTGGACTGAAGCTCAGACCTACTGCAGAAAGTTTTACACTGACTTGGTCAGTGTGAGGACGAAGGCTGAAAATGACAAGATCTTGCAGACAGTACTGGCAAATTTTGTCGTTCCAAAACTTCTGTGGATCGGCCTGTTCAGAGACTCCTGGAAGTGGTCGGATTTGGAGGATTCCACATTTCGCAACTGGGACACATGGGAGCCTGACAACGCTTTATTGTATGAGCAATGTGCAGCGGTATATTTGCTGCAGGTAGACTCAGGTGGCTGGGCAGATCAGCTATGTGATATTTTGCTTCCATTCTTCTGCTACGAAGGTAAGTTAATTGTCTCTTTAGTTAAAGAGCAAAGGAGAGAGATTGTTTCTGAAAGACTGGTAATTAGAATTTGTTGTACAGTAAAAGATAAAGTGGCTTAATCTAGTAAATACGATTATTCAAGAAAAACTGCATGCAAGAAATGAGTGCTGGCACAGTCACCAGGGTTGCTGGCGAGGGCGGGGTTTATTCAAGGTTCTGAGGGTCAGCAGACAAAAGGGGGGGAACGGGGCCATAGGAAACTGGTATCTTGTGGGGGGGTGCCCTGAGGGAGAATTGTGATCGGGGTCATGCCATCTCTCTCTCTCTGTCTAACGTCTCGGGTCGTCTCCGGCGTCAGCTCCTCAGTCGCTCCCTCGCTGGTCAAGGCGGGGAAAGAAATAGAGGCATTGATTAAGTCCAGCTGCTGTCGCTCAGTCCCCGGCTCCGCTCTCTCGTCAGACCGTCCCGGCATGCTACACTGCACAACTTAATCCATAAAAGTTACTTTGTCAGAGGTTGCCCTTGGGCTAATTAAAAAAAAAAAAAAGAATCTCGTCAAGTTAACTGTTCTGATATGCTGGGAATTACTGGAGGCTCCCAACCACCTTGTCAGAATGTAGGGGTGCCGTAAAGTCCAAAGGGTGCTGTTCGGTCAGGGTACTCAAGTCCAAAGCTTTTTTCTTATCGCCTGCAGTTTCACATATATTCCTTCTTTCCTGAGTCTTGCGATGACCTTAACATTATACTAAACCTTTTTGTGTGACAGATCCCATGCTCATCATATCACCATCACATGGTCAATAGTGAATCCATCACAGTGATACGAAAAATGTGGCTGTCCTATTCTTCCCAATATTATTCAGTGAGTTATGGAAGCATTTTTTTTACCATTGCTGGGACCCTGGTTTCTTCCAGCCAGGCTTCCTTATAATAATGAGAAAAAATCCAGTTGTCGTCATCTACCCTTCTGCCATGAACACTTTTTCTTCATCCGTTAATGAATAACGCACCCTATAATCTCAGTTGATGCACTATCCCCAGAAAGAATATGTTCATGCAGTCTGCTGTATGATAAAGGGAGCCACATGGGAAGCAGAAAGCTTGAAATACAATAAACAAAAAATGAGAAACTGAAAACTGACAAAAGTAGCACTAACAAAAGTCAAAATGCAACATATCATCAGTTCAACCAAGAAACTCAGCCGGACACATTGTTCACAGGGAGCTACTCTTTCTGATCAGTCCTTCTGAGTGTTCCTTGCACTCTAAAACAAACACATAACAGTCTGCACTGGCTAGTTTAACTAGAGGTTCTTGATTCTTGTTGTTTATGAGAATTGGCTCAGTGTAGGAACTTGGCAGGGTTAGAGTTTGTCATGGTACTGCCTCCATCCAGGTGGGAAGTTCCGCTTTCCAAGTAATACATATTTGGGTTTAAACTATAATAATAATTTATTGTACCTGAACAGATTGACAATGTTCATCACTACACTCATCGTCTACACACAAAATAGGAATTATTTAACGTTATTGTTCTGGTAAATTGAATTATTCCAGATTTTGAATCGACGACAGAGACAACCACACATGGATTCGACACAAGTAAGTGTGCAATATTCTTTAATGGGTTATGCATTTAACTGGACTTCATAAAATCATTTCAGGAAAATATAAATTGTGGTGTAAATAGTGGAAGTCACTTCTAAGAAAAGTGTCTGCTAAATAAATGTAAACGTTACATGCTAATAAATTATGAACTTAATTTTCAGTTTGACGACATTAACCAAATATAATTCTGAACCAACAAACAAGGCAAAAGAGATCTCTGTCATCATCCATAATGTCTCAAATGGTACTAAGAATCTCTACCAAAGCTACTCCATCAGTCATCCATCAGTCAAGTCATCGGTCTCTCTGTGTGTTCCTTGCAGTCTTGGACCAGCTTTCATCTATTATTGTCATAATTTTCCCTTTGACTAGATGTTTTTGATTTTTGTTCTCATATATATATATATATATACTGTATGTAAAATACTTAAACAGTTTGCCCATATATATTTTTTCATGGTTTATCCCCATTCGGAGCCGCAGTGTTTTCAGTTATTTTGATCACATGAATTATTCCAGGCACTGAGCCAACATCAGTGGTAACTTTGAGTGAGAACACTGAAAGTGAGTACGAGTTCTTTACGTTGTTGTTCATCCATTTTTATCATTTTTTATTTGATCTGTGGAAATTAAATATTTGAAAAGGAACATTTAAATTTCTGGATATCATTTTTCATCAACTGAAAGCAGTAACTGCCCAAAGGATCAAACAATATATTTTAGTACTTATATGAAAACAGATGGATGTTAACTTGAATAATGTAACTAAATTTATTTAAATGGAATAAATATTCTCAGTCATGTGTTCTAATCTGGCTGAAGGCCCTTCTTTCATATCGTTTTTGTCTCGTTCTGTCCTTTTTCATTACATTATTATACAAAATATATTATTATATCAGCATATTATTTTTTCATTGTTTAATTTTTAGTATAGTTTGCTGTCATTCCTCTTCAGACTTTATTGTTACCTTTTGTTAAAATCTACCTAGCGGGCCTCTGAAAGTGTTTTTTCTTGTCGCTTGATTTGATCTACTCTCATCCAAAATCCTTGGTATCAAAGTACCGTCGGCACGCATAATTTTTCGCTCCCTTCAAACTCCTGGAAATTCATCTGTAATAGATCTGAAAGTTGAAATTTGTCTTAGCTATAGCAGAAATACATTTGCTCAAAATGTCACCAGATTGTTATTACTGCTTGATCTCGTTCTTCATATCCATCCAAGTCTGGGCCATTCTTATAGGTCATAGCAGGTGGACCCACAAAAGTGTAGAACTTCAAAAACAATGAGATGGAACCCTAACCCATCACACAAAACCTGTGTGAAAACAGGGGTTGACAGATACCAGTTAATCTACAGATAGAAGAAGAATAATTTCATAATTATTAATCTGATCGTTTGAATTATTCCAGGTTCTGAGCCAACAACAGCCACAAATTCAAATACCACACGTGAGTATGACTTCTTTGCAATATTTCTCAGTGGTTTACACTTTTCAATTATTTTTTAAAATGTGACTGTGGAAATCAAATTTTTGTTGATTCAATTTAATTGTCAGTTAAAAATGATAAATAGCAAATGGTTTTAAACACAGTAGGATTTCTAATTCATGATTTAAACAACATTAGGCTTATAACAGGATAATTAAAAAAAAAAAATCTGACTCCTCAGCAGGAAACTGAAAAATAAATATTTTAAGGGGTGCGGTGGCGCAGCAGGCTTGGCCGGGTCCCACTCCCTGGTCTGGGGCTTGAGTTCTGCTTGGGGTGTCTTGCGATGGACTGACGACCCATCCTCGGTGTGTCCCCTTGCACCTGGTGTTGCTGGGTTAGGCTCCAGTTTGCCGCAACCCCCTCTTAGGCTAAGCGGTTTCAACTAATATGTGTGTGTGTGTGTGTGTGTGTGTGTGTGTGTGTATTTTTTGGGGTTTATTTTGCTTTTTGTCTAATTGGTTGCAATTCAAAATATAAGGCTTTATTATATTTAAAAATTACACACCACAGAATTTTTATTTTTTCATGAACTTTCCACTTTTCTTTTAAACAAGTTAAAAATGATATTTAACATTTCTGTTGTCTGTAAAAACTATTTAGCTAGATATCTTTTACATTTGGGTTCATTTTCTGGTCAAATAACAAGTGGATGTTGAAATTCAGGTGATGGACAGAAAGATTAGAAAAAGTCAATTACAAACAAAAACAGTGGCTGAACCCGCTTATCCTGGGCAGGGACCCAGAGCCTAACCAGACAACACAGGGCATAAGGCTGGAAGGGGAGGGAACAAACCCAGGACAGGACCCTAGTTCATCGCAAGGAGCCCAAAGCAGGACTCGAACCCCAGACCCACCAGAGAACGGGACCCGACCAAACCCACTGCACCACCACACCCCCTACATGCAATTAAAGATAAATAAATCACTGGAAATGTTCGTATGTTTGAAAATTCATAACTCAAATACATGAGGACTGTCTGTTAAATTTTTTTGGTTAACTCCTGGCTCTGTGTGTGTTTTTTTTCTAGAATCTTCACAATTTCCCAAAAGAAGAGTAGTTAGGATGGAACTCAGTACTGATGTGGACCTTTCAGATTCTGCTTTGAGTGACAGTATTTTACAGCAGGTCAGTGCATTTTACTCCATAGGGAACATTTTGCTGAGAGAGACACACGAATAATGAAATGTTTGAGGTGGTCATTCCATTCTGTCATTGTCCAGTTACGTGAGGAACTAACCAAGCAAGGGATGTCAGAAGACACCTCCTTGCAGTGGAGAACTCAACCAGATGGGAACATTTTCCAACTGAAAGAGGAACAGCAGAGTCAAAAAGAGTGTCAGGTATTTGCACTAAACCTGTTTAGAAGGACTGAGAAAAAAGAGCCACTGAGTCCTGCTTCAAAGACAAAAGGCAATGTCACGTTGTAGATGAACATCATCTCCTTCTCCATCTGCTTGCAAATCTGTGATAAATGTCTGGGAATATTATTCCCTGTAAGGAATCTGACTGGTCTGTAGGAAGTAGAGTCCTGGTGCTGACCCAGTGTGTTCCATTCTCAGATGTTGGTGGAGGATGCTCTGCAGTAGACTGGACCTCAGACCACTGTTCCTTAATGCTCACCTACAGTACACTGCTGATGACAGAAGCGATACTTTCCATCAAACTGGTGACATTTCCTCCTCCCGAGAACTGTCTAAGGGCCCTTCTGACAAAGTTACCTCATGATAAATTTACAGGTGTGATAGGTGCCATTCCCTTCCTTTTGTACCCACACATAAATTACACCTTGAGTTATTGTAAAATGCTATAAGTAATTTTTAGTCTGAAATAGAAACTGGGATTTACCATTATTTACGCACATTAAGCGGAAGCTAAAATGTTGAAGCAAAGAGTAATTATCTGTGCCTTGGTCTTGGTCACACACCCGAAGAGAAATGAAAGTAAAATATGTGTAAGTGAAATAAATACTGGTTATATTATGGTATTAAAATTGTGTCTTTGGTGTTTTGATGGTAAAACTTCATTCTCTTAGAAATACAAATCTCTGTAATAGTTTCTCTGTGGCTTAAGAAATTGAATTCATACACAGATACTACATTGCTGCAGCATCAGTTAACTCGTATTTATCGTCTCGTATTATAGGAGACGTATAGATGTAAGATGTATTTCATTGTGTCTTTGTGTGATTCAGTGTGTGCTAGTGTTTGAGTGTGTTGATATTTAATGGTATTCCAGCTTGTAATACACTGTAATACAATCAATGTTACATCACACCTTGTCGTGTCCAAATTGCTTTCATCTCAACGAGGCACCAGCTAGACAAGCAGTTACTGAAAATTGTCGGGTGATGTCTCAACTGAATACTTTGTGATGTCCAAGTTGCATGAAAGTGATACACACACACACACACACACACACACACACACACACACACACACACACACACACTTTCAGAACCGCTTGTCCCATACGGGGTCACGGGGAACCGGAGCCTACCCGGTAACACAGGGCGTAAGGCCAGAGGGGGAGGGGACGCACCCAGGACGGGACGCCAGTCCGTCACAAGGCACCCCAAGCAGGACTCGAACCCCAGACCCACCGGAGAGCAGGACTGTGGTTCAACCCACTGCGCCACCGCACCCCTCAAAAGTGATATATTTCTTCATAAATACCACACATTGTTCCTGTTTAAATACTGCTGATATCCAATAATACACACACAAACACACACACACAGTTTCAGAACCGCTTGTCCCATACAGGGTCACGGGGAACCGGAGCCAACCCAGTAACACAGGGCGTAAGGCCGGAGGGGGAGGGGACACACCCAGGACGGGACGCCAGTCCACCACAAGGCACCCCAAGCAGGACTCAAACCCCAGACCCACCAGAGAGCAGGACTGTGGTCCAACCCACTGCGCCACCGCACCCCCGTATCCAATAATATAAATACAGTAAAGTGTTATAATTATAGTTTCATGTACTATTGTTTTCACTTTCATCTCTACATATATTTTCTTCTAGACTTTCATGTCAGGAAAACAAGCACACTGACTTTTTCACTAGCTAATAATTTTAAACCGAAAGTAACCCGACAGAAATGTTAAGCGAAACAAATGTCAGTCACTCCTGAACACCCAGAGACCCCAGCAACCACAGATGTGGCAGTTGCGACCATCCCACATCAGCTGCAACAGGTGGAGCAGTCGTTTTGGATGACCAAATGTCAGGACTCGAAAATATTATATTATAATAAGGTTGTCATAGAATATGACAGCTCTCGTAAGTCCAAGTCATCATAAGTCACATAGAGTACGTTGTATGTTGAGAATGACCTGTGTTACGTATTAATAACAACTTCTGGGCGTTGTTACTGGGGTTTCAGTACTTACTTTTCTCTGATTTATTATTTATATACTCTATACTTGTGGGGGTGCGGTGGCGCAGTGGTGCAGTGGATTTGGCCGGTGCTGTGTGGCAGGTCTGGGGTTCGAGTCCTGCTTGGGGTGCGGTGGCCCTGTCTTTCTCCCTGTGTTTGCTTCCCCTGTCATGCAGATCAAGGACCTGGCAACCCACCTCTGTTTCCTCCCTTGACTTGCCTTGAAAACCTCGCGAGTGGTCAGTGTGGGTTGGCTTCGACTCGGCACTTACCAAGACTTATATCATCCTTTTTTTACAACATAGTATTGCCTGGAGGAAATATGTACACAAATATTGTTTATTTAACCTTTAATGATCTTAGAGAATACATTACGAGCAGTGGGATAGAAGTCTGAAGCTTCCCGTTTGTAATTGTAATGCAGAACTTACCATGAATTGCTTTGTTAAATACACCTAACTTCATAAAGTGGTAAATAAAATGTCACTGTGGAAAAAGGCACACACACATATATATATATATATATATATGTACATGCTTTTTTCTATGAATAAATAAATAAATATACATATAAAACAATACAACTTTTATTATTCATTAAAGGTTTCAGCTAAACTAAAAATGATAAAACATGGATTTACGTCCTTCCAAAATCTATTGTTAAATTATTGGGTTTTTTTTTAAATAGAGCAGTGTCCATCTACCTTAAGCAACCTTATAGGCTTCTACATTATGTATTATACAGTGTATAGTGTAATTTACCAGGAAGCAGGCAGTTATGTATCACTGTGCACCCTCAGGTCAATGGCTAGCTAAAGGGGTAAAACCAAGCAGTTTGCATTACATGGTACAATGTTAGACTGACCACTATGTGGAGCTGTAGCAACAAGTGATCTAACGTCTTCCAACCACAGCTCTGTCATGCATTATAAAATCTGGTCCGCCTAAGGATAAGTCATTATCACAGAAATAACATGTGTCTAGCTACTCCATCGCCCCTAGCAGTGCAGTACAAAAATTACATCATGCAGGATGGTAAAGGCGCGGTACAGTGTATTTCTGAAAGGCATCAAAAAAGCTTCTTTCAGGTTCTCGATGCCAGTGGATCATTTTGTTTTCTATCCACAGTCTCCAGTTGGTGTTTCCCCCACCATATGGAAAATCTGTCCGTCTGGTTGAGTCCTCCACTGTAGAATCGTTTCCTCTACCATCCCCCTCTGGATCAGTTTCTGTCTTAACTATAAAGAAAACATTTTACTACCACTACGTCATTATTCATTTTTATTATTTTGTAGAGAAGAATGGGAGGAAATGTACAGACCAGCTGTAGGAGTTGGTTGCTGAAGACAGGATCTGCTAAGTCCTTGTTAGAGGTCAATTTCACCTTCACCACCGTTCTCTTTCCATTAGGACCTGGACAATACAGAATGCCGGAAAACATATCCATGTCAGATACTGACAACAATATTATCGGAATCATACAAACACAGAGTAATTATTTGGTGTACTGCATTTGACTTTCAGTATGTGCTGACATCTCCACTTTTATGTGTCCACCGCGTCCCCGCACCATCCTTGTCATAGTTTTTACTGTGAATCCCACTCCTATGGTTCTGCCTTTTAAAAACACAGTAATTTTGGACTGCTTGCTCAGGATCACTAACCACTTCTCCAAGAACTTCCGAGGTTTTCCATTTTTACCAACTACTTGAAGCTTTGTGAATGTTGCATATTCTCCATTGTTTGCTGGATTCTCTGGCTTCCTCCAAAGTCCAAAGACTTGTTTCAGGTGAGTCGATCACTCTACTGTGCTTGTGATGTATGTGATTTCACTGCGAGGACTGCCATTCCATCCCAGGTATTTAATGCCTTTTCCTCTATGCCTCCATGATAGGTTACAAGTCACCAGAACCCTGCACTTATTAATGAGGGAGTAGTGATACCTAACAGACTCTATGTAGCCTTTCATCGTTTTCAATTTATTTTATTAGTATAATTCACAATATATAATCTTATTTGCATTCCTAATTAATTTAAAATATGTATGTATTTGTATGTTTTAATTACTTGCTGGATTATTGATTTGACTACTCAACCCATCTTTGGTAAAATCAAGAAACCACTTTACCACATAAACCTTACAGGATATGGTGCTATGCGTTTGAGGCTGCACAAAAAAGGACATACAAGAATACATTCAGTGGTGAGCAAATCATTGCTCCCACAGAATGTGGCCCAATGTCTTATTAAAAATCTACTCACCATAGTTACAAATGAAGGGGTGTCTTTCGGTACATACTCTGTTTTCCCATTTTCCATTGTCTGCCTGTGTGATCCAGGCTACTGCACAGCTCGCATTCACATTGCCATTTTCATTTAAGTCCGGTTTCCAGAAGCGGAAGGAGAAGTCATTCTGGTCCGACCAATTCCAAGTATCTTTGAAGAGGCCGATCCATGCTATCGTATCTGGAAGCATTTTCTGATGAATCAGATTATTTTCAGCTTGGTTTCTCACACTGACCAGGTCTGTGTAATACCCTCTACAGTAGTCCTGAGCATCTCTCCAGCTCATGTTATCATCAACCCTGATGTACCTCTCACTGGTGACTGCTGAATCTGTAAAGATAAATCATCATTTGCTCATAATCTAGAAAATCTCTGGTTGGTACATTCCATCCTGCAAAGATGACAATAGAAATTTTTCACTTCAACAAATAAATTTTTTTTTCTGGCTACACAAGGGGTTGTATAGGTTATGTTGTTTGAAATGTGGAGAAAACCTCAACTCACTGTTGTAACAGAAAAATGGTAGTAGTTTGCTGCATGCAAGGTCATCCCACTGGCCAGTCTTCGTCATCAGTGCACAAAGCTCCCTATCATTCTTACCGTTGGGTGTCCCTGGGACCCAGTTCCTGAACTCAGATCCTCCCGCACCGTAAAAATTTTTGTTTGACAGGGACCACATCCACCTCCATAAGTCTCCCTTCTCCAGTCCTATCCAGGCTGGTCCAGAATAACCAGTGAGGTTTACTAACTTAACTATATTGTTCATTTCCTTTAGGTTTTGAATGGAGAAAAGATGATACGGATCTATCATCTCTTTGCAAAATCTCTCCGCGTCCGTCCAAGATAATTTCATATTCACGAAAAGAAACTCACGGCAGAAACATGAGGAGAGTCCTGCAAAACGGGAACATAGGAATACAGTGAAATGCTAGAAAAGCAAGGTTTACTCATTCACAATAAATTACTACTTGCCCAAGGTGGTAGTGGTGACCCAGAGCCTGTCCCAGGGCACAAGACTTAAAAGGGGTCACCAGTCCAATATACCAATATAGGGTTGTCCGCGATTAAACTGAAACTCATGTTTCCAGACTGTTGCGGGAAACCAGAGCACCTGGAGAAAACCAACGCAAACAAAAGGACAACATCCCACCTCCACATGGGCCGAACAGTTTCAAACCAACAGTGCTGATGCAGCTCTATTTTAAGTTATTTACCTATTTATGGAGCAGGATCATTTTTACTGGAGCAATTTGGGGTAAGCACCTTGCTCAAGAGTACCACAGCAGGAAGATCACATATGAATCTGCTGAATGGAAGACAGCAGTCCTAACCCCTACATTTCCAGGTCCTGGGCATGGAATAAAGCGCTCACACTCATAGTTCATAAATGGAAACGGTACACACCTGCACAGTTCCTACATGCACATGTTCAGACAGTGCAAAGATGTACAGTATACACACATGCTGTAGCAATACACCCAAGGTAAAACACACACTCATACAAGCACAGCGTAAGAACAGAACACACACGGATATATAGTTGACACACCCACAGTACACACAGACACACGGCGCACACGCGGAAATACACAGTATACGCACCCAGATACACAAAGGGGACAAAAAAAAAAAAAAACAAATACATTAGGTGCCCACAGTACATAAATATAAACACATACATGCTACACAATGCTGGTTCTAACAACAATATTGAATTTTACATTTTACATTTATACACTTTGGTTAACTTTTCTAAACTTTAAGAAAATAATCATAACCCAAAATAATGTCTTTAGCGTACTTAAAAACATTTGTGGTTATGTCTGGATTTCGAAATGAAGAATTTTACATATTAAAAGTTGTCTACGTATACATGCTGGTACACACTCATAGAATAAACATGCCACAGGCATTAACACACACAGAAACCTGTGGCAAACACAAAAACACAACTGCTGTGGCAAAATCCCAGCAAACGTGCTCAAACGCACAGAAACCTCACAATGCATATATACCGTAAAGGAAAAACACTTATTTTAACACTTTAAAACACTCATATACATGGACACACCCTGGAGGCATATGCACTAAAACACATATTTCAAGAGACAGAAGCACAAAAACACACACTTGTAGGGTATGCACACACTCACCGGAGAAGAGGATGAGGAAAAGTACAGTGCGGCTCATGACTCTATAGTGACTTCTGCTGAAAAAGACGAAAGAGAAAGAGAGTTAGTAATAAAGTTGATATTAGTGCTTCGTCAGTTAGCGATCAGCTAGTGAGTGAATAAAAAATACAAGGTTAACTGAGCTTGAAAAGTATTTTGAGAAATGGGAAAAATATCAGTCGGCCCCTGTAACGAGCAGTTTATGCAATTTTAAACCTGTAAAATCTGTTTTTATTCCGGTATCCTGCTATAAATTCGATAATGAGTTTCGAGGTCAATCAGCAGTCACTTGAGACTCTGCTTCATGTAATGACTGTGCAGATTCTTTTTTGAAATATAAATTTATACTAATTTATAATATAAATTTAATTTATATCACTCTTCTGATCTCCATTTTCACCAGGATACTGCAAAACACATCCTGTAAAGATGTACCATGAAATGCATCATCTGCAATGTTTTATATATTGTTTCATAAAATGTCAAAGAGACATTTCAGTCAAAGAAGTTTTAGCTTTTTTTTTCGGTTATTTCTGTCCTTTTATTAGTTGTCATGATGTTTTTTTTTTTTTTTTTTCTAATTTTAATTGCACTGAATTAAATTACATTGAATTAATCCATTCTTACCAGCAAAGAAGGATTCCGGTGACCTCTGTACTTGTGTTCTGTTTTTAATGGCCTTGGAAAGGTCCCTTACTCTGCTTCAGGATGCAAATCATTGACCAGTCACAACCTATCGTATGATCTTTAGGATACAGGTGATTGATAACTAATTCAGTTGCTGTCAAGCATGTCAGTTTGGATACCGGTGATCCAAAGCCAACTCAGACTGTGCCATGGGTACCCATTTGGATACGAGTAACTCTGTGACATGTCAGAGTGAAATTTAAAAACCCCTTCTGTATTATTGCATGTTCACATCAGGCGCACAATTTGGAAAGAAGTAACAAGAAGAAACACTATCAATCATCACTTGGACGTTTTTAGTCAGTCAATTTAGATTGAGATTTTTTTTCACCTCATTAAATCAGTAATTTCTCAGTGATCAAGAATGACAGCTGTGACCTTTTTCTTGTGTCCTGATTTAATTTGACTTGGTAAAGGTCACTTTCTCCTCATCAAGATGCAAAGCATTGTTTTAGATACCAGTGGCTGTTGTACATTCATTTGTGTATTGGTCATTTAAAACTCCGTGATGTGCTGTCAAGCAGGATGGTTTAAATACCAATGACCCAAGGCTGAGTCAGACTGTGTGTCCATTTATGTACCAGTAATCTGCACCACTTCAGACAGACATTTCAAGCACATTTCTTCTCCTTTTTCAACCAGCGCTGGCATACTTGAATTCCATACACACACACCGCTTGTCCTAAGTGGGGTTGCGATGAGCCGGAGCCTAACCCTGCAACGTAGGGCCCAAGGCTGGAGGGGAAGGGGACACACCCAGGACGGGATGCCAGTCCGTAGCAAGGCACCCCAAGCAGGACTCAAACCCCAGACCCACCAGAGAGCGTGATCTGGCCAAGCCTGCTGTGCCACCATGCCCCCCATGAACTCCATACAGCAAATTCAAAAATGAAACCATGCGGAAATGCCTGTACAATATGGAACACCATAATGGACAAGGACACTGCAGAGTGCATTGTATTGCATTGTGCTGATGCACGGGATTGGATCCAAATCCAGGCATTGTTTAGAAGTAATTTTTTCCAGCAAGTTCTGAGAAAATAGATGGATTTGGTTTTCAAATGTCAGAGCTCCTGGGCTCATTGATGAGGTTCCCAGCCTGGGATGGAATCAGGAGTAACACTTATCAATGGATTGTCACACCATACAGTCAACATACTTCACATATGTGAATGTAGACATGTATTTCATACAGACAGGATAATAATACAAATAAGATTACAGGGCACTCACCAGCATGGTCTTTCATGTAGCAGTCGATAATATATATGACAAGGACGAAGTGTGGTCAGTAGATCTTTAGAATAAATAGTATAAAAATCAGAGGGGGTGCGGTGGTGCAGTGGGTTGGACCGCAGTCCTGCTGTCCGGTGGGTCTGGGGTTCGAGTCCCTCTTGGGGTGCCTTGCGGCGGACTGGCGTCCCGTCCTGGGTGTGTCCCCTTCCCCCTCTGGCCTTCCGCCCTGTGTTGCCGGGTAGGCTCCGGTTCCCCGTGACCCCGTAAGGGACAAGCGGTTCTGAAAATGTGTGTGTGTGTGTGTGTGTGTGTGTGTGAGTATAAAAATCAGAGTAATATGGTTTTAAAATAAATTGCGAAGTGCAACAGAAGTATTGGGGTTCATGAGAATGTAATTGTGCTTAGGGGTGGAGTGATCTCACACACACACACACACAGAACCGCTTGTCCCTTATGGGGTCACGGAGCCTACCCAGTAACACAGGGCGTAAGGGGAAGGGGACACACCCAGGACGGGACGCCAGTCCGTCGCAAGGCACCCCAAGCGGGACTCGAACCCCAGACCCACCGGAGAGTAGGACTGCGGTCCAACCCACTGCACCACCGCACCCCCTTGATGGAGTGATCATTTATCGTTCAATAGTTTGGTCAAGGAAAGAAATTGTTCATGAACCTTGCGGTTTTCCATCATATGTTCTAATACTGTCTATCGGATGGGAGGGGCACAAACAGTCCATGGCAAATATGTGAGTGGTATTTAATGATCCTCTTTACCCTTCTTTTGCACAGCCTCATATAGATGTGCCAAATAGGGCAGAGAGGTCCTAGTGATTGCTTGTGTTGTCTTGACTATCTACCTCAAGCCTTCTGGTCTGAAACAGTACTACTCATGCAGTTAGTTGGTACACTCTCAATGGTGCCATTGTACAAATTATAAAGGATTCTGGGAAATTTAATCTCTTATGTAAATTCACTACTGTGTCCAAGAATAACAAATTACTCAGTATTAAATTTATTTGCAGATGAGTTTCTGCAAAGGGAAAGAACCTCCTGACAAACATGATTAAACAGTATATTTCTTCATTTGACCGACCCTGTTCTCCAAAGCAATATACAATCAAAATTTAAAAAAAAGTCTCTCCAGCAAGAGACAGATACAGAAACTCAGCTGTAAATAAATTTAATTTAATTTTTATTCACAGAGAAGTTATGAAGATTTATGGAGCAAGAGAGAAGTGGGTCTGAAAGAGATTTTTGAGACCATTCTTGAAGAGGGATTTAGCAGTTCTCAGTGACAGAGATAATTCTGCAATATTGGACCCAGGACTGAGAACCTTCATACTTTTCATTTTGGAGCTCATGTGCATGGGGACCACTAAGTAGTCAAAGATGGAGGATTGTATCTGTCTGGTTGGAGTGTAGCAGGTGGTCGACTTCTGCAGGCATTGAGGTGAAGATCCATTGATGGTGTGGTAGGCTGTAACCAGAGTTTTGAATTTGATATGGCAGCTCATGCAGAGAATGAGACTTTGCTGGAGGCCCTTACCTAAATGGTACAAGTGGATGCTGTGATGAAGTTGACTTAGTCTTTAAATTAAAGGGCAAAATCCTCAGCGGTGAAGGCAGATGAAGAAGGGAGAGGGCAGAGGAAGGAAAAAAGTGGTGAAGAGTTTCTGTAGATTGTTGGCTTCAGGCTATTCAGGATTAGGTTGAAATAAAGCTACATCTCTAGGGATTTTGAATGTTTTTTTTTTTTTTTTTGTATGGGTTTTATTCAGCTGCTCCAGTTTCCCCCCACAGTCCAAATACTGTATATGTATTAAACTCAGTTGGACAGTCTAGATTTCCCATAGTGTGTGAGTGTGTGCATGTGTGTTCCCTACAATAGACTGGTTTCCCAATCATGATAATAAGTGGATAACGTCAGTAAGTGAGAGTTTAAAGAAATGTAGGTCAATATGAGGGTTCTGGGACACATACTCCCTTAATGGACAGTGACTGCAAGGGCGCAACCAGGCTGATTACCTTCAATGTAAGACAAAGTTATCTTGTTGTCTCGCTAGCTCTCCCATTCCCCCTAAGAGTATAGTTCTGAAAAGACGTAGTGCAGGATGGTGAAGGCACAGCACAGTATAGTTTTCAAAGGTGACAAAAAAGCTTCTTTCATATTCTGGATGCCAGTGGATCACTTTGTTTTCTATTCACAGTCTCCAGTTGGTGTTTTCTCCTCCATTTGGAAAATCAGTACATCTGGTTGAGTCCTCCACCGTAGTATTGTTTCCTCTACCACCCCTCGCCGGATCAGTTTCTGCAATAACTATACAGAAAAACTCACATTTCATTACTAATTAGTCGTTCATTATTATTTTGTAGGGAAGAATGGGAAGAAACATACAGAGCTGCTGTAGGAGTTGGTCTCTGAAGAGAGGATCTGCTAAGTTCTCATCAGAGGTCAATTTCATCTTCGCCACCGTCCCTTTCTGTTAGGAACTAAATATATTATGCCAGAAAATATATCTACATCAGACATTGACAAGAATGTTACGAAAATTACTCTGATGGGATTTATTCATTCTTTTTTGTCAAGCAGATTTAGCAGGTGTTTCATTATTAGTATGCAGCATATAAAAGACTGGAAAATTAAACAACTAGCAGTCTGGAATGAGAATAACTTTAATAGGAAACAAAAATTAACATTAGTCTAACAATTTTAAAATTTGCCTGAATATAAATAGAATGGAGCGCCAGTCCATATTTGAAGGATGTATCATTTTCTACGGTATTTTTTCCTTTTGTCATGCTGGCTATAATTACAAGAGGTGTCTTGAGGTGAGGTGCGAAATCCTAGCTGGCTTTTACAGTGACTGCTGTTGGCACAATAATAATATTGAATTTAGAGTTTCTTAGCCACGGAGGTCATATTGTCATCTTCACGGACAGGAGATGGAAGTTAGGTATTTGGAGCCAAGTGGGGGTGCGTTTATTCTAACTCAAAAGACACAGAAGCAGACAAACTCGAAGGTCAAGGACAGGAATGGGTTTTCCGATGTGCAAACATCGTTTCTGGGGCAAGACAATACTCGGTACATGAAAAAACAAGCAGAGGTCGAAAGCCAAATGAACATGAGGACTAGGAACAGGATGTCTGGACGAATCGCTGAATAGGCAAGCCGAAGCGTTGCAAGATTCCGCAACCTGGTGCTGGGACAGCACTCCCTTTATCCCTGGTCTTGATTAGCATCAGGTGCGGCTGTCGGGCTTGCAGGTGTGACACGTATTTACACTTAAAAGACCTATGTAAAACCTCAAAGTGACTCCTGAAAGGGATCTTCAGAAATCCTGTTTGGTTCATTCTGGAAAAAAAATTTTGTGATTTCAACCAGATTATATTATGGAATCCTATTGCTCTTAAACTGGACCTTGATGCTAAAATCTGGCTAAAGCAATGGATATCAGATAAAAGATATATAGCATAGAGACTGTATATTGACATAGAGCATGTAGTCACTGATCAAACAATGTTAAACTTTTACCGTCATAATAATAAATTTTCTTTTGGGGAAACTGGAAACTTAGTGGCTAGAGCTGTTGCCTTAGGACCCAAGTTCAAGTCTCACTTCCAACAGTAGTACCCTTGAGTAAGGTTCTTACCCTGAATTGCTCAGTAAAAAAAAAAAAAAAAAAAAAAAAAATTACACAGTTGATTAAATTGGCAAATAATTATAAGTAGCTTAACATTGTAAGTAGTTTGGAGAAAACTATCAACTAACCAACTAACAAGGTGTCATGGTGCGGACCCGGAAGGAAGTGGCGGACCCAAGCGCGGAGCGGAATGAGGGCTTTATTATGGGAAATCCAGAAGAATTCGTCACAGGACAGGCGGAAAGGTCTTTGAGGCGCAGACGTCGTTAAAGAGGCAATCCAAAAGCAAGGTTGGTATACAGATGAGAGGTTGATGATCAAAGGAGACGCAAAGGTTCAAGGAGCAGGGTAACGGGACTGGGAGACGACTAAGGGATCAGGAAAGGGCTGAATGGTCACTAGGAGATCACCGTAACAAGGCTGAACAAGGTTCCACGTCAGCTCCTTGTCTGCCGCTGCCTTTTATGCAGCCGTCCGTGCCGCCCCCCAGGTGTTCTGCATTGACTTGGCGGCGCAGGCGTGACACAAGGAATGAGCATCAGTTATGTTCAGTTAACTCAGTGAAAGATTTCATTAAAAGTAGTGATCAGTAATTATTTATTATAAGGAATTGTGTCAAATTGGCCTCATAACAACCATTTTTTGGGCATGTGAGGGCCCAGGCACATTTTTGGATTCCGAACGTGGCCAGAACATGCAAGCTGCACACCTGCTGGCCTGGAGTCCAACTGCTATCCACACAAGCAGCTCATCAGCTGTGCGGTGTTGGACATACTGTACCTCATGCACTACCATAGCGCTCATTAAAAGACGACACTCGGCTGCAAACCATTCCAGTGAGTGCTGTAAAATTCCCCAGGTGTCTAAATAATGATATAAATTATACTAAGTACCTTAATGTTGCAAGGGACTTGGGAGAAAAACATAACTTGTCATGTCCGGTTCCGGAAGGAAGCAGCGATATACATGGTGTATTCGGGGAAATCCAAGAGAGGAGGTCAGAGAACAGGCGATTGGTCTTCGAGGTGCGAACGTCGTTACAGGGAGAATCCAAAAGGCGAGGTCGGTACGCAGGCAAGAAGTCTATGATCATGAAGAGGTACTGGGTCGTGGGAGCAAGGGACGGGATTGGGGAAGGCGTTCGGGAACAGGAATTAGTTTGGAGGTCGCAAACAGGAAGACTGAACAAGGTTCCGCATCAGCTGCTGGTCTGACGCAGCCTTTTATGCCCCAGTCTGCACTGCGTCCCAGGTGTTCCGTGTTGGCTCGGAGGTGTGGGCGTGGAATAACTACATTAATGTGAATAAGGGCATGAATACCACCCAAAAGGAATGCATGCTGTATATAAAGAAACACTTCCTATGTCTTGCAATAATCAATTTGCATTTTACATTTATTCATTTATTCATTTATTTTGTGCAGTAATTTGTGTTGACTATAAACACATTACTGAAGGAAGAATGTGCAGAGAGAGGAAAAAACAAACAACCTCAGTCCTACTTAGGATGTCTGATCCACTGCTAATCATATACTGTGCTATGAGTCCATGAGATGAATGCTTTGTGTTTACAGTACATGATAACTGTAGTTCATGATATCTTAGTGTCTGGAGGAGCAATTGTGGTTCTCAGAAGGCAAGAGATGTGAAAATTTTGTTTTGTTTTTTTTTTTTTTTTGCAAAACCCATTTCCAGAAAAGTTGGGATATTTTCGTGGTGAAGGTGGATGTCTCTGTGGTGGGGGTATGGGCCGCGTTGTCCCAGAGACAAGGCAATCCACAAAAGCTCTATCCTTGCGCGTACTTCTCGTGAAAGCTGGTCCTGGCCAAGCCGAGTGGAAATACAACATTAGTGGGCCAGGTACCTGCCTTGGGCCAAATACGCCCACAACGCCCTAACCCACTCCTCCACAGGTATGTCGCCATTCCAATGTGTCTTAGGTTACTAGCTCTCTCTGTTTCCTTGGTTGTCCAACCCGAGCAATTTACCCGCGGTAGACGCCTGGTACCAGGCAAGTGGGAAAACCTAGCATGCCATCAGGTGGCCTCTCCAGCAGAGCACCCACTGATACAAACAGCAAGTGGACTGGCATCGACGCACCCTCTCCTTCCAGCTGGGGCAGAGAGTGTGGCTGTCCACCCAGCACCTAAAGTTACATATCCCATCCAAGAAACTCAGTCCCCCCTTCATCAGGCCCTTTAAGGTCCTCCGCTGGGTCACACCTGTTGCCCCCGCACTTATGTGTCCATCCCACCTTCTACATGTTCCTGCTCAAGCCCTGTGGGACTTCCATTCTCCAGGACCCAAGTGATGTAGCGCCAACCTTGCCATTTCAGGTAGATGGGAACCCTGCCTATACCGTTCGGGCGCTTCTGGACTTCCGTCGGCAGCAATGGGGCCCACAATACTTGGTGGACTGGAAGGGCTATGGGCTGGAGGAACAATGTTGGATGGCTACACGTGATATTTTGGATACTGTTCTTGTCGCTGATTTCTACAGGGACTATCCAGACCGGCCAGCGCCTCACCCCAGGGGACGTCCTCCCTCCTGGCGTCAGGCGGGGGTTACTGTCACTGTCACCTCCTGCTTACATTCAGACAGCGCACATGGTGACTGCATGCCTAATCCCGGAGATGGAGTATAAAAGGAGCTGGTCAAACGCACTTGGCCGCGGAACCTCCACCTGATGAAACGCATTCCTCACCAACACTCCGAGACCTCTATCACCCTCCACTCTGTGATAACGAATACAACTCTTATGTGATACGCACCTGTGTCCGTCAGCCTGGTTTCCTGCATTCGCCATTACAAGACCCAAGAGCCACTTCTGCTCAATAACCACTACAAAGACCTCGAAGATGAATGGATGAGTGACCTATTATATAAGGAGGCTATGTAGAGGTCACCTTCCTGAATAAGGTATGTGGGCTGAAAACACTACATAGAGTTCTTTGAAAGTCACTTTGGAGAAAAGCATCTACTAAATAAATAAATGTAAAAGAAATCAGTTCAAACTGTATTAAAATGACAGTTAATTCAGTTGTTAGAGTCATATCCACGGCTGACACTATGTTGAGTGTCACTTTAGCTCACTAACTATACCTTATTAACTAGAAAAGTGATCAGTCAAGCTATAGGACAACTTGAATGAACCCTGGGAAAATTAGGTTGAGAATATCGTAAAGGATATTCTAAAACAGAGCTGTATGTCCAGACCTGCTAAATATAGTAACACTTTGTATTTGAGTTTTTTTATTTGCATTTTTGCAGCACAGTATATTGATTCTGTCTTTATGCAGTTGTGACCCAGTTCTGTTCTGTTTTTCAGCATAGTTTCAAAAGGTAAAACAGTTTAATTAAAAACTGTAAATATTTGATCTCTTCCATTATTTCCGTAATTCCAAATGGCCAAGCCTGGACTGAAAATTTGAATTTGAATTCATATGCAAAAATCCAGCCATGCTAAGTTTTACCTGTAGAGGATGCTGTAAGTCAACTGTAGAGACTTTATTGCTCTTTACACATTCAGTACACTACAATCTTTCACGGTTTCTCCCAGTCCGAACAGTAAACAGTTTCTGCTATTATGCGACATGTTCATGTAAGTGACAGTTTTATCAAATCTGATTTTATTGGCAGACCTAATTTTTTTAAAAAGTGTGTGTATAAGGTTTATTTTATTTTATTTTGTTTTTTTTTTTTTTTATAATTTCTTTTACAGGATAGTCTTCAAGTCACCAGAACCCTGCACTTATGATTCGTGAGTGAGTAGTTATACCTAACAGATTGTGGTCTTTAATTGTTTTATGTTTATTTAATTAGAATAATTCTAAATATCTAATTTCATTGACATGCTAAATTTCTTTAAAATAAATATACAAGTATGTATTTGTGTGAATTAAAAAAAAAAAAGTACTTACTTGATTATTGATTTCATTACTTTACCAGCTTTGGTAAAAGCAAATACACACACACACACACATTTTCAGAACCGCTCGTCCCATACGGGGTCACGGGGAACCGGAGCCTACCCGGTAACACAGGGCGTAAGGCCGGAGGGGGAGGGGACACACCCAGGACGGGACGCCAGTCCGTCGCAAGGCACCCCAAGCGGGACTCGAACCCCAGACCCACTGGAGAGCAGGACCCGGTCCAACCCACTGCGCCACTGCGCCACCGCGCCCCCGTAAAAGCAAATAATAACCACATAAAACCTGATAGGATATGGTGCCATGAATTCATGTTTGCACAAAAAAAAAAAAAATGAGATGAACAAATCATTGTTCCCAGTTCATGTGGTCTAATATCTTGTGAAAACTTTACTCACCATTGTTACAAAAGAAGGGGTGACTTTCAGTGGATACTCAGTTTTTTCACATTGATTGCACACACACACACACACACACACACACACACACACACACAAAAAAAAAATGTCTACAACCGCTTTCTCCAAGCGGGATCGCGGTAAGCCGGAGCCTAACCCGGCAACACGGGGCACAAGGCTGAAGGGGGAGGGGACACACTCTGGATGGGATGCCAGTTTGCCACAAGGTCACTCTAAACAGGTCTTTTCCATATCTATAGGCACACTACAGAAGGAAGAATATTGAGAGGAAGATGGAATAGACACAGAAACACACCCCTGTGCCACATGGGAGATGTGTCCCTTTGCTTATCAGATTTTGTGGTGTGGGCTGATGAGCCGATTGTGTTTTTGTGCTCACGGCAGGTGACAGATTAGTGGTTGATACCGCGGTAGATATTTGCATTGTGGTTGAAAGCACTGAAGTTGTACGTTTAGTAGTTGTGTTTGTGGTCGGAGGAGCAATAGTGCTTTTCGGTGCTGTAATCAGAAAGTAAAAAAAGAAATACGTTTTAGAGAATTAAATTGTTAGTAGCATTTAAACTGCTGTATTACAGTGGAAATTTATTTTCTTTATACAAATCATTTCACAGCGGATCAAACTTGTGTATGCACACCCTCCTCCCCAAAACCCCACAATTTCTGGATTTTGTTCATGCTTTTATGTCAAAATCTACTCACCACCAGAACAGAGGAATGGGTGATTTTGATCACATGACCTGTCACTCCATGTCCCATTGCTTGTTCTTGTCAGAGTCGCCACGGCACAGAACTCGTTGGTGTAGAAGTTATCAGGTTGAGTCTGTTTCCAGTAGCGGAATGACGAGTTCCCCTGATCTGACCACTTCCAGGAGTCTCTGAAGAGACCGATCCAGACCCGTCGTCCCTGTACTAGCTCACGTATTTCTTCATTTTCATCCTGGTTCCTCACAAGCACCAGGTCTGTGTAATGAATTCTGCAGTAAGCCTGAGCTTGACTCCATGTCGTGTATTGATTAATGAAAATATATCTCTGATTAGTCACATTTCTCCCTGAAAAGAAGTGAAATAAATTTAAGTTAATGTCCAGTGAAAAATTTATATTAGAACAAAAAGACAGAAAAAACAATTAAAGAGAAAAAAACAGAAGAAGCAGAAATGATGAACATAAGAGGAAGTCATGTGGCTCTTTTCCAAGCCACATTTACTCTGTCTCCACGAGAGACCCACAATTCATATATCTTTCAACATAGTGATTTTAAACTGCCACAATTACCCATTTTGACGTCTCGTTCAAAAGATGACAAAGACTATTTTACGGACACATTGGAAGTTCCAGTTGAAGAAGAAGACATCGGTGCTTTAGTTCCACTGCCACAGATTGGGTGATGTGGATGAAGGAGATGTGATCTGGTCTAGTGACCCTCTGGACAGTTATGGATGTGATGTTTCAAAGCTAATGCCAAACTAGAGAAACCCTCCATGTTCACAATGACATTTTTGCACACAAAATCCCCAGCAAAATTAAGTTTATACCTAATATGACCGCTTAGGATGTCCGTAGGATTATGTGTACTTGGATTTCAATGTTTAAATATTATACTAAATGCAAAATTTGCCTGTTCGAAATTGAACCAAAATCTTGTCATTTGTTTTCTCTAAATATTTATATTTCTAATGAAATATGGCAGAACTTAATAACGAATAAAATTATACTTATGATTTGACTAGTAAGACATGTCAGAGAAACTGTACATAACTCTTGAAAATAGACTTGGAAAATTCTAAGTGCTTCTAAGAAACATTGCAAACACTTCATATTTGAACGTGTAAATCTAGCTTATGCTTTTCTCTGAAGTAATTTACAATAATTGACCCATTTGTACAGCTGAGTAATTATCTCACTCAAGGGTGCTATAGACGGAGGTGAAATTCATACCTGCAACCTTTAGGTCCAAAGGAAGCATTTCCATGTTTTTGCCCTTGTTTGTACATTTATGTGCGGTATTTCTTTTCAGTACAAAAACAAATAAGAACCCTGAAAGAGCATATATATACACACACACAGTGGCTGAAGCTACTTGTCCCGAGCGCGGGTCACAGCAAGCCTGGAGGGGGGAGGGGACGCACCGAGGACGGGACACCAGTCTGTCACAAGGCACCCCAAGCGGGACTCAAACCCCAGACCCGCCAAAGAGCAGGACCCATTAAAAAAAAACATAGGTGATAATAATTAAAGTTAGAAATTGTGACAAACAGACTAGCAAGTTCACCTTTGTATAATTCTGCCTGAAGTTCTTACCATAAGAACAAACAAAAGGCCTTGTCACTTTACAGAGAAGATCGTTCCATCTCCCACTGGTGAGCATCTCCACGCAGGTCTCATCTCCAAGGTAATTGTTTGGTTCTAGATCCTCCCAGTTCCTGTATTTGGTTTCCCCAGAATCGTAGTAACCAGTGTCTGCGAGGGACCACCGCCAGCTGTTTGCATCATTATAAAGGCCAATCCAGATGACTCCAGTATAAACACTGCTCACGTTGTTAATTACCGTGTTCATTTCATCTTGGTTGCCCACGGTAGCCAAATCTGTGTATTTCTCTCTGCAGTAACTTTGGGCTTCAGTCCAGTTCTTCGCGACATTCACAAAGTGATACTCATGAGGGAGGCAGAGATTCTCAAGGGGCAGAGAGCAGAACCCTGTAAAGAGGAAAACATAAACAGTCCTGCCTTAAAATACAATGTGTTCCACAAGTATTCAGACCCTGTAAACATGGATTACAAATGAAAAAGTCGTGTTTTGTCATGTTAATATTCTGCTTTCAGTCATGTTATGTAACTCAAAATATGTAAAGCAAATATTATTCCTCTGCAGTTAACTAAAAGCAACAATAAATGTGCACCCCAATGTACAGTTCAATTGAAAGGGTATTTAAAGCTATATAACTGGATAATAATCCATAAAAAGTTAATTTTTCAGACAAAGTTTGGCCATGAAGGAGACATATGGGGAGAGAACACCAGTTCATTCCATGTTAATGAGTTTAATACACCAGTCTGAGATTTCAAAACAACCACAACAAAAAAAAATGTAAGAGCGCATAAATTTACTAATGATTATAAGATGATGCCAAATGATGCAGTCTGGCTTCCATCGGTGTACGTTAAAACAAAGAGTCAGATAGTTTATGCTCTATATTAGTCTGGAACTCTGCACAAAAATGGATCACGACGCAATATTAAAAATCATGCGATACATCATGAGGTGCAGTTCAGTGATCAAGAGATCTCCGTTTCTCCATCTGATTCTCATATACAAACATTGCCAACACGACAAGATAAATTAGTCTTTGTTCTAAATTAGAGCATGTAGGTTTTTCTCAGGTTTTCTAAAATTGGTTTTCTTCGGTTTCCTAAAATTTTTAGGAGACTATTAGATTGACCCTGTACATTTAAAAAAATGTTTTTTATATTGACTATTTAATAAATATGTGTTCTGGACACAAATAAAAAATGTTCAGATTGGCAAGATCTTAATACCACCCACCTCCAAAATAATTTTAACCAAACATCAACCATGGCGTTCACAGTGTGGTCCGGAGCTGCTTTTCTGCTCGTGAACCAAATTCAAATTACACCAACATACACAAACATATGTGTATTGCTCACCATTAATTGTAAACAAAATCTTCTGCATGTATGAGGAACGAGAAAAATAAATATTTTGCCTGGCATCCTCTTCAGCACAAATAGCAAGAGTGATGATATTCAGGATAGCCGTCTTTTTTAGTGTAACCTCAAGTCACAAAAAGGTAGTCTAACTTTATCGGTCGTAAAACACTGGTAAAATTCTGATCTCAAACATAATGTAAACCAGATGAAATCCAAGTTAAAACACAGAGAACATGCCAACTCCACGTAGACACACCACGATTTGAACCCACAGCCCAACCCAGTGCGCAGGAGCACTGTAGTACCCTGTTCATTTGTACAGATGTGTAACACAGACCTGAGATTAGAAGAAGGAGAACCGTGTTCCTTGTCATAGCTGAAGATTCTGGAATTAATGCACAGAGGAACGCGGAATGAACAAAGGTATTGAAACAAATTTATCCTGTTGACTGAAGCTTTGCTCAGTAATACCCAATAAAAAAATAAAATTCATGTAAATATAATCTTATATATATATAAATAGAGAGAGCGAGAGAGACATTCATATTTATATACATATACATATTTATACATTTCTATCTAATCATAAAATCTTAGATTACAATTGATTATTTATATCCTTAAATGATTATTTAGATCTTACAATATAAAATACTGTGTTTTGCATTTCCAAATAAGTGCATAAATAACTAAGAAAGTAAAATACAGCAGAAGTACATTTCACTTTTTTCTTTTCTTTAATGGTGGAATAAATTTTAAATTTTTCAATTAAAAAAGAATGACTCATTTTTTTTTATTATCCCATCGTAAAATAATGAAAAGATACCAGGAGCGCAGCTGTTTAAGGTTATATCTGCAATGCTGGTCCAGAGTTCCTGTGTGTTCTGTGTGTTAGACTGTAGTCATGTACATCTGCGCTATATAAACCCCACAGGTGAAACTGTGCTACACTGAAGCCCTATTCAGTTTTTTATGTAGTTTTGGAAACAGGTGTCAGGAGAAGAGAAGAAGCAAATAATGTCACGTTTCAGTTCCTTAAAACAAATAGTTGCGTGTTAGTAACATTTATTGCTTTCCATAAAAACTGCCAGTACTTCAAATGTATCGCTGTTTCAAGGAACTGAAAATGAGTGCCCAGATCAAATCCTGTTTCTCGTTCTTAAAAAGAAAAAAAAGGAAAACTGACATTCTGTTCAGTGTTCTGTCTTTCTAATCAGGGTAGTATTTCCTCACTAACTTAGCATCTCACGCTGTTTTGTATTCATTGTATTTGTATTAAATTCCTATCTTGGTGTGCTGAGAATCTTTATATACCAAATAACATTATTTTTTTTATAATGCTACTATAATAAACCAAAAATTTTATTTCTGATTTCAAACAATAACAAAAATAAGGCGTAGTTCTGCAATATGTAGTTAAATATACTATGCAGAGTTGACCTGTAAAGAATGTAAACATTTTGTAAATATGATCTGTAAATATAGATGTTGCACAAAATAGTAACTGTAAATATGTTTTTTGATAAGTTCCATATGTTTCACTGTATTATTTTTATACAATTTTCAATCATCTCATTGAAGCTGTAATGTGATGCACAGCAAAATCTATTTTAGTATTATGTATTGAAATGGGGGGGGTGCGGTGGCACAGTGGGTTGGACCAGGTCCTACTCTCCGGTGGGTCTGGGGTTCAAATCCCGCTTGGAGTGCCTTGTGATGGACTGGCATCCCATCCTGGCTGTGTTCCCTCCCCCTCCGGCCTTACGCCCTTTGTTGCCGGGTAGGCTCCGGTTCCACACGACCCTGTCTGGAACAAGCGGTTCAGAAAATGTGTGTGTGTGTGTGTGTGTGTGTGTGTGTGTGTATTGAGATGGCAAATCAAACAGAAATACATGTTATGATTATTGATATACTGTAAGGAGGGGTTAGAGATCCAAATATTTACAAAGACACAAAATAGTTACAAAACGGTGCCCAGGGAGAAGGATGACAGATGTCGGAATTGGTATTTTCAGACAATTCTTGGATCTTTTGAGATGATGAGGCACAATAAGGTCTAAGATTTTTTATTTTTAAAATCAAAGAAATCATGAAAACACACAAAAAGCAAAGAAACATGTTCAACAGCATAAACCAATGAAAGGTACAGAACTGGCTAAAGAAATTAGCAACAATAATAAAATGTTGTAATGAAGTGCAAAAAATCCATCACAGGTAATACATTGGTAACGTCCTGTACTGCCATCGAAATTTCGGTGCCATTACCTGTACACACATATTCCCACAGTGCCTCCAAAGGGGTAGTCAAAGAAATTAATTAAAATGAGATGAGTTTAATGAAGCCCAGGAACTTATTTATTCAGATATTCCTTTACTCGTATTTGTAATTTTTCCACAGCAGATATGATTAGTTTCAGCATCAAACTCCTTGTAGCTGAAACAAGTGGTCTAATTAAACAGAGAACAGAGTCATCAGTCAACACCAGTCATTTGGACACTAAAGCGCAAAAACAAAATTTGTGGCACCCCCCCCAACCCCCCCATAAAAACTATATATGTGTCAACTATGAACAAAAATCCCAGCAAACCAGTAATGAATATGAACACCCACAGAACTCAATGTGTGTGTGTACATTGTTTACCTGATATTGCTGCAGTCAGAAATTTCACATTAGGTGAAACATTCAATGCAGCTTAAGTCTGAAACACATTACAGAGCCATATTGTTCAACTCCTCTAAAATAAAATTATGAATCCTTGCTTTTTCTACTGATGAAGGCTAATATTTTAACAGCAATTGAGACCCAGAGAAATCTTGTTTTGTCTGGAGTTACGAAGAGGTTGTAGTAGATATGAGGCTGGTCTTACATCCCTAAAGCAGAAATATGGGGAAAAGGGTTATAATAATAATAATAATAATAATAATAATAATAATAATAATAATAATAATAATAATAGGTTCTTGAATCAGACTCACCTTAGCAACGGAAGTAGATGAAGTTGAGTTTCTGAGTCTCAGGCAGACTGACCCACCGATGTTCTCCTCCAGATTGTACAGCCCCAGTGTTCCCACAGTGTCCAGTTCCAGTCCCAGTCCCATTACCTAGGAACCAGTTGTCATAGCAGACAGGTTCTGCACTGACCCAGAACCAGAAGCTCAGAGTACAGGAGAAGCGCAGACCCAACCACACATGGGCACTGGTGGCATTTCTAGCCTTCCTCTCCACCCAGTGCTGGATCTTCTCATCGTGGACAGACACCAGGTCTGTGTTGTTCTTTCTGCAGTAGTTCAGGGCTTCATTCCAGGTCATGTTCTCCTGTACCAGGATCAGGGAGTCTGAAGAAAAAGGAGAAAGTAACAATGTATTAAAGGTTTTGTAAGTGAAGGTTGTGGAAAAAATTCATAGTCCTACTAAAAGTGTGTGGATTCATTTAACAGAATCATGGTGTCTGCATGGAATTTATTTGTAGCGTGCGCTGTCCACAGTTTGTTGTGTGTGTTGCCCACAGATTGTGGTGTGTGTTGTCCATAGTTTGTGGTGTGTGCTGTCCACAGTGGCACAAGGAGCAGACAAGAATCAGTCCAAAGCCATAAGACGAAAGACATGCATGTAGGAAGGGTGAAGAGATATATCTCCACACATTGTTTTATACTTTTTTTTGTACCCAAGGGTGTGCGGTGGCGTAGTGGGTTGGACCGGGTCCTGCTCTCCAGTAGGTCAGGGGTTCGAGTCCTGCGTGGGGTGCCTTGCAAGGGACTGGCATCCTGTCCTGGGTGTGTCCCCTCCCCCTCCAGCCTTATGCCCTGAGTTGCTGGGTAGGCTCTGGTTCCCCACAACCCCCTAGGGGACAAGTGGTTCAGAAAATGTGTGTGCTTGTACCCTGAGGACACTTCTACAAAATTCGGAGTGCATGATTTCAGTTTTGAATGGGGGCGCAGTGGGTTGGACCGCAGTCCTGCTCTCCGGTGGGTCTGGGGTTCAAGTCCCGTTTGGGGTGCCTTGTGACAGACTGGTGTCCCGTCCTAGGTGTGTCCCCTCCCCCTCCGGCCTTACGCCATGAGTTGCCGGGTTAGGCTCCGGTTCCCCGTGACCCCGTATGGGACAAGCGGCTCTGAAAATGTGTGTGTCTGTGTGTGTGTGTGTTTGTAGGATAATTAAAATCTATGCAATACACATGACTAAAAATTCTGACAACAGATTTCAAAAGCAAATAGAAACATATAAACGCATTTCAAGAAAAATGATACACATATTTCAAACTGTTATGCAAACAAAAACAATATAAAAAAAATCAGTTCAACATAATTTCACAAAGTGAGATAATAAAAGCAGGGGGTGCGGTGGCGCAGTGGGTTGGACCACTCTCCTGCTCTTCAGTAGGTCTGGAGTTCAAATCCCGCTTGGGGTGCCTTGCGGCGGACTGGCGTCCCGTCCTGGGTGTGTCCCCTTCCTCCTCTGGCCTTACGCCCTGTGTTGCCGGATAGGCTCCGGTTCCCCGTGACCCCGTATGGGACAAGCGGTTCTGAAAATGTGTGTGTGTGTGTGAGATAATAAAATTGAATTAACTTGAAAGATTAGATATAAGAACACTGTATGTGTTTTGAAAAGATATTTTACCTAAATAAGATTCTTGGTCATCAGGAACTTTTCTGCTCCTGTCTCTTCGGAGTCTCACTTTGTCTGTTTCTCTCTGATTTTGTGTCAGACTCAGACTTTGTTTCCTGTAGGAAAATGTATCATGATTTTCATATTTTATCTGCATCTTTTGAAATATGCAAAATATTGTACTGTTATACATTCCTTCCATCTCATTTGACTTAAGTTCTCAGGAGAGAACAGAATTTTTTCAGCTCAGAAAAGAAAAATTGGTTTTGTTTTTCACTCTGGATGATAATAATTCAGGACTTGAGTACTTCTGCATTTTATCTTTAGATGGTACACAACTTTGAAAACATAATTAAAAAATTCCTTTTTACAAATAAATATATTTTCTTATTGATTCATTCATTCATATGAGACTAAAAAAATATTTTTTTTTTTCTTAAATGAATAGCAGGGCAGGAGTTTTAAATATCAGCAAATAAATATTTCCTTAAGATC